>NC_042511.1:24687619-25000601 GCF_900963305.1 Echeneis naucrates
GCTGAGAAGTGTTGGCTATAGGGAGACAATGTAGAGCAAGAGTGCTACATAGCTTAGGGTGGTGTTGGAGAAGCTCTGCACATTCCACTGTCAGAAGAAAAAACACAAAACCCCCACTGATTTTATACCAGCCCGTAGATAAAAGTAGGCTACATATGTGATGTTGGCTCAGCACAATTCTGCAAAGTGATGCCTATCGAGATATTTCTGGCTAATATGCTATGTGGTGTGGCCAGAAATTCAACAGCAGACAAATCAAAACATTCTGCTGCCACAAGATGGTTCTGTTTTTTTTTTTTGTTTTTTTTTTGGTGTTGTTGTGTTTTCTCTCTGAAGGGGAAGATGCTAAATTGTAGTTTCCCAGCTTTGGTTGCATTGAAAAACCGTTCTATTTAAGTAGTTTCAATGTGTTGCACAAGGATAAATTTAATTCTGAGTGTGTTAGCTTTACCACCACTCTTTATGCAGTTATCAACACAAAAGTCACCAGTGTTCCGATTATCAACCTGCAATAACAGCTTGTCTGTCTACGACACGTTGGAATTAAATCAGCACGATGATTGTCTGTTTGTGTTCAATCTCTTCTATTGGTTGAAGCCATTTCAGCAATTGCTAACATAAGGCTTTATTCAATTTAATATGTCAGTAATTTATAGTGGATTAGAAGTCTAGTAATGGGAAAAAAAGACTTTCACTCACCTTTGTATGAAAGTTGTTATAGGATATAAAAAAAAAATGCCTACAGCTTGATTAAGCATAAATTGTAATAAGATAACGAAATAGTCCTCATAATGGCACTAAAATAAATATATTGGCTTTTTAATTGATTCCCTGACCCTAATAGTGTTTAATGACTGATATGTTTTAACAATATCATACATCACACAGAGCGGGTCACTTTAACAATAAATAATATTTCTGTCCTTCAGCATAGGTACTGTTGCAGGCATGTATTTCCAATGAAACCATATGCAGTGAAACCAAGAGTATAAAAATGACTAGACAGAGGTGTGATAGAAAATCAGTGATGTATTAAAGTCAATACTTGGTATTTCTTGTATCGATCATCAAAACAGGTGTAAAATTACCAACTCATCTGTAGCCATAACATTTTTTTGTGTGCGATTCCTGTGTAGAAAGAATGAAGAAAAGTGTTTATCTGTGGGATTTTGTGTGTGTGTACACTGTGGGGGATGGTGGGCAACCTAAAAAAAAAAGAGAAAGCAGCCAGGATGACCTAAATCAGCAGAGGTGATAACTCAGACAGATAGCTGGAGATTACCCAGGGATCAAAAGGCTCAGTGTCCTCTCAAACAACAATGACTGCACCGCATAACCCTTCTCACCAGCCTCCTATGGAGACCCAACCAAACCACTGATGTTAGATTACCCCATAAAGCAGATTTGTCTCATGGCCTTCTGCTTACATTCTTGATTAATGGACATTAAACTGTCCCTAAAAGACGAAACGTCCCCCCCAAGCTCTTTAGATGCTTCTGTGGTCTAATGTTCAGATACAGTACTTACCGCTCCTTTTTATGCTGTAAAATGTAGAAATATAGGATGTACAGCACAGCAACAGTGTCTGAAAGAGCGTTTCCCACTTTCATTTAGTAAATGATTACAGCTATTGAATTACAGCTCAGTTTAATGAAATGGCTTTTGTGATTTGATTTTGAGTCATGTGTGCCACCGAGGCTAGGAGGCTGTGTGTGTGCGGTTGTGAATGTGTGTGTGACTGCAGGGGTGCTTGTGTTCCAATGAGATGGCCTAAGCATTAATTCATGATTGATTGATGTCTCCCACACTGTGGCCAATAACAAGCCCATCTTCTCCACTCAGTATAACTGCAAGTGTGGGATGTGTTGGTGCGTGGGCTTGTGAAAGAGGGGCAAGAGAGGTTGTTCACTGATTACTTTTAGCTTTGCTTCATCCAAGGAAATAAAACCATTTGTTCAGGATCTTTAGATGCATCTTTTCCATCCTGTGCATCCTCATCATTTACAGCAAAAGGTACTGAAAATACCAAATTTTATATATACAGAAGCAGTGTGAATGCATAAAAATCCATACAAAGTGCAACACAACGTTACCTAAGAGAGCAGTTCACAACCTCACTATAACAAATAGGGTCTCTTATAATCACTTACAGGATTTGTAACACAGCCAATTTACTAGCATAGATGGAGTTGTACACAGGACACTGTGAATGTGTTCAACGTCACCCTGAGAAGATGTTTGGTGTGGCTCCATGCTTGGATGTACAGTAAACTGCGTGGGGAGGAGGGGTGGCTTTCTCCAGGCGATGGTTGTTCCGGGAACCATCTGGTTCTATTGGATTTTGGCATTGTTCACTCTCTGTCCTCCAAACCTTTAACTCGCTCTCAGTGTCTAATTGTTCCTCCACTTGTCATGGTTACAATGAAGTATTTTTACCCTTTTCCTCCATATTTTTTGATTTTTAATGGTGTTATTAATATAAATGTAAGGTAAATATAAAAGTAAGAATAAGCATACAAATACAATGATGTATGCTGTTTAAACCAAGACGTGTGTCTGAATTTCAAAAGATGTCCAAAAGTCCTCCAAAATGTCATTGCCACATTGTGACAGTATGTCAGTCCCCATTGTAGGGATCTAAAATCATGCACACTGTGAGTATGGTCCTTTTTTTTTTCGAGGCATTTACGCCTAGTGAGGTTTGTGCATGAGGTGAAATATTGGCTTGTTGCATCTTTGCGTTTAGTTATTAATTTGTGGATCCAACTGGGAGCTTCTCAGTTGACCTATATTCTTTTGGTTGGATTCAGCTATGAACATTGTTTTATTTTTTTTATTTATTTTACCAACTGTGTCCGTTCTCTGCCAAACTTGCACAAAGAGCATCACGTACAGAGAGAAACTTACGAGGCCAAACATGAAGCCCAAACTGGACCAAACGCTCTCACATCAAACATCCTTCCACTGTCATCGCAGACCCAAGGGCTTCATTAGTGTCAGTTTTGAAACAACAACTTTCATTCCCACACTCGTGTCCCACATGCCTTCAATGGCGAAGGAAACAGCACTTGAGAAAAGTTTGTAAATCATATTCTCTCTTATCATTTCATTGGCTCTAAAGAATCATACTAAAATCTGAGAGTGAAAACTTGATTTCAAGTCAAAAGATTGACAAAAGTGAAATATTCTGCAGCAAACAAGCAAAACACGCAAACACACTGGATCAATTTATGGCAATGCTGCCTTTTGTAATTTTTTTTCCATTGGGTTTGAAGGCTTTTGTGTGCTGCCTATGCACCCAGGGCACCTCGCTTTTATCCACCCAGTACACCTTGCACATTTTTAAGAAATGCCCTGAGCACCCCGCGATAAAAAGTGTTCAACAATGTGCAGAAGAAGAAAACAAAAAAAGCAGCCTCTGTGTTGGTAGCACTTTCTGTACTCTTCTCTGGTTAATCAGATGCGTACAGAGGTGGTGCTTTCTTCTGCTACTTTTCTCGTTACGCAACAGAGCGACAAATTTTTTTGAGGGAAAATGGAAAAGGTGGGGTCCTACGTTGTTTCTCCACAGTTTGAGTATCAATGAAAATCACAACTAATGAAACCAGATTTGCAATTTTGGGACTTGAATTAAATGCCACCAAAGTAGTGGACAAGAGCTGACTTTGTGGTTGCTTAGCAACAATATATGGACGCATGCAGGGCCTCTGGCTGTACAGCTTTCTCAAAATAAAGGCAGAGAAGAGAGATCCTGTGTTTAACCCTCCTCGGTTGGTTTCTGCTTTGTTAGTTCTTTTTCAGCAACAGGTTGGCCAAAGAGGACTCTGTTAAAAAGCAGAAATTAAATATGAGGACAGTGAACTCCTCTGAGCAACACCCAGTTATAATACGTGGCTAATTCTTCTTTTTCTGTTGTTGTCAAATGAGCATAAACCTACAAAAGCGATTTTCCATCCGAATGTTTGCTGCATGCTGGAAGTTTTTCTCAAAGCTTTTTGGGGTGTTGTATCTAGACATTTTACCATTGCACAGGATTCCCAGCCCACGAGGCCGACTTGTTCAGTATTCTGCCGATGTGTGATCCTGACCTTACTGTTGCGTGTCCTTGGTGCATGCAGAGCGCAGCAAATGCCTTTTTGGGGGATTGCATGCTCCAGCCCATTTTAATGTGCCTTTTCATTTTCAGCGCAGCATCACTAAGCCCCGCAGCAGGGGCTCAGAGCAACCATTTTGATTATGAGAATGATTGAATTAATGCTGCTGAAGTTGACACTTAATGGATTAGGGCGGTCAGAATTGTTAAAACACATGAAGCAGATCTGTTTAAAGACATCCTAAACCCTTATTTGTCACGGTCACAGGGGATTGATTTTAAAGTCTCAACCTGCTAATCTAGTGCAAAGTCTAACCTATTGAAAATAAGGTCCAAAATACACAAACATCAGGTATTGGTTATAATACATGGGGTACCTTCTCTGGATCGATTCCACGTTGTCAATGGCACACTGCTGGAGCAAAAGTTGTCAATATTAAATTGTCATTATTTTATTGAGTTGAAAACTCATAAATGGGTTAGTGCAGTAAAAGATTAGCAAATAATACATTTTTTCTGCTCTGAGAATTTGACTCATGTATACTGGTATATTAGCACAGTCTGCCTTCCCATCAAATTTAACGCCCTTACTGAAAATAAAGAAGCAGGAAGGGGTTAACCAGATCATTTTCAGATCATTACTTTTCCCTCAACCACATAACCAATATTTCTATGACATAGAGCTCAGCATTTATAATCCTCTACTTTCCTTGCAGCTTTGCTGCTCTACCTCTTACAGGTAGAATTGCAATGTACGTCTTATCCTCTTAGCTTGTCGATTTTGTTTTCACTTGCATTTGTGTTTGGTTTAATTTCTGCCTCCCTTCGTTTTTTCTTACTTGGCCATCTTGTAATCTTCTCTTCAAATCCCTGTCGGAGGAGTTTCCTTTGTTAAACTGTGCTTGCGACATATGTAGTATTTGCACTTTTGGCTTTTTTTCCCCCTCACTCTTTCAGAGCTCCCACAGTTCAACTGGTCACTTTGGCTCTTGGCATTATTTAAATGTTAACGGTAAAAATGAACAATGACGATGCATGACAATGAAGACAAAATGCCCATTTCTTTATGAATCATATTTACTTTCTGCTTTGATGATGCAACGTGAATTATTCCCATTGGTCATTAACATATTTGCCTTGACACATTGAGTAAAAGTGATATCGCTGTCACAAAACATTAGCTGCAAAGATTGTAAATGTAGTTTGTTCGAAGCATTATGGCATTCATTTTCAACAGTTGTTGGATTCATTTTCCGTCATAATCAGGAATTCCTACTTGTGCACAGACAATGTACGAAGTGGCCAAAAGGTAAGATAATGACTAAAACACAGCATCCAAATCCAACGTTGCCTTTCACCATGAACTCGCTGTATATTCCAGTCACACCTTCCAACGCCACAACAGATGCACATTTATACACTGAATTTAAACGATTGCTTTCCTCATGTAAATTTGAGTGCAAGCCTGAAGGTCCTTTGTTTAGCAGTTTATGACGGCCCGTTGTTTCGTATTATTGGTAGGTGACACATGAAACTATCAGTTTATGCGATTGATATAATTTTTTTCATTACTGGGTTTATCTTTGTTACGATGGCAACTGAGATCTGATACACACACCTGAATGGAAGTTTGGAGGAAACAACTTACAAGGTTTTTCATGTTGGAGGACTTTTTGTTCATTTATGTCTCATGGCAAATAAACAATTGGCCTCTAGAAGGGAGTTTACCAAACAACACTCACTGTACTACAGCGGCAGATTGGAAATTTAACAGTTCTCTTCCAGATCGTGTGGATTGGCCATTCAGTGTCATTTTGTCTGTTGTTGTTTGTTGTCATTATCAACATAATCCTTAATATTATTAGGATTGATGTAATTTTTTTTTTTTACCGTAGCTGTAGGCTATTCTTGGAGCAGAGAAAACAAACAGATCGTTTGTAAAGTCAAATCAAAATCAAATCAGATTTATTTGTATAGCGCCAAATCATAACAAAGTTACATCGAGGCACTTTACATATAGAGCAGGTCTAGACCAAACTCTTTATAAAATGATTTAAAGAGACCAACAGATCCCCCGATGAGCAAGCACCTGGTGACAGTGGCAAAGAAAAACTGGAAAAAAGTGAAAGTAAAAACGTGTTTATGGCACACCCTGGGCGAGGTAATGAGTGCGTAGCGTGCGTTAAATAGATAAAATGAATGTGTGTGGGCTGCTAAGAGTCCGCGGCCCCCTCGTGTTTCTCCATACCTTTAAAAGAAACGAGTGACAGGCAGCGGTAACGGCCACTGTTTGTACAACACCGGCTCGGTTAGATTGCAAAGAAGCACACTCTTATAGACTCGTAGTGTTGTGCTGCATGGCTGGCAGAATGGGATGCCAGTGTCACTGTTGGCTGTCACAGATCTTTGTCAGCACAGTTTCCCAATAAAAAGGTCGCCTCTCTGCTCTTCCTCTTTTCACTGTCGACTATGATGGCTGTCGCAAGTTAGACACTAAATGCACTGTCAGTTTAACTATGGCGCAGGCTCCCCGGTCTATGCAGAGCAAATACGTAGTCTGCCATGAGCCGTCTAATCTCACTGCAATCTATCTGTCTGCTGCTCAAATCTGTGATCTCGAACTGAGTGAATGCTTGATCGCTTTTGATTATAAGAATATTATTAAAAAAAAAAAAAAACTGTTTGATTAAATGTGAAAAGTTTAGATTTTAATCAGCTTTTTTCTTCTCCTTCTTTCCTCTTTTGGCCTTCTTTGTTCTGCCATTGGGCTCCTGGCCTGCATTCGATATGACAGGTGAGTTCATCTGCTATATTTATTTTGATGTTTCTGGCCTGGATTTGCTTGCATGCATTGACTGTCACAGTGAGAATGCTTACTAAATTTGATATTTGCTACAATGGAGATGCATTTGAGCAACAATGGCGTTGTAAACAGTGAACATGTTCCATTTTGCTTAGCTGACACTTGGAGAATGGGGCAATTTCATTTATGCAGCCAATCTCATTGGCTACTGGAGAGATGCCAATCTGCCCTCATAGATAGAGAGGAGAGAGGGAGCAAGGAGAATGGGTAGAATAGTATTTATTCATCCTGACACTGATCAGATAAAGGGAAAATGATAAATGCTGCCTCTTTTTACTTCCCTTAACCTGTGTTAACTTTTTACTATGCCTCCACGGCAGCAAGAGCTGGAAGAATTTGTTTTCACGTCCGTCGGCTTTTCCTATTCGCATTTACGACGAGCCCTCAAGAGGCTTTCTGTAAATTTTATACAAATGTTTGCTTTGACTCAGGGATGAACTGATTAGATTTTGGGTTGTTCAAGGTCGATTTGATATCCATCCCATTCTTCAGACAGCAGTAAACCAGTAACTTCTTGAGGGAATTTCATCAAGGTAACCGTGATCCAACATAATGTGTAACTCACGAATTTCTGCACTTATAATTACAAAATCCCAAAATCTTGTCTATTGGGATGAAATGATCATGAAAAGTTCATCTTCTCTGTGGGGTCATGATGCTCCGGCTGTTGGTCCACAGATACAGTGTTAGCCTGGAACAGTTATGGTTTCAATCTGAAACTAGACTGGTTGGCTGTGCGTCTGGTTCATTAAGAAGCCCCTTCAGTGTTGTGTGGATTCAGTTTTATTTGAGGTGATGAATGAAACAGGATGCAGTCACACTGATTCTCATTTTGAACTCATTTTGCATGAAGTGTGACTAAGTTGGCCTGATGGCGGACTACACTTTGAAATCAGTTCCTGCTGCTGCTGGTGCCCATCTCTAATACTGTGAATAGAAATTTTCCTCTGGTGCTGGTTAGTTTATGGTTGTTCTTCTGAATGTGCACTTTGACTGATATTTAAGTTTACAGGCGGCCTAGAACCCTAAAAATCAAACATGTCGTGTATTTTTTGTCACTTTCAGACTTCATAATTTAACTTTTTCAGCTATCTGGGGAAGAACAAGATTAAAGGTTCTCTTCTTTGTATTGGTAATGATCTTGAGTATTTTTAATACAACAAGAAAAAGTGAAATTATGCTTCGAACAAAGCATTACATTTTAATTTCCTGGATTTTTGAATTTGGAGCTCCAAAACATATTTCACATGTGGTTTTATGTTGTTTCTTACATTTTTAATCATTGGACAAATTTAAACTTCTGATGCTTTTTGCCTTTTTTGAACCCTAATACTGGCTGTTGTTAGACTTTCCCACACCAACCAAATTTGTCATGTTTTTTGATTAATTGAGTGATGGGAGGGAAAAAAATTGACTTCTTAAATAGCAAAGATTAAAAACAAGGAAAAGGATAAAAAAAGACACGTCTGAAATTGGAACAATCAAGCTTTTATTCCTGGACATCCCTTTTTAAAACCAAAACTAAATTGTATTTGACTTCAGTTCCTTCTGAAAAAAATATTAATGAAAATAATGATCATAATAGAGCAGCAGCAGCATTGTTTGCTTGAGCTTAAACTAAGAACATGCTCCTATCTATAAAAACCACATTTATCATCCATCTTGATTAGATTACAGTAAATTAACATGTGTGCCCCCGCTCTGCTCTGTGGAGTGCTTTTATCGTTTGCAAGTTCCATTTTACAGTAGATGCACTGCACAGTGTTCTTGTTTTATTGCAACTCGAAGTGGTCACGCACCTCTTACATTTTCTCTCTCTTCTGTTATTTCTTGGCTTGGCTCCATCTTATCTATACTGCACCACTGAACTGGGAAATGCTGTGCATCATTAATAACCGTCCGTGTGAAACACAAGCAGCGCATGTCATGTAATGTGAGTGAAATGATCTGAATGAAGCTTTAATTCAAGAAAAATTGCCCCGATCTTTTTTTTTGCAATCTGATTATTCGAATTGCTCGAGAAATCACTTTAGCCCTCAATGTTACGACGTAGCTTTTTTAAAGACTGAATTCAAAGACAATGCGATCTTGTAACCCTGATAATATCTATTAAAATATTTACAGTAAACTCTGTTCCATAATTGAACCTGTGAAAAAAAAAAAAAAAAAAAACGCTGGTTCTCCTGCACTTTTATTCAACTGCAGAAAGCTCAATCCTGCATTTTATTGATTGCTTTCTGTTTTTGTGTGTGCTTGAATGTGTGTCAGAAACATGTTTCCAGGCATCTTATTCACTAGGAGCTTTTCCAGGACTATTGACACATGAGGAATAGGACTAGCACAAAAACATCAAACTGTGGTTGTGGATTTGTTGTATACCATGAACACAACACGATCTCTTGGTAAAGGTTTGAATAATGACATTGGATGAGCAGAAAACCCGACTTCCTGTCCTGAATAAAGCTTTTGTAGTTCAGCCACAGTTAATGCTCTCAATAATAGGCACTGACCCACATCTGCTCTTATACAAGTTACACGGAGACCCAGATGCACGCCCAGCTGTTGCTCGGCATTATCTCACTGACTGACCCTGATGCTTTATGTAAATATAAGGCAAAACATTAGCGCAGGCCAATCTAGCCTATCTGGAGCAAGACAGTTCACTACAAAATACACTCTTACTGATGATAGCAGTAAGAGTAACAATAATGATGTGGGCCAGTCCCCTTTCCTTTTTCCTCCCTCTGTCTCAGTGTAATGAATACTCGACTGCCAACCTCAACCCCATTCTGTGACCAGACTCACCTTTCTCAGCAGCCACCACTGGTTTTCCTACAGAACCATACATCGGTAGGAGCAATGGCTCGTCAGCCATTATTATTAATTCACTGTTGCTTGACAACATCATATGTAAATGAAGCAGTGGGCGTAGGGGGCCATAGAACGAGTGAAGAATTACCCTGAGTAATGAATGTCATTATAGTGCCCTGTTGAACCTGTGTCTCTTTTAGTAAAGTTGCAGTTTGTTCCGCTCTCACTGGAGGGGAGCTGGAAGAAAACTACTGTAGAAGGTCGTTGTTGCTTTGCATCAAGATCTGATGAAAGAGGAGAGACGCTTTTACATTCTCTAATGTGCACGAGTAATTTCCATTTGGTACCCTTTTTCAACACGAGGATTATGTCCATGACTATGACTGAATTCAGCACCATAATTCAAGATTTATCACAGTGACAAGCAGCAGTATTTGTAAAAAGAGCCGAGAGGAAAATGAGCAACTAGAGAGAAAATTGTGTGTCAGGGCTTTTTGGATTCAAACGTAATGTTGATGATGATTAAAATATCGATCCTGATAACCCACCTGTTATAAGAAGTAGTGGGAAGAAGCAGTGGAAAGCCACCCACACATTGTCATTAGTCATCACTAGCTCCTTGCAGCCTACTGCAGTACATGCTGCCACCAATGATTTAGCTCTTCATCCAGTTATGAGGGGGTGTTAAGCGTTTATTATGCCGCACTGTCCCAATCCCAGTGAGAAAGCAAAATGTTGGCCGATCGATACCCCTCGCAGGAGGCCAGGTTAATTTATTTTTTAAGGATCTGCTTGCATCTCTAAGGGCCTGCTTTTGCTGCAGGCTGGGATGTGAGCTTCTTCCCAAAGATCTGCAAAGCGATGTTTACTCTCGGCCATTCACACAACTGCTCAGGCAAAGTCACTGAACGGTGCACACTGGCACAAACGTGAATGCACGATTTTCTGTATACTTTATTTCTCGTTTTTTTTTATGTTTTACAGAGCCAAATCTGCCATTTTCTCAATCAGCATGCTGTTTTACTGTTCAAGACTCAATGCTCTGATGCAGCTAAATGTGAGCGCTTGCTGATACATAGTTATGGTAATTTGTGTCTGTTGAGATCCCAACCAGCAACAACCTGTACCATTTGAGTCTTGTAGGCCTCGCAATGGCATTTTTTCATCTCACACCCCTTTGCATTTTCTCCTTTCATTACCATGCTCTATTCATGGTCCAGATTTCATGGCCTATTATGTTTATTTATAACCACATTTGCACGCTGTATGGGAACACTTTCACCGCATTCTCCGTTTTGCACATACGCCACAGGACAATAGCAATTAGCTATTAGCGTGTGAACTGTTCATACAGCCGCTGTATATCGTCTGACTGGGAAACAGCTGTGGCTCTGCAACGTAAAGAGCAAATGTCACGCTCTCCTGCTCGGCTGTCATTGAAAACGGCCCACAATCATACACTTTTTTTGCGGACTGACCTGATTTGTGTAAGACTCTCGGCACATCACAATGTGAATTGCTCATCATCGTCCAAATAATTATGGATTTCCACACGTTAGGTAAAACATTCAACCTTCAACCCTGAAGATAATATGATGTTGTTTGCACTTTCAAACATGTGGGAGAGGTGAATACGATATTGCTATGATCTTTTTGGTTACCGCTCATCTGTATTGATTTTTACTAAGCATCATCAATCAAGGCATTTATAATGGCTGCTGTCTGAGAGGACATCTCTCCCCTAAGGGAATTAACACCTCAGCATTAGGTCAACCAGACATTTGATCTATTGTCAGTCAGATGAATTGACTTTTTTTCCCCTACGTTAAATGTGTCTCATAGACGCAGAGAGAAAGTGTAGAAAAGAGAGCTAGTGTAGGTAAAGTTAAGGAGAGATAGAGATAGATCCAAAGTAGTTTAACGTCAGCCCTCAGCACCGAAAGGCTTTTAAAATATTCAGGGCCATTCTCCATCACCTTTTGCCCTGGCTGCTTGTTTAAGAAAAAGAGTGAAATGAAATCAATAGCAGCGCCAGCAATTGCCTCTTTGCCAGGCATCATCCAATATTTATACAAATGAATCTTTGCAACCTCAAATTTACCCTCCAGTTGCGTGCTTAACGGGCTGTTGAAACGTGGGAAATTCTGGTGAGGGTGTGGAGTCAAAGGCGAAAACATAAATCTCAGTCTCCATTGTGATGCCCTGACATACATACTGCAGTCGTTTGCAATCATGTAATACGGCAGGTTGTGATTAACTACTGTGATGAAACCCAAAGTGGGATGCCCTGGATACCATAAATAAGATTAGGATCATAAATTCCACAAGGCGACTTTAAGTCATCATCATTGCCTAAAACATTGCATCCAACAAATAACCACAAACCTTTTGTTACTTCACTGCTGCACGTGTACAGACCATACATTTTGTTCATCAATGTGTTAATTGTCAAAAAACCTGACAGCACATTGTGGATGTTACTGTTAATTTAAACATCAAAAAGCCGGAATTCCTCCCGCTGTTTATGTTTCGGCCTACTTCATCAGACGTTGGTTGGATGTTTCTGATTGCTGCAGGGGTCCAGATGGCTGAGGTTAGGGTTAGTAACTCAGCACTATTTGGAACACGTGTGAAGACACACTCTGAGAGCGATTGTGAGAAAAATCTCACATGCAAGAGACAAACTGATATTATTAATTATTCTACTGACTTTTTATATTGTAGCCTGAAATGAGTGTTTACTGCCTCCTCCATTTATTGAAGCTAAAGAGTCAGTGAACTCAATGCGCAACACTGAATTCCCAGCATGCTCCTCTTACTAAAATAGATGATTAGTATGTGATGGGATTTTACCTGAGAGGAATTAAATGAGTGAGAAAAAGAAGGTAGTTTAAGGTAGTATATTTAACAGCTCACTTTGTCAGTCCCTTGAGGATTATGGCAAATCATGTGCTTACCGCCATTAACTCATATTTAAGCTTGAACTTCAATTTTATATTTCGATAATGATACAAAGCACGGTAAAAATGTTTGCTTTTACTAATCACTGCTCTTTTAGTTGAAAAAGTATTTCATTTCAAAACCACTTATAATCAGACTTATCCAAATAAAGTTAATCCTCAAACACGGAAACATTATTGCTCGTGGGACCTTAAATCTTTTGCACTTCCTGGCAGGCGGTGTTTACTCCCAGGCTCACCCCAATAAGGTCTGATTTTAAAATTCACAGAATCATTTCTAACCCTGTGAGAATCAACCGAGTATTACCTGTTATTCTCTCATTATTTTCAAAGAAAACCACAACACCAGATGTACTTGCAATGTTATTGGTAATTTTGAAGATGACTTTTTAATCATGTTGGAACTAATTATGTAATGATTGTCAGTGAGTTTAAACATTTTTTTTATTCCTGCTGATTTACAAGTTGTAAACATTATCTTAATTTATTGCAAAATAATAAAAAAAAATATATATATGCAAATAGACTTTTTTTTTTTTTTTCTTTTTTGCCATCAGAAAAGCTGTTGCAAATTCAATGTATTGGCCTTGCCCCTGCTGCAGAAGGTGGCCAGATATGGTGCACAATAGGTGAAATGGAGCCACAGTATGAGAATATGCACACTAGAGAGCAGTCTGTTCCCTCTTTCTGCAGTTGTGATCCTCCATCTCCCTCACCCCACCTCCTCTCACCACTGCTGCGCCACAGCCCCATCCCCCCCAACCTACCATCCCCCACCCCCCCCTCCCCACCAACCGCCCCATCCACCACCCACCCCAACCACACGTCAAAAGATCCAGGAAACACAACATCTGTCAGTGCACTAATATACACAATGGACACCAGAGGATGATTTTATATATGTATATGTATATATATATATATATATATATATATATATATATATTTGTGTATATATCTATATAGATATATTCACCTCAAAACGGCCTTGTATTCAACAAACATTTTACAATACATGAAAACACAGTGAATAATAGTGTATGTGCACATCTTTTTCTAAGCCGATGGATCGTTTCGTCAGACACTATCTGAATTGTATTTTGCTTTTAAGTAAGTGTGGTCTGAATGTGATTGTTGTCTTTAGTGTGCTTGGTTCCGTGAAAGATGGCATCACTTCTCTGACAGCCGAAAAGGGAGAAGCAATGAGAGGCATAGCTTTATGTCTTTGAAACTCTGCTCTCTTTACTTGGATGGTACACAAATTGTGATAGTAATAATATGAAAATATGCTGGAGGAGGAAGGATGGAATAGATCATTTAAATGCTGTCACACATAGGCAATGGGGAGAGGAAAAGAAACTACACTGATAGCGAGCCAACACAGTGAAGAATAAAACAACAGATATGTGAGTTATAACAGAGAAGAGATCAAAAAATTCAGACCATTGGCTTTACATTTGAGATGAGACGGGGATATCTCTCTGGCCCTTTCTTTTTTTCTGTTTCATTATAATATATTTTTTTTCTTTTAGTTCGATACACTGCAGAGACGTGGCTCTCCAGTCCACAAGCGCAAAGACTGCGTCTATAGTCATTTATCCTCAGACTTCTCACGTACAAATGAGTTTACTGTGAATAGCAATTCATTTATTTAAACATTTTTTGTAGTTTACAAAAGAAATAGATTATCTTATCGTTTTTTGTCCACACTTGCACATCTTCTTTTAACATATTTTACACAGACTTTTTATTTTTACATTTTAATCCAACTTAACATGTTTTTTTTTTATATTTTAAATGCTTGTCAAATATTTTGTTTACCATAGTACAAATGGTTTCTCTTTTTTTTTTCTTTTTTTTTCATCTTTTGTGTCCCCAGTTTCTTTTTAAACAATAATTAAATGTCCTGAAGTAGAAAGACACATTAAAGCTCAATTATCCACCCATGAGAAAAAAAAAAAAAAAAAAAAGCCTCTGTGCCCAAGATGTATTCCTCTGCATTTCTGGACAACATGTCCAACAGTTAGGTGCCCCATTATGTCTTGTGGCCTCAAATCAGCAATAGATAGCAGTAGCAGTAAATCCACTGTGATATAGTCAGCCACATGAAGCACGCTCCTTCCACGTCACAGTGAGATGCTGTGTAAAAAGTCGCCAAGAGAGTCCCTTTATTTCTCCTCTCCTGTTATATTCCTCTCCCATTTTTTTGTATCCAAAAAAAAGGGATTGACTGTATCCAGACAATCGCAGGTAAAGATGCACTAAGAAAGGCAGGGTCACACTTCACATTCCCGAGAAGGTTGCTGTTGGCAAGTGCAAGAGCCATATTCATTGATGATCACCAGAGCTCCCTCAATGTTGTTGGGTTTATAGTCAACATAGTACTCTGGAGAAGAAATTGCAGCCATCTGCTGCATGCTCTGCTTCTGCTTCTGCTTACGGCGCTGGCTGCTAAAGCACTGCCTCAGTTGTCTTATTCCTGCTGGAAAGCACTTCCACGCCACGTACAACATGAGCACTATGATGAGGAAGGAGAAGATGAGGGCCATGGTGCCAGTCACCACCTTCTGAATCTGCATGGTGCTCTCCTGGTCATTCTGGCCCACTGTGACAGTGGATGAGCCGGTGACCACCTTACTGCCCTCACCCTCATAGGGGTTTGGAGTAAATGGGCCCAGGAACACAGAGCCACCCTGGGCCAGATCCCTTGTTGAGGCGAACAGGCCTGCTGTAGTTGCCTCCATCGGGGGATCCTCACATAGCTGAAAAGCATAGACAGCATCCAACACATCCTCACCCTGTGCGGTGTCAGGGCTTGAACACAGCAGCGAATTGTCACGCTGGCCTCGGAAGGCACTCAGCCAAGAGGCCAAGGCACACACGTTGCGACTGCACTCCCAGTCATTCCCTGCCAGAGTAATGCTTTCCAGAGATGACCATGAATCCAGGATGCGCTGGTCCACCGAGGTCAGCCGATTGGAGTCTAGCATTAGCACCTTGAGGTTGGGTGCACTTTCAAAAACATGTGGCTCAATGTACTCGATTTCATTGGCTGACAGGTCGATCTTCTCTAAAAAATGCCACGTCCAGTCCAAGGTGTTGACAACAATTAATGCCCGATTGTTGTGCATGTACAGAGTACGCAAGGAGATGAGGCGAGGGAAGTGGGCCAGGTTGACTTTAACCAGCTCATTGTGCTCAAGATGCAACTCAGCTAACTTGAAGAGGCCAGCGAACGAGTTTCGAGCCAGGCTCTGCAGTTGGTTGTATCCCAAGTCCAGAAACTGCATGCTCCGGCAGTCTTGAAAAATCCGCACTGGCACAAATTTGAGAGCATTGTAGCGCAAATGCAAATTGGTGAGCTTTCTAAGGCCGTGGAACAGGTCGGGCTCTAGTGCCTGCAGCCTGTTGTATGAGAGGTCCAGGATGCGCAGGTTTGGGAGGGGCCTAAAGGTGCCATTTGGCAGACTCTCAATCCGGTTGCTGCTCAGATCTAACTCCTTCACTCGTCTCAGTCTGTCAAACGCGCCCTCCTCTACGATGTCAATGTTGTTGTGATCTAAGTAGAGCCAGGTGAGCTGTGACAAACCGGCCAGTTGGCCCTCACGCAGCTCGGTTAAGTTGTTCTCCCTCATGGACAGGCCCATGGCACTGCTCAGATTGCGGGGAATGTCTGTGAGGTTGAGCCCCTCGCAGTACAGCAGCTTGCTGTCGCAGCGGCACAGCTTTGGACAAACCGCCTCCACCAAGGGAACCGTTCTTAGAAAAATGCCCAGTGAACACAGCATCAACCCAGGGGGCTTCTTCAGTGGCCACTTTAAGTACAGTCCAATTAGAAGGAAATCCATTAGCATAAATATCCAGGGATGTGTCTGAGAGAATGTCCATTGAACCACTCTGGATATTGTTTTTTGCACCTTTATATCATATTTAGCACATCATATTTAAATAATTTAATCATCAGTTTCATCCCGTTTCGTTTTGTTTTTGTTTTTTTTTATCTTAGCTTTCGGCAGTGATATTATAATACTTTTATTTAGTCAACCGAAGGAATCCTCGTTGAAAATGCAAAGGATGGAGGGCAAGTCTGTGTGCTTGTGTTAGATATCAAGCAGTGGGTGGAGAATATGGGGGGGTGGGGGGGGGGGGCGGGAGGTAGGTCAGGGTAAAAAAAAAACAAACAAAACTGTCCTTACTGACAGATCTTATTTCAAAAGATTCTTACTCACCCCTATCCAAAAGCTGACAATCTCCATTCAGAGTCTCGCTTTGTGCCCACAACACTAATTATGTGCGAATCTAAAAAAGACCCCACTGTGGTACAAATTCTCCCCCCCTCCCTTCTCTCTTTTCAGTGGACACCAGATCCTTGGCAGGCTTACAATGTCTTAGTTCTCCTCAAATGAAAGAGCCAGAAAGAGAAGGAATTCAAGTAGCTTTCAGCGAGATGGTAGGAAGTGCAAGTTCCCCTGTCTGTATGCATGAGCTCTGTCTCTCTTTGCTCCTCCGCAGTCCTCTGCTGCAATGATCAGAGGGGAGAAGACAGAACCAGAGAAACAGAGAGGAGGAAAAAAAAAAAAACCTTTAAATATCTGTTACGCTCTTTTTCTCCTCACCTTCCTGCTTAAGTTTCACCAGATCTGTCAACACATCTTATCGTCCATCTCTGGAGGCAATCTTTGACTTAAATCCATTGAAGCGAGTAATCATGCTTTCAGTGACGGATGTAATAGGAAAAGCAAAAAAAGAAGAAAGGATTTAAGAAGGTGAACCCCGGTCACTGTTTTGTCGTGTAGCAGTATCCCTTGTCATCTCAGCCGTTCATCTTGGTTAAGAAGAAGCTTGCTTGTTTGCTTGCGTCCCCGCAGTTTTCCCTTCACTCCCTTCTTTGCTCGCCGGGTGTTTTCTCAGCCAGCTGGAAGAGGCTGCTGAAGGCTGGTGCTGTAAGCAGGCAGGGGCGGTAAGTGTGGGAAGCAAAGGAGCGCGCAATCCCTTGCAGCAGACCAGTACACTGACAGCGCATGCAGAAGCACCTTCTGTTCACTGAGTGTCGTAAGCCACTCACAATTCAGAGAGCTCGCTCTCTTTCCCTCACTCCCTTGCTCTCTTTCCCTTGATCGCTCACTCACTTGTTCTCTCTATCTCTCTCTCCTCCCTTCCCTTCCTCACTTTTCTCTTGCTGTGTTTTTCTCTGTGCCTGAGAAATTTACATATTCAGAATGGGCTGGGCTAAAACCAAGAGCTTTAATGAAACTCCTCTGTCTCTCTCTCTCGCTCTCTCTCTCCCCCTCCCTCCCTTCTTTCCTCACTGACTGTAATGAATTGGGCCATATTATGTCTGCCTCCTTTGACGTAGCTGTGAGAAAGCATTTTTCTGATTTCCGAGTTGCGAAATAATATTAATCCTTTCTCATGAACCAAAGGGTTCTCGATATTTGTTCCACACAAAAGCCATTTGTTTACATTTCAAAAAACCATATCAAAGCAAAATATGAAGAAAAATATTAAATCTCCATATTTAGAACAATATTTTTATCCCAAGTGCAAACTGCAGCCACATGAAAGTACTTAGTTCTGAGAATGATGGTACAATTTAAGTCTACTGATTATCTTGTGTGTCATATGATTTCAGTGATGACTTTGTGTAATGGCTCACTGTCAGTCTATTGATATTCATTGTTTAGCCGTGATGAACAATAAAGACCAGAGCATAATGAGTCGAGAAGAGTGTAGATCAAACAGTCCTGTAGACAGGCATCCTATGTCATTGTTAATTAAGGCTCAGCTCGCTCTTCTCAATATAGATGCAATAGCTTGCCACATATTATTCTCAGGGCAGCATTGTGGCTTTTGCCACAAAACAAAAAAGGCAGGGGTTTGGTTCCCGGCCTGGGGCCTTTCTGAGTGGAGTTTGCATGTTCTCCCTCCGTGGGTTTCCTCCCACCATGTCTGGGTGACCTGGTGACTCTAAAGTGTGTTGTTGGTCTCTGTCTGTCTCTGTGTGTTGGCCCTGTGATGGACTGCTGACCTGTCCAGGGTGACCCCGCCCTCACCCAGAGTGAGCTGGGATTGGCTCCAACAGCCCCTGTGGCTCTGAAAACAATAAGCGGCAGAAGATGAAAGAATGAATGATTATTTAGCATGAAACTATAGCATACATATTTGTGTGAAGCTTTGCTCTCAGCTTGTTTGGCACTTTTCTGGTCCAGTCCTTGTCCCTGTCATCGTTCTCCCATTAATTTTCAACGACAATGAGCTGTGACAGTGCCTCACATTCCTGCAGCCAACTTTCTTACCATCTGTCCATCTTATTTTCTCCCCCTTCACGTTCATTGTGTTTCTACTGACAGATGACAGATAGCATTGCTTCAGATCAAACCTTCCTTTGATTATTGTTGTTCTATTCAATTTTTTTTTTTTTTTTTGTGCACTGATATGGACTAATGCGTTTGAAATAAAACAGAATTAGAAAAATGTTTTTAGCTATGTTTGCAATCCAGGCTCAATAGCTTGTGCTCCTTTGATGGAGCAGGAAAAAATCCCTGAATAAAAATTTACAGCATGCCATCACAAAGAGCAATGCCAGTTGTTTTTTCCAGTGCAGCTGGTTGTTCTTCATTGTTGACACTGAATATTATTTTGATCTGACAAATCTTAACATCCAAAATCTGGATTAGCACAGAGAGGGAGCACCATCTAGTTATATAAAAAATACAATGATGTGGATGTTACATTTACAAGTTGAATATTAGAACTCGATGGATAATTTTCATCACTTCTGAAAAGTAAAACTCAATAGTGCAAAATTTTCCTATTCACGTTATATTTGTCTGTTCATATGTAGCATTTACCAGACAATTACTATACCACTGAATGTTAGATAGCTAACTGACATGTGAGTTCGATGTACTTACAGACTGTTTTAGTTCATCTACTTATCCACATGTCACATCAGACTAAAGAAGCACAGTACTAGGAGCACTCGCTTCACAGTGCTGATAGATTAAACCATTCTAAGGACGTCATCAAACCAAAAGGCCCCACCCAGTGGTATAGTTCATTACTACACAAACAGCACAGGCCTTTCCAGCTGTTACGCTGCCATCCGTTCAACTGTTGTCTGTTTTGCATGGCTGTTTATTGAACTAAGCTTTGAATAATAATCGGGATAGTATTTGGCACTGATATTTTTATTTATTCATTTATTTATTTTTTGACTGCATCTTTTAATTATACAAGCAGTGCAAGTGCAGAATTGGTTAGCTAATGCTACTATAACACCAAATACATTTGGTGTTTCGTTTGACAGTTAGACTTTTGTTTTTGTCTTTATTTGCTTCTTTGCCTGGAATCAATTGTTCGTGTTTATACAGGGCACCTTATGTCTGGAGGAATTGGAAAGATGATAATGATGATGATGAGGAAATGAGACTTCCTTGAAGAAGATAGGTAATCTTCTTGCTGTGGAACTGAAGCTGGCTTGAAAATTGGATTGGATTTGCATTGCAATAATTTTAACAAGGAAACACAATTCGGCAACTCTGACACCCAGCCTGTGTCAGTATTAACAGCTGATGTTACCTTAGTTAGCTACAAATGCATACATTTCTCTTTGTATTTGTATTGTGTGTGTTTACTGCTGTCTTTGTGATAAGTTCAAGTATTTTGGTTGGCTTTTGAGGGTTATAACTTGGTTTCAAGGTTCCGATTCGCTGGAGTTAGATGTTTACTTGTGATGATTTACTTCGAGATGACGGTTGTACAGGATTCCGTCATGAAACATTAAAGCGATTTCATTCATACAAAAATTATGGCCAAGTTCTCATGTAGGATGTGTGCTGTCCCTCAGGCAACGTGTTTACAATTTCCTTTAGTAATCATTTTCTGTTGTGTTAGCAAAAGTGTAATTTCTTTTAACAGACAACTGTCATTGTTTTATTGTCACATCTTACCAAAATTAATTTGATGAAGACAGAAATATTTTGGAATATATTATGCCATTTCTCTGTCCAATTAATTTCTCAATTCCTCTACTTAGAGTCCTAAAAAAATGTAGGAAAAGATAAAATTTTGTCCTTCATATCATCTGAACTTTTTGACGTTGGTAAACTGTGCTTTGCCTTTGCTGTATTCTGTCCTAGCTGTAATGGATGACTACATCATCAGCTAATGACTTGGTGCGCTATAATGACTTGACAAAGCGAACAGGAGATGAGAGTATCCAGACCATCAGTTTTAAGGTTTTAAGAGCATTGGCTCTGTGCTTTGGAGTTAAAGTCAGCACAAGTGTAGGTGAAAGTGAGCGACCGTGTGTGAGCATGAAATACACTTCCTTAATGAAACGCTCACATGTACACAGTCACAGAAAACAGGTAGGCCCAGATTACAGATTGATGGTAGCTTGAGGATATGGATTTTCCTTTAATTAATAACCTTCAAATAACATTTTTTTTTTTTTTTTTTTTTCAATTTTCTTTTAAATTATACCTTAGGCATCTTGTGTAAGTCTAACAGCCAGCCTCCAATATTAAGAAATCATCAACTGATCTTAGGGAGGTCTTTTTTTATGTTTCAAAGTCAATATTGTATTCACCAAGGTGTAGCAAGTAACTAAAAGCCGATCCCTGATTAATTTAAGAATGTTTCATCATAATTAGTTGTGTCTTTTGTCAATAGGAAAAGGTTCTCTTTTTCTGTCCAGCCAGCGATGCTTTTGGCTTGTTACTTCAGAAAGCAATTGAAACCACAATTGAAAAAAGCTGTGAAAGTACTGTACATGAAGAAGAGGTGAATCATCTTTTCCAGCAGGTAGCCCACTGCGAAGAACTTGAGCCGTCATTGGCTTTCCACCTGACCACTAATTAACCCTTACATGTCAATGACAAGCAGTCATTGGTCAGACGTTTCCCACAATATTGGTCTGGACTGCTTTGTCAAAATAAGCTGCAGTCCACACAGTTTATTTTTGATTTTCAAACTTGAAGGCATGATTGTCTTGCCCTCGACATTGTTGATTTTTTTTTTTTTTTTTTTTATAATCGAATGCTTGGAAGCTGCGGTGCATTGCCAGTCCGGTGAATTGATTTGAGGAATCAAATAATGCTCAGAATTATCAGCATCTATGATTACAGACCCATTATTTAAATCATTTATTGAATCAGAGGATGTCTGACTGTGTGAGCCCAATAAAACAAGGCAGATGATGACTAATTGACCTGCTGCAGAGATAATGTTGATGGGCAGCTGGGAGAGGATTGTGCTTGGCTTTTGTGGAGACAGATTCACCATTGACTTGTTGTCAGTGGTGTGGTGAAACAGCATGGCCATCTGCAGTCGAAGTGCCCCCACAGTATGCAGATTCGTTTGAGTTTGAAAGGGTCAGGTTGAAAGTGGACACAGATTTAACACAAAGCTTTATTTCTCCTTTTAGTGTTTGTTTTCTGTGGCATTGAAGATGACATAATCCCATATAATCCTGTTATGTAATCAGCAACTGAGGATGATCTGAGGAGCAGGAGAAATGTACTCAAAGATAAATTGAGATAGCCGTGGGCATGTCTAATTATTATCGTCATAGTCATATCACAGACATACATCCTGCAGATGAAAAGGGTGAAGATGCTGAGTGTTAGCAGGCACTCTGGGTTTTGCTACACTGTATAGAAAACATTCACCTCTCATCATCTTCCTTTTACTTTTACTAACTGCAGCTGGGGTGAGTAGAACAGGAAAAACAATATCATCATAATGTTCATCGGAGCGTGTGACTGGCAGGACACGGCTGTCGCTATAGGTTACAAGTCCTTGAGGCATGTTTTTATGTGTGATGCAAAGTTTGCTTCAGTAAACGGGAAAGAATCAATACAATGACATTCTTGTGACGTTTACGGTTTTTTCGAGGTGGATGAAAGTAGACGGTAAAGCCTGAGGTAGAGCAGATATTTGGTGATGTGACAGTGAGGATGTGCGAACATTAAGTGTGAACGGGGACAGACAATTATAATAAAATAAAAACCTGTCTGTAAGACTGTTCATCATCGATGTTTGGGGAAAAACTTGTGCGGCCACGATAAAAGATTTTCTGTGTTGAGCACGAGCATGCTGCAGCACGTTCAAAACTATCGAAAAGTTACGAAATGTTTGTGCTGCTTCTCAAACCGTCTCACCCTTTTCTTCATAGACGCAAGTTTTTCAGAAGCAAAGCAAATCATTATGTTTGGTTGGATTAAAAGCATTAGCACTTCCAGGTGAAACCCTTAACCTTCTCACTTGAAGTGATGGTGACTGAGCTCACATCGTTGAGTTGTTCTCTTCTGTCTGGCATATTTTAAACAGCACAGGTACTTTAGTTAATCCACTTTGTTGGGGTTCCAAGAACAAAACCACATGTAATTATTGGTGATTATGTCTTCAGTGTGCTTTGGGTTTCTTAAAAGCCACAACTTTAAAATCAAGATTCTGTTGGCAAGGCTTTCCTTTTTTTTGTTGTTTGTTTGTTTCTTAGTTACCACTAAACCATCTTTGTTCAAGCTTTGATGAGTTCCTTGTGCTTTCTAGAACGGTCGTCTTCATGCCACTGTTGTACTAAGCTGCTGGATGTTGTTGTGGCCTCTCCATCACCTTAAACAAGCTATTTCAAGAATCTGGCTGGCGATATGAAACAGCAGAGTGACGCAAGAAATGGGTGGGAGAGAAGGACAGAGACAGAGACAGAGAGAGAGAGAGAGAGAGAGATGTAGTTATTATCAACACACAAGAACAGTTAAAACCAAGTCAGTACATATAACAGACAAGATCAGACGTCAGCCAGTCAAACACTGCAGTCTGTAGTCAGTTTATCAAAGCAAATTGTCAGGTAGACATCAACAAAATCAAAAGTCTGTTTGTAGGGCACATTGGAAGAGAGCAGATATTGCCCAGAGAGAGTTTTAGCATATTTTTGAAGTTACATTTTATTTTCGGTTACATGATAGATGGATAATAGATAGAAATAGAAAAATATCTAACTAAGTGGAAGAGACTGGGGCCTCGATGTGCATTTGTGTGTGAAAGAAGCAATTAATGCAGCTTCCAGGTACAGTATGTCTGATGTGAGGTGTTCCAGAGCAGGACAGACAGCGGTTTTTCCATGTCACACTCTCACTGTTGGACATTTACAGCAACGAGACCAGAATGCTTCACCTGCCACAGCTGCTTGCCACAGCCAGCCCCCCACGTCTGGCATGTTGCTGTTGTGTGTGGGTTTTCCCCACACACTGATATGTGATAAAATTACATGTTTTAACACATTTACTTAGTGCGTTTCTTAATGCATTTATGTCCGGGCTCTAATGTTTTTGACTTCAGAGACTACATCAAACAGTGCCTATGACTAGGTGCTGCCTGCCAAAGGAACTTTGTTCTACCGTCAGATGAGCCAGAAATCCCACTGAGAGCCACCCAGCCTATTTTCAAAAACCCAGCCCCCCCACCCCTTTGCATTTGATGGCCTTGAATGCTCTGGCCTATTGCCTCATTCAAGGCTCCATATCCTTTATTGTCCACCAGCCTCCCTCATGATGGGATGAGGCAGAGGAATCTCTGATGTAAAAAAGTTGAAACACCTGTAATTTTTTACTCAAAAATATGCGTCTTTACCCTTTGTGTAAAATAAGGTAAGAACAGCAGCCTAGAAATCGAAATTATAATCCCATAAGCACGCAGCAATGCAAGGAACAGATAAACCTTACAGTACAAGAAAGCACCTTGTGTTTTCACATTTGACACATTAAGTCATACACTTTGAGCCTTGCACTGAAATGAGTTGGATTCTGTTCTCACAAATAAAAACAATTTGTACTTGCAATAAGTGTCTGCTGGAAACTTTCCTCTTTGCTTAAAGAAAGTTGGCTTTCAGAAGTTTGATTCAGCCTCTAACTTTGCATGTCTGTAACTCGTTTTTGATCATCTAAATTTAGCATATAAAAAGTAGCCTTTTAGGCTGACTTCTGCTAACAGTGTTAACATCAATAGGGATGAAGAAAGATGATGTTCTGATGAAATGTCTGGCGTAATGACTGATGCCAAAACCTCCCTGCTGCTTGGTCCGTGTCACAGCTGATGACGCACATTAACGCTCTCCGTCTACTTCACTGATGTCTCACCTTGATTGTAACTAGTTCAATGACTAGTTTATGAGGCAGCGCTCACAAACACGTTGCTCCTCAGCAGGCTCCAGGATGTTCAGCAAATCAGGAGAACACTTGAGATGCCTGAACTAATATTGCTTGTTTCAGTGAAGGGCTCAACTGGGAGTCTGTGTAACAGAGAGTTTGTAGTGACATACTGGGACATATAACAACCGACTGCTTAAAATCTTGCTTTGAAAATTACTAACAGCTTTTTTTTTTTTTTTTTTTGTAGTTAGTAATGAGTAATCTTCTTGACAACAAAGAATATGTGCAGACTGGGAAATTCCCGTTTTGGTTGTAATATCTCTATAAATCTGATCTGAGACATGCAGTCTTCATTTAAAGTATCAAATCCCATTAAAAACATGAGGATGCAAAGGTGACCAGCAAGTCCTCAATTCACCTCGGCTTATGTGCAACAATGTTTATAAATGAGGTCCCTCTGGAAATATTGTGAGGAACTACTGAGAACGCAATTTGATAAACATTCACAGACGTTTTTCTTCCAAATCCTGGGGTGTAGAGTACGTTTTTTTTTTTTTTTTTTCTAGAAGCAAGGTGTTATTCCTTCCAGCTCATCAAACGAGCAAAGCAGTGTAAACACAGAGGCGTGTGCCCTGAGTCTGACGAGGAGCTTCTCAAAGAGATCGAAAATGCAGTCAGACTTCTTTCAGAGTAAACCGAATTCGTGCCGCTCGCAAGTGTATGGACAGAATATGTCCCCCGCTGTGAAAGTGCGGCTCTTTCGTGTGTTTGAAATGGCATTTTTACAGACAGCGCAGTTTCTTGCTCAGAGACATGAGCCAAATGGTGTGGGGGATGCATAAACAAGGATACATTCATTGTTAGAATTAGTCACTTTAAAGCAATTGTTGATAATCACGAATCATTAATTATAATAATTAGCTTTTTCACTTAATGCCACGCTTTGTTTTTATCATCGGCTGCACAGAAAACAAAACAAGGTCACATTCACAGAATCTAATACTTAAGCTATCTTGTATAGTCCTTGATAAAATTCCACAGACATCAGCTTGATGGTTAAACACTGTAATCTGGCACTCAACTATGGGAGGGTGTGAATCCAAATGGAAGCGTGAGGCGATGTTACGCGCCAGCTATTTCTGGCCTGTGGGCATTGTTCAGTTCAGGTAGTATCTCTCGGTAATTGCCTCACAGATCAATTTGTCACACACGTGCTCGAAGCACAGCAACCAAACTGAGGAGTGGGAATGCAGATTTTGTCAAGCTTTTAGACTGTGTGTAACATTTCTTACCAGTGGTATTTTAAATCTGGTGTACAAATAACGCCACTTGAGTATTTGATATTTTCTCACAACCCACATTGTCTATGTGAATAAATGCTTGGTCACCAGTAAGTATCCAGCTCATCTCAAAGACGGTGCAGAGGAGGGATGTCCTCTGGGGTCACATAAGGGAATCCCAGCTGAAGGATGGACTGAAAATTTCACTTTATTAATACCCTTGTGGCCCTAAACGTCCGGACTTTCCTGCCATCCAACTTGCATGTCTGCTGGTTTGCCATGACACCGGGCTGCCCATGGAAGGGCAGGGGAGCATTTCTTCTCATGAACTTCTCATTTAGAAATCAAATATGTAAAATTATTTGCAATATGAACGTCAACTCATCACACAAAAGTCTTTTTTTTTTTCTTTCTTTTTTAATCCCAACACATAAATTATGACGTTGATACTCTAAGATAACTTGCTACGGTTTATGTGACGGTGTTTTCCGTGAGGTTTCATCGCTTAAAAGTCAAGAGAGTCTTTACTGTGCAGATTCTATTTGACTCGGTCTCGAATCTTAAGTTAAAAAGAGGCAAACAGTCTATCAAACTGATGTTAAAACACAAACAGCAAAACATTCTTGCAGGTGCTTCGTATATTTCATTATTCAGGTCATCTGTTTAGTACATGTAGTCCTAAAATACGTTGCTGTCATGTCTTAGACTTTCTTCAGTAGCAAGAAAATAGTGATTTATTTTTTTTTAAACTGTGTCACCAAGCCCCAGTTGGGTTTGGAGCTGTGAATCGCTACCGGGTTTGAACATCATTAATATTTACAAACCACTGCAGTCTTTTAACAAATTTTGTGTAAATCTTGTGCCAGATGACAAAAAATTTCAGAGAAATCAGGAATTGAAGTATTTATGGGCATGGTTGAATCATTTATGAGCGTCATCTCAGCAGGTAATAGGCTAACCCAAATTCTGGCTGCAATTGAATGTTTCTTGCTCTTATTTTGTGCTTAAGTGCAGCTGATCACAATTTCAATACATACAATTAGAACGGCACATTTCGACGAAAGGGTGATCACACAGAATTTCCTTTTGAACTTCCATTGTGCGTTTACATCCACAAGACCCAATTCAGCCTTAAACATTAGAAAACTGTGTAAAACTGTCTAATGTAATCTCAAGTCAAGTTCAAATTGTCCTTTGTCACTCAAATTGTGTTAGCTGTTACATTATCAAAGTATCAAATTTACTCAAACGTCTTTTGTGATGTCTTTTACGCTTTAAGTTACAACCCAGATAAAGAATTCTAACAGTTCAACTCAGAGAAGCTCACATTATTTACACACCTACAGGCTGATCCATATCACCATATACTGAAAATCAACTGCAGACACAAGGTACACATACCCAGATCCCAAAAGGTGTGGCAGATATCTGCAATGAAACATTGCATGACGACACATCCATCCTCCAAGTTCTACTGAAGAGAAGTAAAAAAAAATAAATAAATAAAAATACAATCATTATCACATCACAAGGCCACTGGATTCAAAGCTGTGTCCTTGATTAAAACTCACAGTGCTCGCTCTAGCACCAGACAATAGCAGCCAAATCCTCTGACGAGAGAAAAAAATATTCTGTCGGTTTCACTTCCTCCCTTTGTGCCTGTGTGTGTACTGTTCGCAGTGCCTTGCTGCTTAAAATTATTTTTACATGATTCACTCTCCTCTCCCCATTAATTTCAAACCTAGAAATCTGGAAGTCCAATCAGACTCACCTTTTGTTCACAAAGCTGTGAACGTGTTGGCAAAGTGCTGAACTCTGGCACTGTGCAAAAAAGCCAAATGTTCCTTAAGAGCATTCAGTTCAAGAGAGTTATCGTAATCAGCAGGCTGGGCTTTACAAAATACCCACACAGAACATGTGTTTTGTTTGCTTGTCTGTGTGTTGTATTTAGTGATTTCAAAGAATTTGCCATCATCATCCCAACAACTTGACCAGATATTTAATTTTGTGTTTTGTTTAGATTCCAAGAGCCACTTTCAGCCATTTTCAGTTTTTGTCTCCTGAGTGATGACTCACCAACCAGATTAACTTTTGGCATCGTTCAAATCTGAATTACTCAGAGAAGAGACAAGCTATTGACAACTGGTGCAGCTGCCCACCTGCACCAGAGACTTGTCTACCAAATGGACCATGCATAATTAAGATGGTAACCCACAGCATAGGCCTGACCCCGTCACTGCATTAACAATAAGGCTGCCCGGCCCAGGGGCATACTCCACTCTCCCCGTGATGCCCACAAGGTCCCATTATGCTGCTGCCTCACTGTTACTGCGTGGCAGAGCGGAAAGAAAAACGCTTGTCCTTTGACGAGCATTTAGAGATTCTTAGCATCATTTATCTGTTTTATTTCTGAAAAAAATAAAAAATAAAAAAATAATAATAATGTTTCTCAATGTTTTGCAACAGTTAGTTAGTACAGGATGTTGTTGTCTAAAGTGGTAATTGACGTCTTCATCTCCGATCTGCTTGAGGGAAATACCTGAAAGGAATTCAAAGAATCAAAATGATTATTGCTCAGCTTGGACTTTGTGTATTTCAGATTAATATCTGTGCAAGATTTTTTGACCAGGTAATTTTTCGTTAGGTGGTATCCCTCTGATTGGCTGAGAGTTGGAAAATGCACATTAATTGGCATCTGTAGTATGTAAATAAGAAAGTGCTGCAACATGTCCTTGTTTACATAGTTGAATCAATTTATCAGTCTCTGATCAAATTAGTGCTTTAAGTGTTGAGTGGCAGCTTAATAACTCAGATCTAGAGAGCTTCATGTGCCTCTCTTGGTGTTTAAGTCCGAGTTGTTTCCAAGACAGTTTGATAAATTATAGCCAATAATTTTTCAGGGGTTGATGTCTACGTGCCATTTCCCGAAGACGCTGGTTGGACAGGTTACGACGGGGCGCTACCATCGTATGAATACATTTTATAAATCATCCTAAGGAAGCAATGTCCTTTGAAAAGACATCAATCCCCAAACACCCACCATGACAGTAAGTCCATTCCCCCTGATCCATCCCCACGCAGTGCTCTTACAACATGTCCAGATTTTCTGTGGCTTTACTGTTCCCAGCTAATAGCAGCAACAGCTCTGTTAGCGGCATGTGGTGCTGCGTGGCCCGACTGACAAAGCCCACATGAAAGGATGGTGGGAGACAATCATTTCACCACTTCTGCCAGCTCCTGCAGTCTTTGAAGTCGTTGCGCCGCGGACCATTACAGCGAAGAAACACACTTTTGTTTAGCTCCGTGTCATATATCAGCGTTGCTTGTGTATGGCGTCGGCCTTTATGGCTCAGTCGCAATAATACGCAGGAGGTACGTGTGAGTGAGGAGTGTTATCATGCTATCATTAGCATGTTTTTATTTGATCTGCTCATGGTTCTGTTTTGCTGTCAGACTTTTTTTCTTTTCCCAAACCCCCCTAATCCCTGATTAGTACTACCTACACACAGCAACCCACCCAGAAGAACAGCTTGAGTCATCATTATCATGGTTTGAAAAAAACATATATTATTCGCTAACCGCACAGTAGTGAACTAGTCCAATAACCACCCCCCTCCACTCCCTGTCTCCAAGTCACCATGACATCTCATTCATGACAGTACAGGCAAAATGAAATGGCACCAAAATGCGTCAGTGTCTGAAAAAAAAAGTGTTTTCTCATCAGTCATTTCACATTTTTTGGAGCTGCCTCCTCCAATCCTGTGCTCCACGTAGTATAGTTAAGAGGTCACCGACGGAGACATGGAGGGTGTTTTTGACAGTTGCGAGCAATGAGTGGAATGAGCCCATCAGACAGGCCAGGATGGAGTCTGAGGTAAGTGTGAAGGTGGATGATGTCTAGACACAACAAATCAGTCTGTTCCCTTGTTCCTCTGCCTCCACACTTCTCTCTGAAATGCACTCACAGTGTCGGTCCCCATGTGAGTCTTCTGATTGATGTAGCGTAAAAATTTGGACTCGTTGAGACATACTATAGTTCTGCATTAAAGTGGCAGCCAACTCCAATAATCTGCGCTAACAGCAGCTATTTTGGAGGTGCTGGATATGGACGAGACATCCAAAAGTGTACTATCTGCACCACAGAAATCCCATAATTTGTAACATGTCAGTGTTTGGTCTGATCCACGACAGAGTGGTGGAGGATGATGCAATGCAGGAAGGGAGAGAAGGATGATGAAAAGGGGTGATGTGTCCCAGTATTTACAGAGGTTCTTCAACCGGACTGCCTTTCAGGTATCTTGAGCTGCAGCATCAGGCTGATATCGAAGCTTCGCTCTCTTCAGAAACAGCAGCCACAGAGAGCCACGTCATGCTTGTGTATGCATGTAAAAGCGAGCGCATGCGTGTGTGTGTGTGAGATAAATTAACTTTTTTTTCAGCTCTGCAATGAAACAATGGTACATCAATGATGCTAAACCTTCTTCTCACCACACTGACTTGTTTTGTCATCACACCGCTCTCTTATTTTCTCATCCTCTCTAACCTATTCTCAGCCTTTCCCTCCCTCACTCCTCTTCTCTTTTCTGCTGCCCTTCCTTCAGTCCCTCCCTCGCAAACTACTTGCTATTCAGTTCAGGGAGGCTGCAGGCAGCATTGCTCTAGCTCCCCATACTGCTGCTGCAGGACTAGACTTTTTTTTTTATCCCATGCTCTCTCCCTCTCTCTCTCTCTCTCTTTCTGTCTGATAACCAGACATTTCCACACATTTTTTCATTCTCCTGAAACTACGCACCTAAAACCTTGGCTTACCACCTAACCCACTTCATATTCAACCTCCACCATTCGTTTGCTTCTATTCTTAAACCCCCCTTCATCACTGGATGATGCCCATTTACATGGAAGAGTAGATGTTACGTTAAGGAGTCGATCGTAATGTAATTACTGAGGCGTGCTCTCAAACCTTTTGATGTTTTCAAACGTTTCACAATTTTCACCCATTTTTTAGCCTTTTAATTCTTAGCGTATGAAAACTTGGATCACAGCATTAAATCTGTATTTTTCCAGCAGGCCAAAGATTTTATTTTATTTCTTATTTTTTTAGGTGCTGTAAGAGATCATTATCTCCACATGTACTGCTTCCAGGGGAGCTTTGGGTATTTTGTGGAATTCTGAGCCCCTCTAACATCCTTGTTATATTCTGGAGATATCTCTCCAAGTTTGTCTCCAGGCTGGCCCCCAATCACTGACATACCTGTAATTTTTTAGGATGCTTTGGGACGCCTTACTCCCACTGTTAAGAAAGAAATATGGAGGTTGATAGTTCACAGTCCCCTAATGTTATTCTACTGACTGTGACTAAGAGGGATGCATAATAAAGTCTTTATGGTTTGTGTTACCTCCGTCCATGTGAAAAAGGAACGTCTGCATTTTCCTCTTTGAATTGGAAACCTTGGATTCAGTTATAGATCTATCCATTACAAAATGTCCTTACAAATTTCTCTAAATCATTTCTACACATCATCTCTGTTACAACAGTTCTCATCTCACTTCATTCAAGCTAAAAATAAAAGGGACAAAATAATTTCACATCTTTTGAACATGTTTTTTAGTTTTCAGTCTTCCTCCTATTCATTCAATCAGTACCAGCCTCACCTGTCTGCTTCTCCTCCCCACCTGATCACCCTCATTCGCCACTTAGTATATATACCACCAACCTTGTCCCGCTCGCTCTCTGCTGGATTGTCTTTGTGCCATCTGCTTTAGTTCACCAGCACATTGTTCTTTGCCTGAATGTTATTATACTCATGATCGTGTTTTGGCCCTTGTCTGTATTTGTTGGCTTTATTGGATCTTGCCTTGGCGCAGCCCTTAAGATTTTGTTTGCTTGCATGATTTTTTTTTCTAAGTAGAAACTTTTTACTTCTACATTTGCCTCCTCAGTCACGCACTTGTGTCTCAACTGAGAACCTTGACATCTGCTCTTATTACGTCTGACAATCAAAGGGCAAAATGAAAAGAAGGGCATCCAACCAAATGTCCTTCCTGACTGCCCCTATTTCTGCTGCTGCTTCGCTCACTGCTGCAGTTTCCAGTTTTGTGCTTCCTCTTTCTTTTCCGTATGTGGGTTGTTTTTGTCTACCAGTATGTTTACTTGGACTTTTTATTTTTTTTATTGACAAAAATCACTGTCCACTAGGTTAAATCTTAAAATGGTGCATTCATAATTTATTTGCACCAACCTGAGTCTGATGAGGATGTTAACATATGGAGAAGAGAAGGCTGTCCCTATTTGCTAATTTTTGGCAGCTCAATTCCTTCTCAGCACCTTATTTGCACGTCATCTGCCTTGCGCTCTCTCCGTGCCCTGTGTCATTCGCTGCTGTCATCTAAAAAAAAATTAAACATTAATGAAATAAAATAAAATAAATAAATAAATATAATATAAATATAATAATAAAATAGATAATAAAAAAGACCTAAAATGTATTCACCTAAGAATGCACATGCTGAAGTTATGTGTGAAAGCAAATTAGATTTAGGAGAAACAAATACTGAAATACTATATCTTAGTACATATCACTTTAGTCTTCAGTCTACCCATTTAACCAGGTATCCACGCACAAAGGGTGTTAATCTTTCATTCCGCGTCTACCCCATCCCCAACAAACTGCTCATTTTGTACTTGCGATGTGCTTGATGATAAGCCAGATGCTTCATTTCATATCCACAGCCTGCTTGACCATAGATGCTAATAGCCAGTGACAGGCCCACAGCCTAAACCAGTGTAATGAGAGGAGTAAGCAAACGGCATCAGCCATTAAACATAAGAGAGCTTGCGCCAGAAGGTACTCCAGCTCGTCCTCAGGCTGCTCCGTTCTCGGCTGCATTAACTCTAACTGACAGGAGACTGCCAGGTTCAAACAGCACCGTTATAGATACTATGGGCAACCATGTGAGAGGGAAAAAGAGATGACGCTGTCCAATAAGCGGCACATGGGATGTTAGGAGCTTTCCCGAGGCGCCACATGGATACTCTTTCATATTCCCATAGCAAAATTAAAAGATTAAAGAAGTACCAACTCATGTCCATGTGTGCTGCTGCTGCTGCCTGCTGACACTTTTCAGTTACATTGCCATTAAATTCTGATATACATCTCATGTAGACTTTACTGCTGTACATGGTCTGCTCAAAAATATTGACCATATCCCTGATGCTAAATTATTTGCTTACAAATAGAATAATAAGATACATACTTCATTTAATCACAAATCAATAATCTAACAACCATTTAATCAACATGTTTTTGCCACAAAAGTAAGAACGCGACGCAATTAATTATTGTTATACTAGTTAGCAATTTGTTTGGAACTAAATATGCTGAATAAGCACTCTGTTGGTGGTTGGAACTGATGTGTACAAATAATGAAATGCGCTGCACTAACAGTCCTAAAGACACAGATTGAGGACTATTACCTTGGGCCATTATCTCTTTCACTTCTCCTCATTAAAACAAAACAAAACAAAAAAGACTCAACACCTCTGTGCATGTTTTTGAAGACATTAATAGTTTACAGCTTGCTTTTTCGCCAGTGCCTGCAACATCCTTTATTCTATTTGACTGAAAACAGCTGCACACAAAAGAAAAAAAAAACAAATTATCTCAGACAGCCACAAAATAGTGTAAAGTATTGCAACCGCTGCGAGGCAAGGTGTAAAAATAATGTGTCCGGTCAATGTCATCCAAAATTTGTATACAGGGCCGCGCTGTTTAACAATCTGCAACAACTCCCTCCCGTGTAACAAAAATATAATATAAAAGTAAAATAAACGGCCAAGTTATGTCCGCGTCCCCAGTTTGCTCATGCCAAATCCATTTTTGACCAGCATCATGGGAGTTATTACCTTCAATGTACATCATAACCTTTTATCCAGCACTTACCTGATGGCTGGGAAGAATAATCTTGCCTTGTGTTGCAAGTGAGAATGTGGTAATGGCAATCTGTATGTCTTAGTGCTGTGGTAGATCGGTGACCTATCCACACTGGTGCTACACCCTCTGGTCTTCACGTATGGACGGAGGGAAAAACAATACAAATCCCATAATGTTCCCACCTAACTTTAGCTTATTTATTTGTTAGCTATTTTGACCTCCCGCGCTGGTTTTTGTATAAAACCCACTGACACATGCACTACCTACAAGTGATGCTTCTGTGTTTACCTGCACTGGCATCAATTTCTGTTCTATGCTGCTCTGTCATCTTATTTCCAGAAAAGAAAAAAAAGAAAAAAGACAGAAAAGTAATTCTAATCAGAGCTGCTTTATTTTTCCTTTTCGGATTTCGTCAGCTGCAGACGTTGTTCCATTATTTCTGTGTCACCATCCTGTAATCAAACTAGCTGATAGCCACTGCTGCACCTCTTTAAGTTCCACTCAATGAGAACGAGTCAAATTGGCCCATTTCTGGCACTACAGCTGAGGGAGCACAACTTATCTTAATGAGCATCTAGCTACCCATTATCTGCTGGTAACCCAACCAACATGTTACCACTATTATCAGCCCCACAACCCCGGCTTGCTCACACACAAGCACTTTCTCACCCTCTTGTTATCAGCTTGACTTCCCCTTTAAGCCCGCTGCAGACTGTGTAACCACATTGGACAGTAATTGTACCTCTCGCTCCTGCCTAATTGAATTGACAACGAGCCGGAATTGATATCATTTAACACATTGATCTTGGGAGACAATGAGACAGGATGCCTCATACTGCCCCCCGCCACCTACCACCACCACCACCTAACCACAGCCAACGCTGCTTTTCCTCCTCCACCTGTCTGTCATGTTCTTCCCTCTGATGTGTGATTTGATTAGTTTCAAGGGGCATGCAAAGATGTAATGCCTTTGAAGGCAACAGAAAATATTGATTGACTGTCTGCTTATTACATTGTGGGGAGAAGTGAAAAGCTTTGGACATTTACTCACATAGTACTCACAAATACAGTAAAACAAGTAAAAACAACTGTCTGGATTAAGAAGTAAAAAAAATTTTAAATCCATGGCAAATCATTCAGCTATTGAAAAAGCATTGAAGCCACCAGACTTGTTCACCTATATTTGAAAAAATATATTTATTTTAAATCTGAATATGAAAGGGAAAAGGTAAATGAGCATAAATGAAATGAGGCACCGCTCCACGTTACTCTGCTCGCACAGATGCACACAACTGTATGTCTTAGTCCAGCACAACTTTGAGGTTAGGAATAAAGTGAAGCAGTTTGTGCTGAAGTACAACAGCGAATTACACAGCTTACTTTGGGGAGGGCCGGAGAGACCGACCGTGCTCAGGGCCCTGAGCCGTTCTGCGAGCATGCACCGTCCGCCCAGCGTCTCCTGAGTGGACAAGAACAACTCTGCTGCGACTGCTTCCATTATCCTGCCACACTAGATGCTTATTTTCAGACACCCTCCTCCATCTTCCTCTCTCCAACAGGGAATGAATGAGCACACAGCAGGGGGTGGAAAATAATGGATGGGGACAGTAACGAACATTGTCTGCAAAACTCCACAGGGACTTGTGTTTACTAGAAAAACCGAACACGCACATTCCATTATGTGGAAGTCGAAACTAAACAACCAACAGGCCACACCTGGATGGAAATGAAATGAAGTCAAATAGTTTCCACATGGAATAATGCAAAGTTATTTCTCCCTTTGTGGCCCCCACACCCACACACAGACACACACACACACGCACATGCACACATCAAAACATAGTTGATGAATATAAGGCTGATGCATTGACTAACCTATGATTCATCAGTGTGGACTTCCTTGTGTATAAAGTTTGTGATGGGAGGAATTCATGCATAGTGTTTTTAATTGGAGTTTTTATTTATTTATTCATTTATTTTGCAGAAAACCCATCATGAGTAATACGTATTGTGTTGTGTTTCGAAGCAGTAGAAGAGAAATGACAGTATAAGAAAATGTATTTTTAGTTAGCGGTCTCTGACTAATTGTAATTAGCAAGCTTTACTGCATTTGAAGACACAAAATCACACAATGACCTGACACAGTTAGAAGAGTTAGTTATTGGAAAACAGGCACACCAGTAGCTATTGCTTAGTTGTAAGTGGGAGCTCAAAATAACAGGTGCTGGGTTTTTTCCCTTTAGACTGACATCATTGTGAAGCTTTAATCTCCTTGACTCAGATTAAAGTGTTCAGAGTTTTTGAGAAACAAAACAGCTGGGGTTTCTGATTCCAGAAAATGAAACAAAAAATAAAAGAAAGGAAATAATGCACGCACACAAAAGAAAAAAAAAAAAGAATGCACACCAATTTTGTCTGTTCATCTTATGAATAATAATAAGAGGTGTTTTTTTTTTTTTTGTTTTTTTTTTTTGCACCATTGAAAGCCTGACCATTTTCTCTCCCTGGCAGTTCAATTAAGGTTGTCGGTTGCACATAAAATCATGTGAATGTGTTTGAAGTGTTCTCAGAAAGGTTTTCAGTTAAAAGCCATTTTATTTTCCTGGTGGGTATCTTTAATCCTGTCCATCCCTCTGGTACCTTAATGACACATTAGGCTCTTTAGGCAGCACAATGACTTAAAGTTGCCTTGCTTTGGTGTAGATGAGCATGTCTGTTTGTTGCCATCAAAGTGTGAGAGCTTGTATGATTGTGTGGCACATCGTCTTTGCCTCCCTCTCTGTCAATCAGCAACAGCCTCAAAGCGACTCCATGCATGTTTTACAATCATGATGTGCATGCCCAAAGAACAAGCACATATGTGTGCTCGTATCTTAGCATGACATGTATCTAATCAGATCTCACACAGATTGGTCACATTTTGAGTGCCTGTTTTCTCCTCTTCGATTTGGTGCATTGCTTTAAAAAAAAAAAAAAAAAAAAAGACTGCATTGTGTGGTTGCTATGAGAAGAAGGGGTGACTAACTGTAGTATGAGCTCAGAGACAAATTACTCATTGCTAATGTTTAACTTCCATGTGAAAGAAAACGCATGCTAGATGAGCCTTGGCCAAAGGCGATCCAGCAATGCATTAACCAGAGAAGAGAATCATATCTGTTTTTATGGCTGTAGGCTCTTTTCGTTGAGCAGCACTGCCACAGCAGTGACCTTGCACACATGTGAATTCAGTACGGCACTTATCCATGTTGAAACACACATTGAACTCAAAATGAGGAAAACGCTCAGATGTTCCTGTTGTTTGTCATCAAGCTGGTGTCTCCCTGAATTTTACGTTTGTTTCGGTTTTTTTTTGCCAGATACAAGAAGAGAAAGTGGGTTTTGACCAATAGCCTTTGCCATTCAAAGGGGTCATCTCTCACTGCTATTTGTACGGGAAGGACACTAAAGCAGTTTGCTGAAGCTCACATACTGAACAAATACAACCTTTAAAAGGTAGAGCTTGGGTTGTCAATGTCAACATTTTGTGGGCCTGAGTTTACAGTTGTGTCCCGACCCTCGGCTGCTCTCTCCATGCAAGATAGGAGGCATCTTTAAAACTAATGTGGAGACGGTAATTTTACAACCCAATAGCAGCCAAGGCATTGAAAGTGACAATCAATGTTAACCTTGTGGTGAATCAACTACGAGGTGGGTGTTTGATGGGGTCTCTTTTAGTTTTCTGTGACACAGAGATAGGAGCCATTCGGTTCCACTCAATTATTAAAAGGGCAGGACAACAGTGCGTCAACACGGAGATAAGAACAGCATTTTGTGTCTCATTAACCAGGATAACGACTAAATAACTTTTTTTTTTTTCTTAAAATTCTATTGTCCTGGAGCAGTGGTCAGTTTGAGAGACAGGGAATGGATGAATGGTGGAGCCATGTCACCAGGTATGAGCATTTTGGGTGGTTTGCCCTCATGCTATGCCTGGCACAGCTATCAGTCGGTTGCCTGGTGACAACACAAATAATTGTGTATGCTGGTGTTGCTTTGACAGAGGATCACTGGCTTGCAATCTGTTGATCGTCCAGCTAACTATGTTTTCCCCCTGCAAAAATATTATAGGAGGCTCTGAGCCTCAGTGATTCACCTCGAGTGGTCCGTACAGCTGCAATCTGGGTTTGAGTTCAAGCCCAGCCCAAGGCCCTTTTGCAGCAAATCACCCCCCGCCCCCACTCTTCCCACAGCTATGAGAAGTTTTCTTTTTTTACCCAGCAGAATTGGATGCTTGTCTTTTTGTGTACAAAATGAACTGAACCATCCATAACAATTAAAAAAAAAGAAATAAAAGAAAAAAAATACATATATATACTGTATATAGGTGAAATTATCAATATTTTATGTGCAACTCCGCTTTCAAACCAGAGATGGAACCCACTTATTCATTTGGCAGTTGTCAAAATAAAAGGACACGGCAATTAACATGAATGATTATTTGTAGACCTTTAGTTTGAAGTCTGGTGGCATTTGACTTGATGCAGCGGTTGATTGAGAGGACCTGAAGAAGGGTGAGCAGCACAGCAGGGAAGAGAAACGGCGCTCATTCTTCATTTACATGACCGAGGACATGATTAAGCTAGGTCCCAGTTTCCACACCGTATATGTTGCTGATGTTTAAAAAAGGGCTAGATCAGAAAAACATGTGATAACATATTTGTATTTGCCCAAGCAATTGTGACCTTTTTGATGAAACGTATGATGTGTTGTGGTAGTAATAAAGGTTGACGCGCTCCCTGTTGTAAAAATAGGCAACAGAGGGGATTTGCATGAATGGTGCATTCAGAAGGGCCCGTTTGGATTGTACTACTTTCCACAGTGGTACACACACAGGGACACAAATATATGCACTTCTCTGGAGAGATCAGATTCAAGGATCATTTATAAGTGTCCTGGAGCAGAAATGATTTGCTCCAAGACACTGACAGCATCTTTCTGACCTCCACACCAAGCTACCAAGTTAGACAGTGAAAGTGGAAATCCAATAACTGTAGTCGTATAGCTCACCTCAGTCCTCTCTGTGGTTTCTGAGCAAAAAACAGTAGAGCTTGTAAACGCTAAATTAAGCGCCTAGGTGCCATAACTGAAGAGCAGAGTCTATTCCTTGGCCGGGCATTTCACTGGACACAATTGGAAGTGTTCCTGTGTGATGGGAGGCGGGCGATCCTGCCCTTGCATTTTCCTCGGCTACCTACTGGCCGGTCAGGATGCTTGTAAACCGGAGGGCAGGGAAATCTGGAATAGCAGAGAGCTCTGTGCTCTGTCCTCTCCCAGCGAAACGCCCCGCTGTCAGGTGAAAAGAAGCAGCTGGTGACTCCATGTGTATCAGTAGAAGCACGTGGTAGTCTACACCCTCCTAAAGCCATCGGTAGGAGCTGGCAGTGACAGGGAGCAGGGCGCATGGGGGAATTGGCGACTACGATACTGATACATGCCAGAAAGCCTAGTTGCTAGGTAACATGTCAAACTGTTTGAGTTCTGTTTACACTGACGCTGGTCAAACATTTAGCTGACTCAACATGTTAAGTGATGAAGTGATGTTTTGGGTTTTTGTTTTTTTTTTTTTTTTGGAACTGGCAAAATTTCAGCAAAAAATTATTTTACTGATCTACGACTGAAACGTTGCAAATAAGCAGTTTGTTTAATTGAATTCTACAGTCAGAGAGTGCAGGCTCCACTTCTCCCGCTCCTAAACACCAACCTCATCAGATAGATGTTCAAAGATTTTGTCTTGCTTCCAATCTAAGTACCTATCTATCTAACATATATACACCAACGCCCACTTGTACACTTTACACTGTGAAATATGTGACGTTGGGGCATTTGTTGTCACTTTTGAGTAACATTTGTTGTCACGACAGTAACATGGTGTTTTATTTCTTTTCACAGACTGGAAGGAAAGAGAAAGGTGACCCTCTGAACTCAGCCATTGATAAAATGACCAAAAAGACCAGGGATCTGCGCAGACAGGTGAGTGCATTATTTCATGCCTCCACATTGCCATCATTCTGTCAAATTCTGAGTATTTACCTCACCTCCATAAAGGAGGACAGAGGAAACACATGAAACTTTTTCACGTTGAGTCTACTGTACATTGGTGCATCTAATTTCCTACTCTCTGTGTGTGCCCCCTATATATACATATATTTATATTAGGGATGAGCTGGGTATGAGTGCCGTGTAAGTATTTTGAGTCAGTATCTGTGCTCGGACTAAAGGAAAATATAGACAGAGCGCACCGTGTCATACTTCAAAAGTCACGGCCACCGAAGGGGAAAACCATCAGCGGCACAGTTTAGAAAGCACCGTCCAGTAGTTAGCTTAGAGCATTTTTTCAACGTCAGATGAGTATTTTAACATGCTAGCTGTACCGGAGAAGAAACGGTAGAATGAGCTCACATATTCGGGTCTTTCTCATTGTCCCTTCTGTTTGCCTTCATTTTCATGAAGAAATGATCGCACTGAATAACCAGAGGTGACAAACATTGATATTTACGCCTGCCTGCCCCACTCTGTGGGGTTATGGGGGTGAAAACTTGATTGGTAACTGAAGCAGTGTTTGTATGACTGACAGGGCTGGCTGCATGCAGCCCGCATCACATTTCTCATTCTCGCTGCTTCTGGTCAAGTGTTTTTCTGGTCAGCTTGCTCTTCTTACCTTGGTGTGAGAGAAATGCTGTAAATAAAAATATTTTGAGGCTTACAGTAAATATAACAACTTCTGATCTACCCAAATCAATTTTAGGCTTAAAAATACAACTTTTGTATAAGCCTCGCCCACTTCGTATAAGTCCCGCCCCTTCCAAGTACGACTACGGATACAGATAATATAGATGGTTGAACAGATACAGATAGTGGTGTACTCGCTCATCCCTAATATAGAAACATGCAATGTATAAATCTTGCCAAATTTGCTGGGTAGTTTTGACGTTAATGTATTTGATGGGTCCTTTTTAAGCAGCAGGATTAAAGCTGTGAAGAGTAAAAATGGCAGGTGGAGGAGGGTGTATGTGGAATTGATCAAATGAAAACACCAGCACCCGTGTTTGTCCTATTTAGAAAACAGATCACATAGTGGAACGCGTTTTTAATAGTTTTTACTCGACAATGGAGGCCTGTGGCACAAGAAATGAGCTCCGATGAATCAGGCTTTGACGACAAATGTAGTCGTGCTTAGTTGGATCTGTTTTTTGTTGGTTTTAGTCATTTCTTGGCAATTGTAAACTGTGAGAAATCTATGTAAGTCATAATAAATTGAATATTGCCAGACTTAGCCTTTTGATGACCTCATACCAAAAATTCTCAAAGCGCAACTGAAGTGTTAGCAGCTTCACACAAAGATACGTATTATACAAATGAAAATGTCCCACAATACTTAATAGTCAACAGTATTTTCAAGCAACAGGCCCGGAGCATGTACTTAAAATGAGCTTCACTGCCACCAGTGCTTGATATTCATTCATATATACATTAAGGATCACAGGGCTTCAATTATGTGCTTTGGGGTTGCCAGTAAAAGGTTCAACAAATGGAGCTACAGGACATTTAACTGGAGCTCACACCTGAAACACAAACATGGTAACCTCCACAGTCTGAAGCACTGGCAGAACAACCATGCGTGTCCTCTCTCCTTTTTATACCGTGCCTTCATCACAGCAGAAGTTCAAGATTGCATTTCATACTCTGCCAAAGTTTTTAGCGAACAATCAAATATATTTCAGACATTCAGTCATATCGATCTCAGTTCTGCACTTGATCACGGAAATTCAGTATACTTGTATCAGGGGGCTACAGTGAAATTACCATTCTAATTCAAAGAAATCTACCCTGACAGTGAAGAGTGAGCAGACGATTCATCCTGTGAACACAGCGCCAGAACTTAAGAGCAAAATGTATTTATTTTTCATCTTCACTGCAGACCAGAAGGTAGTGCTTTCCACTGTGTGCAGAGTGTGAAAAAAATGTTGACGCCGCACTTAAGAAGAGCACACACAGAGTGTCTGTTGATATAGCACAATTGTTCAAGCATGCTTCTAAGGTACTATGTCAATTCTGGTCAACTAGAAACCTAAAGTCTCAATGATTTGCGCTGTACATCTTGTAGTAAAATCTGGAGTAGGCTTAAATAGGTATCCTGCCCCAGAAAATGCAAAGTCATTCATAAACCATCAAGACATCTCTGGAGGTCCCTGAATACACTTTCTCTCCCAAATAATCCTGTCAATGCAGATTTTTTTTTTTTTTTTTTTTTTTTTGCACTTTGGAAAAATTGACAATAGCAAATTGCTCCACAGAGTAGCAGTGCTTGTGTCCTTTCTGACCTCTAAAGACCGAGGGATCGTTCCAGATGGGAGGGCTATAAGTCTCCCTCCCTTCAGGCACGTGGTGGGGCTGCCTGGCAGGCGGTACTCACTCTGACAGGATGTTGTATTGACTCAGGGGTTGGCTTGACAGAATGGGCGGTCTGTTTGAGCTTTGAGTTTGGATGGGAGGGCAAACCTGCAGCACACATACAGGCATTATACAGACCTGTGATACTGTAATGATGCAAACAGGTTTTTTGTTGTTGTTTTTTTTTTTTTTGAGTGTAGTGCGTCAGTGGGACACACGCGACCTTCCTGAGGGGAGGAGCGCCGTTGTGGGTTTGAGGATTTAAGTCTCTGTCTACCAGGAATAGGCGGGATCAAATATGTGTGCAAACAAACACATATGACAGACAGCGTTTGTGAAATGGGAGCAGGTAAAACTGAACAAGCCTTCTGACAACACCGCCAGGGACACACGGCATGTTCTTTTTTTTTTTTTTTGTTTTTGTTTGTTTTTTTTTTCTTTTATGCAGTTCTGTGTACATACAAGACAATCTTAAGCTGCTATCCAGGGCAAACTCTGTCGACATCAAGCGCGTTGTTCCCACTCCCATTTTGTTGTTTGATAAAATGTAAATTCTCACAACTCAGTCTGATGGAGACTTGCTAGAGAAACATAATCATGCAGGTAGAAAAGTATATTTTTCACCCAAACAGGAGACCACAAGGAGGAGCATTTCGATGTTGAACCAAACTCAATGACACTAAAATTATCTACTCACAACCAGAAGTTATGGCGGCCTCCACCCACAATGATTATAGGGCTGATTTTTATTGACAGTAGACATTGATTCATCTCCACTTCTTGACAAGAGACCTTCACTTATCACTGCTGTGTGCACTCAGAGATGCACCCTCCGTTATGATTTTCGCTTCTTCATGAAATTGTTTTGATATTTAATTTTTTTTTTTTTTTTTACTTTTTTGTGCAATTTTAAGGGCAAACTGAGGAACAAATTGGAATTTCCATATGTATCTACCAGACAGGCCAAAAGAGAAACGCACTGTGTGATCCCCTGACAGCATTAAATTGAGACAGCAAACAGCAGATTAGGAGATCTTGTCTTTACCTAAATCTTCATCTCCATAAGGCCCCTTATGCCTTAGCAGACTTCTCACAGCAGGTGAGTCTCTGCTTTCCTGCTGTACATCTGGCACTGGCAGCAGCAGGCCTCCTTGCATGACCCTCAGGTACATGCTATAGGCAGCATGATAATTTCTCCGTAATGAAAATAATAATAAAATACAACTTAATGTGCCATGTTGTGCTGAAGAAAACACCAACATTTAGGACATACAAATGTGTTTGTTATGGTTATGCAACACGCAGAGTCTGGTAGACAAGTAAACAAAAATCAATGAAGAAGTAAAATAAAATCTATTCTAAGTTGACCAGATAGGCCTTAAAGAGGGGCCACAATAGATGAAGTATGATCCCATTCCTTCAATCTTTGAATGGGCAGCAGACAGGAAAGAGGTATTTCTGGCTCAAGAACAAATAAATATAATTACAGTTAATTAAACAAGAAGACGTAAAAGCCCGGATAAAGTTATCCACCACAGGGAAAAGGGATTTAAAATGTGTCATTCTGGAACTGTTGAATGTAGAAAGCAAAACTGCACAGCCATTTTAAGCTTCCCATCAAAACAGAGGGCCAAACAATTATCTCTCCTGGCTTCGCAGCTATAGGCCGTGCGTATAAAACCAAAGAAATAATGCAATCAATGGAAGTCTCGTTGTGCAGCTAAAGTTACTTGACCTAAGGCACAAGGCATTTTGTCCAGAGAGTTTTATACAGAGATTTTGCCTTCAGTAGAAGTCAATCCTGAGTTTAAAGTTGGACATTTTCTCCCTAATGTATGCATCTTGTATTTGTAGTTTATATGGTTAAGAGGGGCAACCTTTTGGAAAGCACTGAAAACCTTAAACTTACAATTGCAGCTCACTGATGATGTGTAACTAAAAGTGGAGGATAAAATGACCTACTTCAGATGAAATTTCTCTGGCAGGGTTAGAATAAGAACAGAGCATTCAACTCAATTCCAGTATGGCATGTAACTGAAGGGTGAAGATGTTTTTGTTTGATCTGAACAGTCCACGTTGCACAGGAGGCCACAGGATGTTCAGTGAAAGTGAAATTTATTCGGTCCACAAAAAAATATTTGGTGCAAATAATTGGCAGTAACAAATATAAATTTAATTACAGTTGGACATGAAATCAACTGAGCTTTGAGCTCATTTTCTGATAAGAAACTTGACACCCCAGATGAGACGTCTTGACAGATTAGATGAATAAAATGCCAAGCAAAGTTAATTAGTAATCCCTAGATTTGTCTAGCACAGTAATAAGCCCATCAAGTCAAGCTTGCAATTCACACTGTTGGAATTGGTTTAAAATAGCAGTCAGTTTTTTGAGTTTGCTTGACTCATTATCATGACAATTCGAGAAATGGAGTATAAATTTCTATACTTTCACCTTTCAGCACAAGATTATTTACAAATCGCTGCCATATATATGCTCACTCTTTCGACCACATCTTATTGTCCGCTCCTCAAATCAGTCATACACCAAGAGTTAGCTGAGGAAGTGAGCCTGACCATCAGGCCCGCAATAGTCCTGTGCAGAAAGGAATTAACAGGTAAAGTAATGCTTTGGAATTCAGGCCCGCTTGCTCAATATGTTACGAAACTGGGCCTAATTTCAGCTGAAAGAGGCTGACGTTTATTTGCTGTAAATACACCTGCGATAACGTGACTCTCTTCGATAATCAGCGTTTCTAGTCTTCTATGAACTTTTTGTACAGATAAAATGCAGTTCATAATAGAGGTCTTCGATCCAAAGAGGTGATGTTCCCTAAAGTTGTTCTAGTTTCTCCGTAACAAAGAGTATGAGTAAAACATGCATTCACGCAGTTTTTACCTTTTGGCCTTTTTGAGAGTTTTGTACAGCTGACGGCACTGAGGAGACTTTTTTATGTCAGATAAAAAGAGTCTTTAAGTGGACAGAAAGAAATAAAATAAATAATAACAAACACAAAACAAATGGCTGTTCAACTCGTTTGGCTGAACCTGAGGTTTTGAAAATCTTTTACATCCACTGAATTAGTATTCACTTAGTAAGCAACCAGACAAATTGGTTGGAAATGAGCCATGTGTTCCATCCCCTGTCAGTCTGTCTTAAATGGATGCGTCTGTCAAGTCATCTCTCTGGGCTTTCTTTTGACTGATGGCTGATTCCAAGGCTCCGTACAGCACAACTGCCTCACATATATCTCCTTGTCTTCGTATCCCTCTCGACCTGCTTTGGGATGTTGAAATCATTTCCATTTCTGCCATTAGTTTGTTGATTACTACAGCTGTTTTCGATTTTTGAAGGTTATCGTGTTAAGGAGGAACAGCTGCCATCAATCCCGTCAGCTGCATCTCTTTGTTTAGACCGACAATTCAAGATTATCCACGAATCTTTTCGATCTTTCTATGCAAAACGTTTGGAGGCTACTCATTAAAGTTTCATTAGCTAAATTATTGCTAATTCCCACTTATCTCAGAGAATGGCAAATACACAGAAGGTTTTGGAGGCAGCCTGTATTGTTAGCCAAACCAATACTTAAAGATGTATTAGCATCATTGAAGATAATAACATAATCCAAAGTGTGAGTGGAAGCAAAATACTACATGAAGTCGAACTTTAAAATCGTTATTATTGTTAATTTAAATACGGCCACTTCTATATGAAACAGCTGCTCATGAACGTAAACCTAAGAACATTTTCTGGAGGTTCCTCTTAGCTCGCAGACTTTTGATTTTACAACTCGTAACTGTGCTGTTATGGTGTGTTCTTAGCGATCTCATCACGGTGAGTTTCAGATGCAGCCAGCAGGTTTTTAAGTGAGTGCAATGTGCATTTTACCTACCAGTGCCGGGCCGGCAGCTGTTTTCAGTGAAAGACATCTGGTAAACCTGCAGTGCTTTAACTGCTCATCACCAAACAGCTGAAGTAGAGGTTAGCAACTAGCTGGCGAACATAGAGGAGCTTTTTCCAGCTATGGAGCCGTAATAATTCTACCAGTAGTGGTCCCAAACAAAAACCAAAAGTTCAAGGAGGGAATCCTGGGCTGGTGGTGCTAAAATGTTCCACTAGTTAATGTTCAATGTTCAGTATTTCTGTGTTGTTTTCACATCTTATATCTGCAGACAACAGCTTCCATTCACAAAAAAGACATCACACTGTAAAATGGCTTGAGTACAGTAACGGGCCAAGTTTACAGAATCAGAACCACAGCACCACCAACTGAGTTTGTTCACAAAATCCTGTTTTCAAACACAATGTAGTTCCAAGTAAGTTCTGACAACGCATCATATATGCTTGTCCTCAGCTTCATGCTTCAAGCTTTGCAGTTTTAGTAAATCTGACACTTGAGACATCCCTCGTATATATTATTTATATATATATATATATATAAATATATGTAGGGTTATCGTCAACCTTTTTTCAGCATGAAGCAGGAGAAGAGTGTCCGTTCATCTCACAGTATTACCACCAAGTGAATGCTCTGCTACCTTTAATGTTGTTAAACCGTCCTAATAATCCCTGGCCTTTGTCCCGTAATAGTTTCACAGCTGCCACCACTGCAAACACACATTTGATTTGTCCTTTTCATTCTTGGTTTGTTTTTTCTCACATGTTGCTACACATGAGAGCTGCTGTTGAGTGTCATTTGTAGAGGATTTTTTATATATATATGTTACAGTGGATATCATTTGGAGTCAGAGGATCGGAGCGATACATTTGCTTACTTTTAAATGATCACTCCCTTAAGGGTGCATTCATTTTTCAATTAGACAATAAAATAAAATAAATAAATGTCAAGAACAGTCCTCCCTTGGGAACACAAGAACTTACATGTGAAAACTCCTTGTTTTTTAGACTATTACTTTGGCCAGTGCTTGACTTTGCTTTAATTAATTGAAGGCTTTGGGATGAGATATCATATATGTTCGTCTTTAGACTGCTGATGATCAGTCAGTCCCTTTTCCCCCTTCCATTTCTCTGCTCTCTTTTCGCTAATAATCCCCCCATGCTTCCTCTTAGATATCCTATATGAGAGCTGTTACTTAATTTTTGATTTGTGCAGGCTGTTTCCCCGCAGTCGTGACTCTGGGTGTTTATACCGTGATTGCTCTTGACATTTTAATAAGAAACTTTCTTGTGCTGACCCCAAGGTGCCCACTGCTATGTGTTCTGCATCGCAAATAAAACACAACAGAAGCCTATGTGCAACTGTAGACATACAGACATCCACTGCAGTCTTCCCTTTCATATTCAGATTTGTTTTCTATCTTTTACTTCTCCGAGTTGCAGACAAGTTGAATCAGCAGAGTTTGCATGAATGAATGTTTGTACACATTATAATTGTATCGTATATTTTGACAATCCTTTGAGCATTCATCTGTCTCATTTTTGAACCATTCGCTAATCAAATGTTTGCAAGTTCGTCCCCTATGCATCAGTTTTTTTCTTTATCCATTTTACTTTTTTGTAAAATCCCACAAAATGCAAACATTTTCCCCCCTTAAAAAGCCCATTGTGCCAAATTTATGAGACGCTCACCTTTTAAGATCATGCTGCCCTCCCTCTTATCGGTGAGCATCACAGATATTCATCTGTCAAGTTTTGTTAAGCATATGCACAGTCTTCATTATTTCAGAGACTTTCTTGTTAGCCACTTGAGCATCAGGTGGGATTTACTTCTTGTTAATTGTATCTATTTTTCCTCTTTAAGTAGGAAGAGCAAAGAGATGAACAGAGCGACAGCTGTGATTGAGGGATAAAAAAAAAGCTTTACCTCAAATATGTCTGAAATTCTAAAAGAATTCTAGAGAAAAGCCAAACATTTCCATGACGTAATTTCCAATTTCTCTTTTATGAGCTTGTTCAACTTATCTTTTTGTGCAAAAAATGTATCTATACTTGGAATAAAAATGTTTTTGAATTCAGGAATGACCCTGCTCTCTTTTTAAAGGTGACTCTGCCATGATACAAGGGATTGATTTTAGACAAAAATGATTTTCGCAAATAGAATAAAGCAGCCTAGACCTGTTAAAATATATTAGTCAAGGTTGTGTGAAGATTGTCACCAAAACACCAAAAGATTATCATTTTGTTAACACCAGACATGGCCTTTCCCAAACTGTTGACACAAAGATACAGTTTTCTGAAACTTTTTTCCCATTAAGTTTTTCCTTGTTCGAGATTAACGCTCAAACAAAGAAAATAGTCCAACTGTATCCCCAGACTTTAAATCAGAGAGCAAACTTTTTAATCTTTCTTTGTGCCTGTCTGTCTGTGTATCTCTCATGACAACAGTCTTGGCTCGTCGCTGTGTTTCCTTTTTAACATATCTCGCCTGCCTCTACTTCCAGCCAGCATGCTAATGGAATTCTGGGAAAATGAAACGTATGGGCTCAAGTGAAGCTGAGGAAACAATAATAACACCCGTAACATTTCTCCAGAAGTCTCGCATATTAATATGTAAACAAAAACTCATTGCATTCAGAGCTCAAGCCGTCGGGGAGCTGCACGATTGGGAGACAAATAGCTGCCCTACTAACTTATAATGAGCAAAGCCGTTTGCTATCTATCGGAATCCCAGGTCTATTTCCTATAAGTGTTAGTGAAATACAGAGGGAGTGTTGGAGGAGAAATGGTGGGGGTGGAGCAAGGAGGGAGGCCAGATCTAAAAGATTGAAGATGGATTTCTGTGGGAGTGGTGTGTGGGCATTAGAATGCTGATGGTGCAGGAGAGACTGCGACTTGAGAAATCACTCGTCTGTATCATTTCTCCACTCAAGCCCACCGTCAGACTCACAAATGCTCATCAGTTTCACTGTTGGGAATTTGTGAGCATCTTGGGACCGAGACCTCCTGCACATACCCTATACATGTGCACCTGGATGTACCGTCAACTACAGCCTGTGACTCAACAATAACAACAAGAAGCTTTCTACACAGCAGATTTCTAAAATTGCCTTAAACCTTGTTTTACAAGGAAATAATAAACAAAATCATAAGCTACTTTCTATAAGATTTTCTTCAAACGAATCAGTGGGAGCCATTTTAACAGAGCTCAGCATACAGTGAACAGAGGAAGGATGAGTTTAACCTTTGATACACAGATGATGGAAATATCAGACCTGAAATAGCACAAAACGCAAGTTTATTTTTTCTGCTTTTGCCTGCTACTTATGGAAGTCAGTGATGAATGAAACTTTAGTCTGAGCTCATGTGGTGCAACTGAGCGACCCTCCCTTTGACACATGACAAAAAATAAGAGAAGAAGAGAAGTTCTTCACACACCTGCGCAACTCAGAGGCCCCCAACCCAAACACCTTATACTTGAAACGTTTTGTTGTGAGTGGCATGTGTGCAACGTATTGTGAGCGGCCACTGCGTGGCGCCAGAAAGCACCCATCAGGTTTACATCCTGTGGAAGTGCGCAATGTGGAGAACACACCCTGTAAATAAACAAATCAGATGATGTTTGCGTAATGAGACTGGCCTCCTGTGTCCAGGATGTGGCGCTCATATGTGGTGAAATTCTGTACTGTACTGAAAACTGCAGGAGGAGTTTGTTAAAGTACGAGGCGTGGAAATCACTAGAATCATCCAAAGATGGCCGACTGCCTGTTTGAATGAGGGTATGGGTCCTAGAGACTTTTTTGTGCAGCTCGTCATGATAAATACATCTACCAATTTTGGGTCAGGTAGGTCAATCCAGAGTGAGGGGCTCATCAAAAGGTGGCGCCGTGGAGCCATGTTTTGACGTACATTTCTCCACCCAATGAAAGATGGAAATTACACGCATTTCTGACGTGCTGTCCAAATCTCATGAGGTTGGCTGTGTGTTTAAGTCGGAGTCAAAATAATAATAACAACAAGGTAATCAGACCTTGATTAAAAAAAAAAGGCTTCAAACAGATCCTACATAGTAACACTGTACAATATATACACAATAATATTGTCTTTGTCCCTGTATCATAATTACAAAGACTCACATCACACCTGTTTCCTGGGCTGTAATTGCACGACCATCATGTGAGGATAGGTTTGTCAAAGGCAAGATTTCTATCTTCACTCTTCACACCAGATGACAGTAGAGCAAGGTTACACAAATGGACTGATGCAAGTCCTGTTCTCAGTGGAGATGAAAGATGCAATACTCACAATATACTTGGTGTGCACATCCTCAAATCAGTGATCCAGGAATATAGCATTCTGGATAAAGGAGTGCATACAGAGAGCGGAGGTGTCACACCGTGTACAGCATTTGCAGACCTGACGTGTCCACCAAACTGGCCAAATGCATTCTCTTCAAAAGCGATAGTGATGAATTATTTTCCCTCAGTAAGCTGCAATTCTCCATTGTTGTCCATCTCTCTGTGGACGAGCAATTAAGTTTGTAATTGCTGCAGGTTATTTCAGTGTGACTGACAGACTCACATGCCTTTTTTTTTTTCTTGGTTAACTGAATTTTGTCTTGTCATTCACAGCTGTTCATCTTCTTTACACTCTTTCTTGCAATTATAACACTTTAAATTCAGGAATATGGCAATAATGTTTGCTTTACATCTGATTATAACAGATGGCTTGAAAAGTTAAATAAATTTCCGTCATCCATGTTGTTAATTAAACAATTTGCACTTTAATGATGTTATTTGCATGCGGGGGAAAGGTGATAACTAAGGAAGGAGAGGGGAGACCATTTTGTCTGTCAGGCATACAATTTCTGCTCCTTCGTTTTGTATAGACCTTAATTGTGTATGATTCTGAACATCGCATCAGTTGTGCAGAGAATTACTAGAAATTATTGAGGGAGGCTTTGAGGCTAAAAGGTGCCCCCACCAAACAAACACAATGATTCTGCAGGTGTGGGAATTTTCTTCCCCATAGTCTATTCTTGTCTGCCTCAGTTCAGGTCTCATGTGAATAATTCCCTTCTTGTGGAAGATAAAGATCCTGTCTGCAGTGCTTCTAAACTGCTCCCTCTGGCATCTCATTGGGTATCCCAGTGAGAAGCGGGGGTCAGGGTCCATTCACTGTCTATAAAACAACCAATCCCCTGCCAGTTTGGTACAAAATGATTCCATAAACAAAGATATAAGTCGCAAAGTCTGCCAAAGTAAAAAGGTCTTGGGGGAGAAATTATACCTTATAAGCAATTTGCCCGCCGCCCATTGAGAGTCCTCTTTTTCTTCCTCCCTCTTGTTTTGTCTCTGTATCCACAATCCTCTCCTCTCAATATGACGCTTAAGCCCAATCCATTACAATGCTAACTGAGATGTAATTATTGTCAAATGTGATGCAGCCAAGTCACCTTCGTTTTTTATTAACAGCACGGCTCTCTGCTCTGTATTCTAGCTGAGAAAGGCGGTGATGGACCACATCTCTGACTCATTCCTAGAGACCAACGTCCCTCTGCTGGTGCTCATTGAAGCAGCAAAGAGCGGAAACGAGAAGGAGGTCAAGGAGTACGCCCAGGTGTTTCGCGAACATGCCAACAAGCTGGTGGAGGTCAGTCATGAATTATACATGAGGGTGGGGGAGGGTGGCCATATTCCCTCATATCTGTTCTTACGAATTAGAATCTCAGCCAGCACACAGAGTGGTTGCCTTTAATGAGTGAGCCCATCTTTCCTCACTAAATGGGGAGAGAGAAAATATAGTCCCATACATTTAACTGTGTGAAACATTGTTTTCTTCTTTTTAATCTGATAATGGTTAAAAAACCTTCAAAAGAACATCCTTGGTGGAAAATAATTAAAAAACAAGTATGTACTGAAAGGCAGCTGTGCAATTACTAAAAGATAAAAGAAAGAGACAATCCACAGACCTTTTCACAGCCTCACACACACACACACTCTCTTCCACCTTGAGTTCTGCCCACATCTCGTATGCACAGTCTTTCTTCTGCTGGTCAAATGCCACACAAAAAGCTTTTCTCCCAAAATGGCAGTGTTATAAATAATTTGCGATGTGGTAACTAAGCTCAATGAAGGATCATCTCATCTCTAGCCATGCTCTTATTTTTTACTGACATTTGAGGCTGAAATCACAAAACCACAAGTTGAGGCCTCAGTCATCATTGACTTTTATTACAATTGTAGATTAAGCAATCTATTACTTTGTCGCCAGTATTTTATTCCCAAATTGTTGCATGACCTCATTAAATGTTGAAAAACAGACTGTTAAATTTTGACTTTTTCAATCGTATGTAACTTGAACTATCTGAATTTGCCATGTGATACAGTTCCAAAAAATGCTCCACAATGAGAATATTGTGGGACGAGTGCAACAAATGCGACAAATGATGATCCTCTGTTTATGACAATTGGGGCCTTTGCAAAGCTATAAATAGGGCATGGGATAGTACATGCAATTACAGGCACTTATTATTTAGCTGTGTGAGGCCAAAGGCATCGAGGGCTTTTGTCGGTTCTTCAGGTTTGATTTACAGTTAATTAAGTTTCTATGAGAATGAGAAGCGTGACTCTGTTTTTCACTCCTAAAAAGGGGGAATTTAATAAATGTCAAAAATGTACAGCAAAAGCACATCAGAGCTTATATACTGCCATGAGCTGCATGGTAAATAAGCCAAAAAGTGTCACACGGCCTCAGTGCATATCGAAAATTTGAGCTGTATTCAAATTGTGAGAGGCTCCTACGCTTCTTAAAATAACCACTTCATTTGTGTGTCCCACTTTGGTCAAAAACTAAACCTGGAGTTACAAGCTGAAGCTAATTTAAAGCTCGAACTATATGTACTGATTTGGGGATTGTGTTTCAAAAGATGCAACATCACTACTCATTATTTTGGTATATTCTGTTTTATCAGGCTGTATGTTTGAAGCCAACTTCCTGGCAAAATTGTCAAAGTATATCTATTTTCAGATGAATGCATTCCATGAACTTAATGACTAGAACAACACAAAAAAAAAAATCTTGGTGGCATGTTTTTAGCGGGATGTTTTTATTTGGGTGATAGACGTATTGTGAGTCAAATAAGCAGTCGAAGCGATGCCACCCTGTGTGTAGAGCACTGCAGATGTTGTCCAAGCAAACCGTGACGTGGTAGGAAAGACTTGTATTCCGAACAGCTCTGACTCCTTTGTCAAAAGGTTTACACATTGGCCATCTCTTGTTGCCATGGGAGGATTGTTTCTTGGTCACCACCCCTGCAGTGGGGAAAAGTACTGTGATAAATTCCTTTGCCCTTTGATGGGAGTTGCCTTTTGTTCTCATGGCTCATTCAAAGGAGCCTTTAGAACCCTTTATATGCATCTCTCTTAACATACTGTTATTTAAAACAGCTCTGCTGCTTCCTTTGACATCGGCCCAGCAAATGAGTGATTTGCGTGCCCTTTCAGTCTGCTCCAGCTGTTTGCTGATGAGGGAGGATCTAACTGGTGCTGCACTCAAAAGCAGTCCTTTGCGTCTGACAATATTGGAAGTTTGTTTGAGCCAAGGACATTTTAGACAGATGCATCCTGTTCCTCTCATGTAGCGAAAACAGGGGGTTCGTTGCTTTCTTTTTGCCCTTTGCAAATTTTGGCTTATAGCTACATAAAGCCGGCAGCCCAGCGGCATAGAGGTTAGCACTGTTGCCTCACAATAAGAAGGTTTGCATGTTCTCCCCATGTTTGCCTGGATTAACTCCAGGTGCTCTGGGTGCTCCAGGTTTCCTCGTCCAAAGAGGTTAACTGGTGACTCTAAATTGTCTGTAGGTCTGAGTGTGAGTGTGATTGGTTGTTGGTCTCTGTCTGTCTCTGTGTGTTGGCCCCTTTGATGGACTGGTGACCTGTCTAGGGTGGCCCCCGCCCTTTTCCAGTGTGACCTGGGATTGGCTCCAGCAGCCCCCAAGATGTGGAAACAGATAAGTGGTAGAAGATGAATGAATGAATGAAGGATATGTAAAACATATGGCAACGGTGAGGTACAGAGCAGTTGTTTATATGCTAAGATAGTGTGTAAGCCCCGGTTTAAGCAGAAAACAGCTCATTGACTGTGCAAGGACTTATCTCAAGCTTGTGTGTTCGTATTGTATCAGCCAGAATGAACCTTCATAATTTGTGCTATTTGTGCGTAGTTGTGCTTAATAATACTCAGCAAAAGTGGGGAAGTGTCAATCAGCGGATATTTGGCTCGTGTTAACATTCGGTCGGTTCGCTCCACTCTGATTCACCCGCTGCATGATGGTAGGGTTGGTAGTAAACTTATTCCCTGAGCCAGTAGATGGCTTGAACAGGGTGAGGCATCTTTCAAAGGAGAGCTTGATGGTTCATGGGCAAAGCCAATGAAGATGCTGCCCTTTTGTGAGGCGCAGCTCCGTACTGTTAGATAAGTTCATCATACTGTAACTGGCTGAGCAGCACATATATGTGGTTATCACCTTGGCCCATGAACTGCTTCGTCAATTTGCTTTCATTACAGATCTTCAGCCATGACTGTAAAAACCATAGTTAGAGTCCTTTTGTGCAAGTGATGGAAATGAGTAATCAGTGTGGCTGGACATGAACTGAGCCCCCATGCATCGAAATTAAATTCTTTCAAACAAACCAATTAAAGGGAAATCACTATTACTAGGCAGTCTGCTCATTAGATTCTTTTAGTTTTAATATTGTCAGTTGTATTGAATTTGATGTTAGCATGTTAAATAGTGTTTTTATTCACGCAAATATGACAGTGCTCAACAGAGAGAACTGAATCATGAGAAGAAGAGAAGAATTGTAGATTCAGACAACAGCAACGCAACCTTACTATGGTTCCTATCTGCTGTACAGCATCTTGCCCTTTTGTTTGGGTGACAATGGACATTACTAGTCCACGCTAACTAGATACAGCTAGTTAGTACACTCAAGGCAATCATGTATACTCAGAAATATCATTGTCACTGCTGTCATTACAATTATTCGTGCCATCATAGATGCAGTCATCATCAGCACCACCATCATAATCCTCTGATATATTAGACTAATTAACATTGTGATCAAAGTCACCGCAGTCATCTCTCTTGATGCCTGGATGAGCTGTCTTAAGCCATTAGCTTAGAGTTCGGGCATGATCAACATCAGGGCAAAAAAATGTCCGTCTCCATTTTGTTTCCTTTTGGCTCAACAGTATACTGATCATCTCCTTCTATCCACCCTTTGTTCTCTGCCCACCGTCAGATCACCCTGAAGGGTCTGCTAATCAAATCAAACTCATTAAGCCATCTTGACCAGCAACCGGAAACCAGTCATTATTAAGATGTGTATATCATTGGCTTAATCGCCTCTAATGGCTCTGTGAAATGAATGCAGCAGTCTTACCATCGTCAGGGAAATCTTCTCTGTGATTCCCAAATCGAATTTTGCATAACTGTTCTTCAGGTCTTTTTTATTTAGCTGTGTAAGCAAATAGCCACACATTCAGTACACATAAAGCAGTCTATGTGTGAATTCACAGTTCAGCCTTTCGTGTGTACACCAATACAAGAAGCTGCATTTACTCGAAACGTCACCCCATCGAACAAGAAGTCACTTTGGCAGGCAAAGACTGCACAATTCTTTATTTTTTCTCTTTATGATGTGTCACTTCTGACACTGTTTTCTTCCTTGCTAATAAGGATATCTTAACTGAACTCCACGCAGAGGCTGGCTCACTGGAGCTCTCTATGCATACAGAAAACGTAGTAAGAAGTATGGGAGGTAAGAGATCAGAGCAGAGTTGGTTATTCCTCTTGAGTTTTAGAGGTAAAACTGTGGTTTTCCTTGTATTATCGCTCTATTAACACAGGATTGTACTAATTAACTCCCAGGACTGACTTTAATGAGAGGTATCTAATCCTAACTCAGCAGAAGTAACTCTCCTTTTTATAACAAGAGCCCCCCTTTGACAGGTTTCTCTGTGGTAGCTGCTAATTCCCTCTCAAAGGGAAAATATTTCTCATCTCAGATTAAAGATCTGTCTCTGTATCATTTCATATTTCAAATTGGAAACTTAAAATGTTGAGGCTCATCTTAGTCCCATGTTTTTAAGTAAGTCCATCAGAAGTTTTATGTATCAGAGCACGTGACAATATTTCAAGTTTGTGCCTGCTATTAATAGAGACATTATTCTTTTATCCCCAGACAAATGATAGTTGAATCATGTGCTACAAGAATATCTTATTCACTTCTGTTAAACGGCGAAGGCTCAACATGTCTTCATCTTTTTATTTTATTGTAATTATACACGTGTTGAGCCACATCCACCATTATTACATATTATCTCACACGGAAGCTATGACACGAAACATTACAGCACAGCATGTCCCCACATCACATCGCTTTCCCATAAATCAATTAAAAAAAAAAGAAAAATTAAGCGTAAAAATCCAGACTTCTCATCCAAGACGGTGAACTTCTCATCACACCCCATTTCATCATCGCCACGTGCTCACATCTGAAGCAGAGTGGAGCTGAAAGTCCACTGACCATCACAACGCGGGTTCATGTGCACGGATGAGTGACAGTGCTCGTCTGCTGCTGCAGTCCATCACCTCTGCATACAATTAGTTTGACAGAGTGCAGATGTTCGTAGGATGTGGGGATTGGTCAGAAGTGGCTTACGTAATTATTGCCCCATTTTGGGTTATACAATAGATTTTTTTTTTTTTTTTACGTTTTCCACTAAGAAAAAACGTGAGCACCCCAAATTCTATTGTGGTTTATATTTACAGTATCTAAAATCTCCATGCTAATTTTTAAATCTGCTGTTAGACCTGATGGTCCAATAAAGTGCTGATAAGCAGACGGAGCTGGCTTTGGTTGGTGAGTTATCACAGACAGTGAGTGTCTCGCTGTCTGTCTCTCATTTTTGCTTTGTTTTGTTTTGTTCTTTAATGTGTTGTAATGGATGTGCTGCTCTATCTTCATCACTGCCAGAGCTACACTTTATTTTCTACCCTGTCTACCTTATTCTGTTCATTCCTTTATGTTTACCACCATTCAGAACAGATGTAACAAAATTCTCCAGTTTTTGCTTCCTTATATCTGGCTTTCGATGCTGCAGCCTCAGCTCTTTCTGCCCACACTGTTATGCTGTTGTTAATTCAAACACAAGATGAATATCCAATCTTTTGAAGTTACCATAGTTCCTCTTTATTGCCACTGCGGCGAGATGGTATTCGTGCCAGCAGTTCTTGGACATCTAAAGGACGTTACGCTCCATCACTATTCTAATGTCAGAATGAGGCTTTCCTCTGACCTTGACTCCACGTTGAAGCATTTCTCTTGAACAGCTGTGCTTTTATGAAGGTCACTCTGAATATCTCTTGATCTCTAATGTGGCCGTATCTCTGCAATGCTTTTTCTAATCAGGAGCAGAACAGCCCGATGGATAGACGAGTCTTTAATGTGTGTGCAGTGTACACTGATTGGTGCGGCTGCTTGTCTCCTACTGCAGTTATGCTTTTGCATGTTGTTTGGATTAAAATTAACCCGCATTTATTTATTTGTGAGTCCCTGCACCCTACTTGGCAGTCTTTCACTAATGCTTCTTATAATTTACTTGTTTTTCTGAATGCTTTAAGTTTTTTGTTTTTCTTTTAAACTAATGCTGCAGTAGCATCTTAATCCACTGTGTCACAAATGCACTCTCCATACATTCTGTAGCCACATTAAGTTGGGCTGTTCATTCTACTTTCATCAGTTCATTAGCTTTTCGTACTCAGGATTTACAGCAGTGACCTTACCATGGACATGAGCAGCGTCAAGGGGAAAGACATACCTTCTGTGATTATGCATAATCAATACGGAGTTGAATGTAACCAATACTGAATTGGCCTTCAGGGCTCAGCGACATGAGACGGACTGCAGCAGTAAATATTATTCTGGGGGCCACTGCATTAAGCACTTTACTGGACAGTTACCCGGAAAGTGGATGGATCGCTGTTGGAGCATTTATCCTCTCTTTTTCATACAAAGATATTGGCCTCAGAGGAAATCTGCCTTTGGAAGATGAAGTCACAAAAGTGCATTGAAAGATACATCATACCCACTTAATCCCCTTCAGGTGTTTCGCTTTTGGAGTTATTTTCAGCTCATTGCCAAAAGAATGCCAGGAAGAAAGAAAATAATGCAGAAATGCAAACATTGTCACGCTACCAATTGCTATTATTTGGATTTTTGCAGCAAAGCCAGAGTGAGTACAAATTGTTTCACATTATGTTCATAAAACAGTAAAGCCCCAATTCTATCCATTTCATTATGAGTTTGGTTCATTTAAACCATTTAGACTATTGAGTTCGAACATTGGAACTTACACCAAATACAGGCGAATAGTGGAACAGTTTAAACCGGCATCTTTTTACACAATATCCGTGTAAATCATGTTAAACTACATAAAAGCATTTGGTTAGCCAAAGAAATATTTTGAGTCAGTATTCAATTATTGAAAATGGCATCCATCCAAATTCCATTCAACTGTTCTCTTTTAAATGGAGTTTCAATCACGTCACTCACAATGAACCACAGCTATCCAAGAGATGCACTAACAGGTGTCTCATTGAATTTAGCTTTATATGAGAAATAATAAGGTCTTTTCCTAAAGCCCTTTTTATTTTAGTTGTTACTTGTGAATGCTTTGTGTTTGACAAAGACCCTGGTCACGTCATCTCGTCACTTTTATTGAACTGGCCAGTCACGTTACAGAAGATGAGAGTTAATGTTGTTGTTTATCATGAAGAAACTGAAAGAAAAGCTCAAATTAACACAACAAAGCGAGATACTTTGATGGGTGCACACTGGGTGGATGCTGTCTGTGTGTAACTGTGTGTGTTTGTGTGTATATATGTTTCTGTACTATGCCTATGTCTCCCCCTGGGATTTTGGCAAAAAGAAGTCCTAAACAAGCAGCCAGCTGACACTAGAAGACACTACAGTGCCTGAAAAAGCCTCTGAGTGATTTCTTTTTTTCAGGTACTTGTTCCTTATGCCTTTCAGCACTTTCCTGCCCATCAAAGGTGTCTTGTGGACAGAGATCCAAGCTTCTTACACATTGCAGAGCTTGTCAGAACAGAAAGTCTACAGTCATTTCAGTCCATTGGAATTCAGAGGGAGCTGTGAAGAGGCAAAGCTTGGAGGAGCTGTACAATGGTGGAAGTATGGTGTGTAATCATTAGGAGATGGGAAAAATCATCTCAAGACTTATTGCTGATTGAGGCAAACTGGTAAAGAGGATCCTTGGTCAGAGGCTAAAGTCATAAGTGTATAATTTATCTTATATCCAAAGACAGCAGGAGCCTTTTTGCGCCACTGGAGAATAACATGTTAACATGTCAGGTTAGTAAAGCATTTCTTAAATATGGGCACGTATGACAACATATTAAAAAAAAGAAGAAGAAGAAGAAGAAGAAGAAGAAGAAGAAATTCACATTTAATCAATAGCCTGGTCTTGGTATTCTGCTATTCAACCCCAAATATTACATTTGTTTTTCACCTTGTGTCAGTGAGATTCAAATTGTGAGGTTAGGGGGCGCAGACGAGGTTGAAGGGGAGTTAGTGTAGATAAAATGAGGTACGAGGCCGTGTTAACAAAATGAAGGGGATTTCAGAAACAAAAGGCTTGACAGTCTGAAACTGCAAAATGAATAAATAAAATGCTGTGGAAATATGTTAAACAGTAGCTTGAGTTGGGTTTATTTGGACCGGCTCATGGAACTCTCCGCAGCATCAGTGTGTGATTTGTAAAGACGTTCTGGTAAATGATTGCACCTGCACCACAAATAGAGATGTAGAGGTGTTTCATGGAGAAATGCAACTTGTTTAGGGGCTTCATTATGAAAGCAAAAGGCAACTGTGGCTCATTGCCAAGTTACGCTGCACACTGCAAAGACAGGAAAAACCCATATTACTGTGGAAACATTCAAATAGATAAATGTACAGTTCCAATTTGTCACATTCATAGATAATGAATATCATGTCCTGCTTTGCATGATCTTTTCTGTTGCTGTTTACCTCGTTTTAAACGGAAACGGAAACCAACTGCTGATTAGCAATGCAATTAGCAATTCAATAAAGGAAAGTACCACCAGAAAATATATGAAACTTCACTAAGGCTAGATGATAAATACAAAATTCTTGTAATTAGCCACTCTAAATAGCAAAAGAAAACATTTTGCATTCTGAGGTAATTAGAAAATATTTTCATTTCACAATCTAAAGACAACATAGTCTGCTGCATTAAATGCCGCAGCCAGAGTCAGGCAAAAAAAAAAAAAAATTCCCATCTTAACTGCAAAGAGCAAGAGCTTAGTTTTCTACCGAGACCATACGTTAAGGCAGCATTGTCACTGCCATATTAACACATTTAATTGGTGTAACAGTTTGCAGGAGAGAAATATTCAGCTGTGACTGCTGAGAGACAAGAAAAAAAAGTGACATTTCCAGGTATTTCTGACAATAATTTATGATGGGGGGTCTTAAAGTAATCCTGCCTTGGTACACAGTAATCTGATCAATACAGCTACAGGCCAAAACCAGCAAGTCGCAGTCAAAGGATGGCTGCAAAATAGCACCGACCTTTGCTTATTTTTCTCCAGCGTACTATTTGGCAGTTCTGTATTGTGTTGTGGTGCAAACTGTGCTTATTTATTTGTATTAATGGTACGGTTACCATTAGTAGAGGTTTGATTTATCGGTGTGCTCTCTTCTCTGCTCATAACCCCAAAAGGTAATAAACACTGGTTGCTGGATGATGCCATACATTTTGTTGTGACATTTTCGAAGTTCTTTTATAGCACACAGATCATGAAGTGACAATCAAACAAATATTTTAAATCAGCCCAATGCAGTACAAAACAAGAGACATTACCTGCATATGTATGGTTCATATATGAATAATTTGTGCGACTTTGATTCTAATAATAACACTGACATATTTGGTGGTTTTGTCTCTTGGGGCTTTTGTTAATTTCCTTGTGACTCAGTCCAGAAGTCTCAGGGAATTGGTCATCAGCCCTTTTCTAAAGAATTACAGCTGTGCCCAGGGATGCAATCAGCCAGTCTTTTTACCTCAAGCTGGCATTTATATTCTTTGTGTTACATCTCCACTGCCCCTAAAAGTGGAGAAAGGAGAGATAAACAAATGGAAATTATAACGGCATCAAGCATGTATTCACAAAAGGCTGCTCCCCGCCCCTCACCCACAGGCTTCGGGGAGTCAACTCAAGGGTCCATTATCTCACAGAATGCATGAATTGGTGGTGATGTTTGTGTGACACATTTCACCAAACCTTGGCCAAGCAAATTGCCGTGAAGATAAGCTTCGCTCCGAGACAAACACAAACATTCAGCATTCCCACTAAGAGCTGGGATGGCGTCTGTAAAGTTACGACACAACAAGAAGCTGTGGAATTCCTGTTTTGTAGATACGACGCTAAGTGGATTACACAAGATTAAATGCGACAAGGGAGAAAGTAAAAGAGGAATAAGAATTGACATAACACCAAGCTTCCGTGCTTTAAATAAGTAGACTTCCTATGGTAATGTGATATATAGCCTTGCATGAATCCTTAATTATGTCATGTGTCCATGAGGGCTTATATATATCACTTAAGATGTCTCAGGATGCCTTTTTACCTCTGATTCATGTATCATGTTCATTTTCCAGGATATGAACAGTGTAGTGTTCATATTGCAGGGCATCCAGGCATGTCCCATTTTGTCTTTAATGTTGAGACTATACACAAAGGGGATTTTATCTCATTAGTCATTAGATGATTAATATTCGCTATGAGTTCTGGAGACAAAATAGTTTCAGAAAATACGGAAGGAAAATTATTAAATGATGACCTTGAACCCTGTGTTGTCTTCTTTGAGAACTTTAAAAAAAATTATATTACATTTGCACCAAAGTCTTTAACCGCGACTTCAGATTAATCAATGGGGACATCACAGCAAACAGTAATTTGCAGTTGAGTATTGCGGTCATGCTGTATTGATAATTTGGCCTGATAAACATGCCAGTGTGTACATGGAGACAAATCCCTTAGGGCTGATATCTGTTATCAGCTCTGTAAAGAACATATGTAGTGGACACATCAGCAACGCTTGTATGTCAAATGCAATAATGCACTACTGATGATAAGCCATGGGTGTGTGCCTTTCCTAATATAGATCACTTCTTATTTTCTGCTCTTTTTGCGGGGGGGGGCGCTAAGTCTCTAAATGGAGTCAGGGTGAGTCATGAAGCCACTGACATTATTACCCATCAAGCCAAAACCTTCTGTTCTCACATGCTAACCTTCAATTAATGTCTGACTCTATTTTACTCTCAATGAACGGCAGAGAGGCCCCATCTCTTAATCATTTCATGAGCGCAGTGTACACAAAGAATCTGAGTTCAAGCATATCCCACACTGTGGCATATATCTGTGTGGAGTCATGTGTCTTTCATGCAGAAAGATATCAAACTAAAAAGAAAATAGTTGTGTTTTTAGGACCTGCAGCTCTGAGATGAAGAGGTAAGGACGATATAAGACAGTGTAGAAGCCAGACTGGTTGATTGTGTTGATACATAGGCCTCTGTGTGGGATGGTAAAACCCATACTTTTCTTGGATTTAATAATTCTACCAGTGACAGTGGCACACTTTATTTGATGCTATATACAAACAGTTGGAATTAGGACATGCAAGGACTTGCAAACATCCAACTTTGAACCAGTTTCCATGCGAGCGTAAACGTTACCTTGAAGATTAGCAGTTGTCAGCACAGATGAAAGGTCTGTTTAAGCAATGTTTACATTTTACCAGCTGGCGAGCTCTACTTTGTTTTTTTACATCAAATTACAACTTAGATAGATAAATCAGGCAAGTTTGGCTATAGCTTAGTTGTAGTAGAGAGATTTTGTGCTTATACGTTTTTTCACTTCTGTCATATTTATCAAATCTGTATATATCTACCAGTTTGAATTGGCAAGCTAGTGACATTTCTTTTGTTCCGTGACCTATTTCCAGTCTTTTGCCAGATTCATCATCATCATGTCATGCCTGTAGAGTGTTCACTTAATACTAAGACTTCGCTCTCTTTTCTTTCCTTCTCTGTTACAGTTTCATTTATTCAAATGCAGTTAAGCTGAACGTTGCAGGTGTTTTGAAAGGAGCAGTGTAGGAGTAGCAAATGTTGGAACATAAACCACTCAGACTTACATCTTTCTCATTGTTAGAAATATAAAGATGGGATGCAAATCATTCCTAGATGCAGGGTCAGTGCTTGGCATTGAGAATAGGAAAACAGAGGTTCTCAAGTGACTGGAAGAACTATAAGCACATATGGCAACAACGGTGGAAGCAAATTAATTCTCTAAGAAAGAAAGTAAATGAGCGCAGCGTTTCACGGAGTAACAGTTTAGGACGATTTATATTGTGTAAACACAAGCTGACAGGCACTGTAATCAAGCTTTCTGAAATGGCGAGCTGAAATCTTAGCACCACCTAACAGGACTAAAGGAGCTGCAAGACAAATCATCTTAGAATACGTCAGAGCTGTCGACCTTCTTCTTGGATCTTCTTGAGCTGGTGAATACAGCCGCAAATTGAATTGCCTTTGAGCTGTTGAAGTCCCTGCTCAACATGGCATGTACTAGAAGAGAATAGAGTCTCCGTCATAGACTGGCATTATCTGCACCTGAGGTTGGAGTTGTCTTTATCTGATGCAGTCAAGCACTGCACACAGAGACCAGATCACCTCACAGCTTATCTTGAGAAGTTATACTGCCTGGATAGTCAGTCACCAAATGCCTAATGGGAGCTTGATGCTGTAGCATGGGACGTACGTGTATGTTTGAGAAGGATGGGTTGATTGTTGGGGGAGGAGGTGGCTGGCTTCATCTATCACAACTCTAAAGGCAGTTGGGAAGACGTATGCTGCACTCTACAGTCACAGCGCAGCTGCAAGTAAAGACGACATCTCAAATCTGAGTTCAAATGAAAAAACAAACAAACAAAAAAAAAACAAACTTGGGCTGATGATGGACACACTCGTGAAGCCCAAAGATCTATCTGAGGCTCTGCAATTTAGAGACTATCTCAATCAGTCAATCTGATAAAAAGCCAGCTACATCTTTCAGTCCCACAAGCAGGAAACAGAGACGGGGTTCATTTTACAAAACTGCACTTGAAGCTGTGCAGCAAGGTGCTTTAAATGCCATAAAACTACATCGAGACAACAGGCAGAGGGTAATAGATCCCTGGATGTTCTATGAAGGTGTTATGCCCACGATAACGAGTTGGATAAAAAACAAGTACAAGCTGTCTACTATTAATGTATGGGGGGAGAGCGGACGAAGTAAGGGAGCACTGCAATCTGTTGGAAAATGGATTATGTGATGTTTAGCAAAGTTCTGAGGAAACTGAAAAGGTGAGAGGTTTCTCTGATATAAATGCAGCAGTGACACGGCTATTAAATTGAAAACGTCTCTGCTCCAACATTCATTAAAAATTGTTGGACCTCCTCTGATCCCAGGGAACGCCACAAAATATGTCAGGAGGTGGAGTGCTGCCAGAAGGTCTGCGGACTGTTCGGAGTGTCGCCTCACTCTATTTTATTAACAGTTCATCAAGTAATAGTTTTGCAGGATATATGTGTGTACATGTAAACACACCCTGACAATAAATCACAATTTTAACAATTTTAATAGGTTTATTAATAAGAAATGGATCAACAGACAACCTCCGAGCCCATGAAAGGGTTAGGGTTAGGGGTTAGGGATAGATGTACATGCAGAACAGACCGAAATGTTCTATTTTTCCCAACTCTTTTTCACCGATGGGGAAATCTCCGTAAGCCATCTTTTGTCTATTAATCTAAAACTCATCGTCCATAGAGCTACTGTAATGGATGCTGAGGAGACCCCATAGAATTCTCTGGCAGCTTATTTCAATGTGAAAATTGACTCTTTGTACCCACTGATGGATATTTTTAAAAAGAGATCTTCAACTCATTCCCGAGAAGACTAGGTCCAAAGATAGATTAATAGCGGCACTGCTGACGAAATAAAACGTTCAGCAAAAATGGAAATCATTTAGCGTACTATGCCAAATAGATCTCCATTTTCAATAATGCCCCCCCTCAAAAAAAAAAGAAAAATCAAAAACAAATAAGAGGGTTTCAGAACAGTTTTCAAACGATTTCCTCTTCAAATTGGAGCAATCCTCCATGAGAGGCCAATCCAAATCTGGAGTATTAGTTTCATAGATTTGACCATAAGTGTAGCAGTGATGCTCTGAAAGCTGAGATTGATCGGAGTTATTGACCGCTCCTCCAGTTCCTCACTCAACCTGTTCACCATCAGCATTGCTAATACACCAAAGCAGGGGTGCAACTCTTTTCCTGTGGCTCATCAATTCAACGACCTCTTTATAAAAGGGTAAATTAAACCACATCCCGCAGCCATTTTACCTCACCGACAGCAGGTTAATGGCTCATCAAGAGTCTGTTCCCTCTCCGGAAACTGATCTTCTCATTCTCATGCCTAGTCGTCCTTATACAGCTCTATTGACAACACTGCAATGCTGCACTGCAAGTGTGTGCGTGCATGCACGCGTCTTCATCTTTGTGCGCATCTATAAAAATTCAGTTTTGAAATTTTAGAGTAACATAACACCAGCTGGCAAACTTACCTGCATGATTTTCACTGAACGGCTGAAGACACAGACCGACGGCAAGATCAAGAGACCTCAGACAACAGACAACCTCAAAAAAAGGAAAGAATTTTTTTTGTTTCCACCATCACTGCGCGTCAGCGGGGGCTGTGAGAGGTGTGAGATTACTGGGGCTGGGGGAAGTGGTAATGAAGGATGTCTCCCAGCAGACACAAACTGGCCATAGCAACCTGATAGAATTGAGAGATTTTGTTCTGACACACAGGTGAAACAGAAGAGCAGAAAATAGATATTGCTGTTTCCTCCAAACCACAGCCAATCCGATGTAGTGTTCAAATACAGAAATTTAATATTTCTTTGACTTTCCATGTCAGAACGCTTCATTTTCATTCAACTGAGATCTCATCTTTGTTAAAATTTCACTGACCTCTTATGTACAGCAAAAAATATGAAAATATTAAAACACAGACAAATGATCGGTAATATTCTTTACTTTTTGCTCAATTGTCATCTGATGAAAATGTGCTAAATTATCAAGCATCAAGTGAAATATCAGTAATTTGAGTGTCAGTGCAGTTAAAATAAAAAGTCAGCCGTGTATAAACAGTGCAAAATGAATCATTTCAGATAAAAACGCCACATGGGAGTGTGAGGAAATGCAATGCGTTATAATCCTGAACACAAAAATGTCTGATTTGAGTCACGAAGGAGTGGTTGACAGACCACTTTGTCTTCCTCTTACCCCAAATGAGGTTTTTTTTTTTTTTTTCCCTGTCAAAAGACCTAACTTGCTGTGTGTAGGTATTGATTTGGTATCAGCTGAGTGCATCGGACGGAGCAAAGTTGTCGATCTCTGTTTGCAAATAACAATGTAAGGGATATAGTGGAGTCTCTGTAGACGCAGCTTTGGTTTTTGAATCCAAGCAATTGCAACCGGCCTGCTGCTTCATTAATTATGTCTGCGAAAGGCCAAATCAAACACATCAATTGCAGCCTTAATGTTTTGTAACAGACGCCTAAGCTATCATTTGCCAGCCTTTATATCTTTCACTTGTTACTCATTTTGATGGCATTTGAAACTTGAACAATCCTCCTCTGTGATGTGACTGTGGGAAAATGAGCTGCTCTCCTCCGACCACGCTAGATTGCGAATGCGGAAGTGAACGAAATCTCGGAGGAGCTGCTCCACAGCCCCGTCTCCCCTCCCCGAGGTGGAAAGCCCTAGTTTGAGTGTTCACTTACATCATCAAAGGGCCCCTCTGTCTCATGTAATATTAACATGTGCTAAATCGGTGGCAAACAGCAGCAGCGATGTTTACACAGCATTAGCACAGGCTTGCAAAGCCACATAGACAGGGGCTGTCTTTGTGTTCAAAGATTAGGAGGCTCTGACACCCATGGGAGGCAACAAGATTATTGTATATGTTGGTTCACACTGTTTTACAAGGTGATCCTGCATCTGTCCCCCGCAAAAGGAGTGTTATGGAGCGGCTTTGCAGAGTATTCTATAAATTATGTTTAACTGAGGAGGATGTTTTTATTATGATAATTTTTTGTTTGTTTGTTTTTTTTTCTTGGCACTTATCTACCCCCTAACCCCCCCATTTCTTTTCCTAATCATTGTTATGTGGCATGACTGGTGTCTAGAAAAAAATATCATAATTCATAAAAAATGTAAAAACCAAAAAAAAAAACAAAAATATTTTGGGATTAGAAGCTTTTGAGAAGGTGGAAATTGATGGACATTGGAGATGGACATTCAACTGGAAGATGTTTGACTTTTTGACACAGACTTAATCTAATAATCACAAAGCTTTCGAGGTGAAGTGGGCTGTCATCATAAAGTCAAATCTGCTGGAAATTAAGTCCATTAATCACATAGAGCTTCATTTAGTCCACTTCTATGTACAGCTCTGAAGTGTGTCGGTTCTAGGGAATAAAAAAGAGGGGGGCTTCAATAGGTGGTAATAGGAAAGAGTGAGAGAAAGAGAAAATCTTTGGTGGTGCAGAAGAAAAGCCATCAATTCTCATTATGGAAAATAGATCATCTCTCCTAATTAGAGCCACGGCTTTTTACCACAGTTACAAGTGCCGACTAACGCAAGCCAGCAATGGCAGGCGCCACCCACTGCTGATTAATTAGGTGAGCGAATGAAAACCTATATGGACCATGTGATTTTTCCCAAGAAAGCTTATAAAAGGAGAAGATATTGCAGGTCAGGTCCTTCGGGAAAATAGAAATGGAAATATATCATTAAGCTGCTTTATGATGTGCTCCTTATGAAACGCGGCTGCCCTTCTGTTAACTAAATTTGTCTTGCTGAGTGTCACTTAATAACCGTCCAAGGATCAACAACTGTAACTTAATTACTGGTCTTTATTTATAATGAGACAAAGAGGGGAGGTAAAGAGGAAGAAAATGGTATTTTTATGTAGGCTATACAGTAGCAGTCCTTGAAATGTCAGGTGAGCCCACGTTGTATTGCAGGATTAAGAAACACAGCCCTAATTCCTCCCTAATCGCCAGAGCAATTGAAAGATGTCAGGTAACACACATTGGCATTGGTCCAATAATCATACAACAGTAGAGTAGCTGGGTGGGAAAAAACATGTTCCTTGTCAAATGTGGATTGACAAGTTTAGACGGGAGCAGAGCTTTGACACCGATGAGAAGGTATTGCTACTTTTTACTCAATTGTCACGGTGGAGGGGCACTCTAGATAACTGGGATCTTCCTCTTTAGATGATTAAGACAAATAAAAAAAAAAAAAAAACATATATATATATATGCTAGCGAGTAGAGAAGAGGGGTTGTAAAGGTAAAAAAAAGTACAGTCCTTATCCTTAATTAATGAATTATTAATTAATTAATAATTAATAAAGATTGATACTATAGCAACTATTCTAAAAGCTTCATAGCTGTAAAGCATTCATTCATTCATCGTCTAAAGCTTTTCCGTTTTCGGGTCGTGGGGGGAGCTGGAGCCTGTCCCACCTCACACAGGGTGAGGGTGGGTTCACCCTGGACAGGTCACCAGTCCATCACAGGGACAATATTTGGAGACAGACAGAGACCCACAACCACTCACACTCACACTCAGACCTACGGACACTTTAGAGTCACACCACGCAGAAAGGCCCAAGGCCCAGGAAAACTTGTTTTGGGGCAACAGCGCTAACCACTACGCCACCCAGCTGTAAACTAAACTGTGTAAACCAAGTCCAATACTAAAGGACAGAGATTCAGACACACACAAGATTGCCATTTCACAATCTTATGGAACAGACGTTGCTGTGTCTGTCACATTCGACACAGTTTTGCACCCAACACATGGCTTCTGCTGCTGTTTCTAGTAGACCATGCACATGTTAACCTGTTCTGTGGGTCCTGTTCCATTATATCCTATTTCTGCAGTAGGAGACATTCACAGACATTCACATGTCTCCTACTGCAGCACACCCCCCCCCTTTTTTTTCCAAATGAAATAAATAAAGCAGGAACATAAATCCAACCAAGCACAAACAGGACGTACACCTAATTTCATTTCCTTTCTTTTCTGACCCAGTGTAGTCTTATCTCTCTCCTCAGCACTTTTTGTGCTTTGTTTATTTATTTGCTCCTCTCCATTTCCCAGTTTCTTTCCAGACTTGAAGTAAGATATGCTGCGGTTTGTTAAGTAAAGGTCACAGGTGAAGAGAATATCCTGGATAAGGTGGCAGCACGGTGATGCAGCTCAGGCCTAAACGGACTCATAATGCGAGCAGGATGCTTCCTCCTAAATATTCATGAGACAGGATCTGCTCATCGCAACATCTTTGATCTGATTCATAGAGTATGCAAATGCATGTATGCACACAGAAGCGCACGGAGCATTTCTCACCCTCTGACTACCTCAGATGATCAGGCCACGCCACACAGAGTCATCTCCAAAATGTGAACAGTAAACACACTTTCTTAGAGTACTTAAAGTTAATTCAAAAACTGTTTTTTTCCCTCACAAGTGTTCTGATATGCAGTGACAAGAGCATATAATGTGATATATTGTGTAGTCTGAGTGTAATGGATGTTATTTTGGGTTCATTTGATCCATACACATTCATTGGTTTGAATTCATTGCATTACACACGACCACAGGAGGTGTCATTTCCCATGTTGTGCAGAGCTCAAGCACAGTTTGAATTGGTAATTAATTCGGAAACACAGTCAGACACGTGAGTGCATACATCTGGGTGTCATACAGCTGTTTCCCACAGATGTGATGCGGGCGCTGAGCTGATATTTATTCCATGTTTCAAAGACCTGTGCGAACTTAAATTCTTCTACATACGTATACAATGGTGAAAATGCTCAACATTCATACCAAGGTGCTCGAAAGTTTCTGAATCCTTCAGAAGTTCTTATACTTCTTCATAAACATGACCTAAAGCATCATTTGCGTTTCACAAAACTCCTAAAAACATATAAAGAGAATCCAAGTCACAATTGTGACAAAAAACATTTCTTTATTGAGGAAAATGATCCAGCATAACAAATATGTGAACATCTGGGGCAGCAGTTAATTTAAAGGTGCAAAAAGAGTCCGCAGCAGTTTGACCAAAGGTCTCATTTTGTTTTCTGTGCCGTGATTTACTTCACCAAAAACATCTATTTTGGCCTCATCTGTCCATAAGTTGTTCTCTCAGAGGGATTTTGGCTTTTACAGATAAGTCTTGACAAACTCCGGCCTGGCTTCTTTATGTCTCTTTGTCAGGAGAGGAGTCCTTTTCTTCTTCTCCACGAGGGTCCCATTTCACAAAGCACATCATGGCACTGTTTACAGAAAATGATATGAGGCCTTCAAAAAAAAAGGTTCACGGATATTTTTAGGTTGTTTTGCTGCTTCTGGCCCTGAATTCCTTGACTGTGTGAATGGCATCATCAAATCTGATGACTATCAAAGAATTTTGGGATCCAAAGCTGGGTGTCCATCAGAGGTAATTGGTCTTCTGGCAGGACAATGAGCCAAAACATACTTCAAAAAGTGAAATGGTTGGTTGAATAGTTCATGAAAAATGTTGGAGAGTCCTAAAATGGCCAGCACTGAGCTCAGACCTGAATCCCACAGAACACCATTCAAATCTGAAAGACCAGGAGCAGTTTGCAAAAAAAAAAGGGGGGGGGGGGTCCTAAATTCCTTTAATGAGGTCTAAAAAACTAATTCATGTTAAGAGGATTCAATTAATTTAAGTTATTCATTCTAAAGGATGTGCTACCAATTAAGCTGAGGGTGACAATAATTTGTCCAGTCCATATTTGAAGTTTTGTGTGGAACAAATTCAAATTTGAACCCCCACCATGCTTTCTTGCGTAAACACAAGTACAAGCACAAAAAATACATGAATATCAAAGCATTTGTGATTTAAATGATTTCCTGAATTTTCTGACAAAAGTGCAAGGCTGCCAATATTTACGGTCATGACTACATGTTTGTCTGTGTGTTAAAATCATGACATGACAAACTAAAACAAATCCACCAGCATTTCTTAAAATGTAGCATGTTACTTTTTTGTTTGTTTGTTTCATCCTGACAGTGGGTTGGATACCAAGGTATTAGAAAGACCGTATCTTTGCCATTATGAAAGCCAAGGTGAAAATGTCTCCTCCGTAATACAAAATCGCCACTCGTATTGTCTACTCTGCTGTAGAGACGCTTCGCATGGTGGTGTTCAGCTCTGTAATGGCAGACAAGAGGAAAATATTTTTTGGTTATCTTGTCTTTTATTATTTTGTTCACTCATTCATCTTCTACCCCTTATCCATTTCCGTGTTGTGGGGAGTTGCTGGAGCCAATACAAGCTAATGTCGGACTCACTTTGGAGTCCAGTTAACCCAAACATGATGTCTTTGGACGGTGGGAGGAAACCGGAGGAAACCCACGCAGGCACAGGCATAAGCCAAATGAAACCAGATGTTGCTGCTCCTTTTCCATTTCAATCTGCGTCATCACAAATACATATGTATGATTTTTAAGCTTAATTATGAATAAGGAGAAGGAAGTGACATAGCTTAGTGGTATGTGGTTACATTTTTGTAATATATCGTTTCCAGAAATTTCTGACAGCAGCAAACTAACTGCGACCGCGACACATTATAATGTCATTTTCAGCTCATAATTACTGTACCTGCAGTGAAAGGGCAAATGACATGAAATGAAAAAAAAAAAAAAACTTTTATTACTTGGCTGCTTGTCACTCAAAATGGCAAAGTATGTTTTATTTTCCCTCTTTGTTCAGTCGGTAATGAAATACAGTATCAACCGCTGCTTTCTCCGTCGGCATGGCAACACACATCCCCCTGGGTAATAAAGCAGAAGAACACTCAATCAAGACTCAGTCATCGAGGTGAGGACATTTTTAACTAGAATAATGCTGAAATAAGCAAGAAGGCGATCCAGGGGCGCGTCAGGATCTGGGGATTATTTATGACTAACTATTAAAAAAAACCTGCTTTTATGGTGCAAGCATTACAGAAGATGCCAAGTTTGATTTTTATCCCCATTATCAACTTTACCCTGAAATGTGCATATGTATATTAATTGTCCTTTTAATGTTCAGTTTGCAGCCTTTTAATACTGAACAGCTTTAAGATGAAGAAGAAACAAAAGACAACTAAAACAATTTTAAAGTACTTGTTTATCTGCATAAAGAGATTAGTTATGTAATGACTGCAGCTGCACCGAGCAGCACCGCAGCATTGTGGTTAGCGCTGTCGCCCCACAGTAAGAAGGTCCTGTGTGGCTGTATGGGTTTCCTCCCACCGAGTGTGAGTGTGAGTGGTTGTTGGTCTCTGTCTGTCTCTGTGTGTTGGCCCTGTGATGGACTGGTGTCCTGTCCAGGGTGGACCCCGTCCTCACCCAGAGTGAGCTGGGATTGGCTGAAGCACCCCCCACGACCCAGAAACAGAAAAGCATGGATGGATGGATGCAGCTCTACCTAACCTAATTAACTACATCCATAGCACAGCACAGTTTTGTTCTACGAGCAACTGAACAACTTTTCATTTGTATATATTTTTTTTCCTAATTAGATTAGAAATTAATTGCTTTAAAAAAATATGTACTAAAAGACTGAAGGACGCTTCCTCTTTACATTTGACAAAAAAGTAACCGTCGGTTGTTTATCACCTGGTCCACACACGCATTTCTGATGAGTTTTTTTTTTTTTTTTTCCCTGACTGTCCTTTCATTGCATGTGTCATAATCCTTGTGAAGCTTTGCAGCTGTAAATTAGGGTTACACAAACGGTGGTGAATCACTGTGGCCTCGGGTATGAGGGATGTGCTTGCGCTCATTGATAACTTCAGTGCTTCAGCCACGGGGGTTGGTCAGGATTATGTCGTAATGTCACACCCAGAGAGATCTGTCCCATCAACTCGTATTGCAAGCAGGAACATTTGGCAGTTCGCTCGACTCAGACTGTCACGCTTTTAGTGAAGAAGCCCTGTCTCTTCTTGTTCTGTGGGAGGCCTACTTATCCAAACCGATCCTGTGCTATTTTGGGCCAGCAGCTCTGCTATTTCACAGCCAACTTCTGGTCTCTATTTCTCCAGAGGTTTGGCTGAAGTGGACATCTCTCCTATGAGATGCCAGGCTAACATACACAGAGCCCTGTGCTCCAACAGACATCCAGCACGTACACCACAGAGCAGTGACATTCCCAGCAGCGTGCCATTACCCTCTCCTCAGGCCTGACCTAAGAGCACGTCAAAGGCATCTGAAGCCTAAGTTCACAATGTGCATTGTGTTGGTTGTTTCTTGAGTAGCTTTTCATTTGCTGCACTCACTGAATTTTATTACACTGCTGTAAAACCAGATTGCAGATTCGTGCATTCATTTTGACAGCAAAGTAGTAATAATGTGAATCGTCTCACATTTGCTTCGTGATGAAAAGGGCTTACAGTTTGGACTAGACTGGCTTTCCTTGTGAGCTGATGAAGAGCTAATTTATGGGGCCCTTTCTAAATTTAATTAATGCTATTTTTTTTCTTTTCTTAGTTCTCATTACTGATGATCATAGATAGCAATTCTGGGAAATCTATAAAAGGACTTGTCCGAAAACTATTTTGACGGTTTTTCATCAAACCTTTTATTAGTGCTTGTATGTGACATTCTCCGGTAACCATGGACACTGGTGCAATATAATCGAGCCCTTGTTTGCAGTGACTTTGTCACTTTATTTTCTTTCTCCTCCTCCCTTGCTGTCATTGCCCCTGTTGCATTCATGCATAGATGGCATGCTAAGTGAAAGAGGAGCCAACGGGGATGAGCAATGCCTGCTAAGCTGGTCTTAGTCACAGGGCATTGTCATTAGATTAATGGAGCAGAAGGAGCCATCCGCTCTCTCTCCAGAGGGGAGCTTTACTTTTGGAGGGGTGGGGAGAGGAGAAAATGAGGGGGAGGATGTGGCTCTGCCTCAAATGGAGGATAATTTGGCACTTTGCACCGCCCCCCTCTGAACTCATGAATCCTGCTGATCTCGACCACAGAGGTATCAGGTGTGGGATCTTGGGACTCTCACAGTTCTGACACTTTCACTTTTGGCCCCCAGAAAAATGTATTTGTAAAACTTTTTTTTTTTTTTTAATTTGGCTGCATCTAATGCAAAAGCCTTTAACTTTAAAGAAGAAAAAAATATGAGGTTCACTAACTTAATTTTAAAGTCCAATATCATACATTGCAAGTCACATTTTGGGGTGCCAAGTGTTGACTGTAGCTAAGACGAATTTATATGTATTCACTAATGTATTTACCTTTTGGGTTGTGATAATAATATATTAGTTTATTGTATATTAATTACATATAGCCGCTCGTTGATATGTGTTAACAATGGCCCATTCATTTATTGTGAAGAAAGTAATAATTACATTACTGTTGTAATTACAACTTTGCCTTCTGTAAAAGATTTGTAAATGTCTTTTGTACAGCCATTAACTCTTCATTAAGAAGTAAGTTCTGTGTAATCACTGTTCGGTCAAATGAAGTGCCACCCAAATGCTCTTACAGCACAACTTCACAGCTTTCCCCGCAGCATATAAATTCATATCAACACATTTCATTCAGTTGAGAGTTCAATTCTTGCTCCAGTGAATTAACTCTGCCAAGAGAGGCAGAAATAAGGAGAAAACCTGAGGAGAGGAAAGTTAAAGTGTTAGCTGAAAAGACCAGACAACTGTTACCATGGAAAATAATTATGAAACTCTTTGGTTTGCTCTTTAAAACTCATAATCCCAAAGCTATTTTTCATCTGGGCAGCAGAGGATTTTGGCACAGGCTTCATTCTCAGCTCTGATGAGTAATTCAAAACATGTACATCTTAGTTTATAATTTCCAGTTGTTTCTATGCCTTTAATTAAATTTTAATTGCTGAGTGTTATGTTCAGGCGCATCTGTCCACAGCGAAAACTGACGATGGTCACCCTCAGCTTGGCAAACAAAAGCATATTTTTTCCCAATCCATTCACTGACCTGCTGAAATGATATGATTATCTGCCTGGTTGCTTGGCACTTCCAAGAGATGCAATGCCAGGTCACTGTATTCCTTGTAAAGATTTAAGAGGCTACCTTTAAAACATAATTAAGAAGGTGGCAGTGATTTGTAATGAGAATAAGGTGTGGCGTTCAGGTCAAGCATTGCCAGTCAGCGCAAAATAGGTTCAGGTTTAGAGCCTAAACAGAACCATTGCATTGCGCACTTGTGAGCAGAAAGCAGATTCACAGCGGGTATCGGTAACCGTGGTAGTTTTTAAAGGCATTGTATGGAGCCAATACTTCACAATTTGGACGCTCAAATTAAAACTAAGCACCACAGAATGATTACTATCCGGGTCACTCTCATTCAGCCCGGTCAGACTTGCTGTGTTTTCATTTATTTCTGGCTTTGCAGTCAAATCAATAGCAACTCATAACAATAATATTGGGTAAAAATTATCAAATTTGCAAGAAAAGCAAATAACTTCTTTTACATTCTCTTGGAATGGTGATTGTTCATCAGAAGCCGTTCCCCCCATTAAGACAGCATGGCAACACTAAGTAATACAGTTCACAAAGGTTCATCTGGAGGAGCAGTGTGTACGGGGTATTGTTGAATTCTTTATGAATGTTGTGATACAGACGGAGAACTCTGAAGAGAGCCAAGGTGTTGAAATTGAAACAAGCTGTGTCCTATTCAGTTGTCCCACAGAGACAAGCAGCAATTAGAGCTCATTCAGCAGTCATGCTGTTGGTGTGTTTTTGTTCTGTCACAAAGGAAATAAGAGTTGATGCAAATGAATTGCTCGTGGTGTAACATCTATCTATCTATCATTCTATCTGCGTCTCTGATAGGAGTTTAACCTTCAACATGCTCAGTGCTTTAGTCACATCTTTATGGGTGTCTGTTTAGTGAATGATCAGTAGTCTTTGTATAATTGAACCATGCCCAGGTCACTGACTTCTGAGAAAGTGAGTAGTGCCACAAACAACCAAAATTAGATCATCCATTAAGCGATTAGATGGGACAAGGACCAAGATGTTGGCTTTTATGGGTTAGCTGCAGATCATTTGTAGAGTCAGTTTAGATTGTAAATATTGTCAGCAGTTGCGGTGGAGTGATTTTTCCGTTCATACGTCTGCTCTTTCGTGAGCTCTGTGTGTCGCTTCCGCTGTGCACTTTTTTTTTTCAGCTTAGTTTTCTGTTGTTGTTTAATAATTGCTGATGATGACTCCCACAACCTGCCTCTGGTTATATTGGGAAAATAACTTTAAATGCTACAAGCTGGACCCCAGCTGGTTGTTCGGCCATAATAAGACAACCATCTCCTAAAAGTGGTTGTTGACAGCACTATGTTCTAATGACTTTTTTATACGAGAGAGCATTTTCAAGGTGGAAAGCGAAATGAGTGCATTATTTACTGTGAAGATGTCCAGACGCTACTCCCTGAGGACCAGTAGGTGTAGCAGTGTTCAGTTCCTAAAGCTTAATCACACCAATGGTAAATTAATTGGACTGCAATTTACAGTTTATCATTGCTTCATATGAAAAGCACCTATAACACATTTGGTTACAGGGTTTACATTAATTGGCAACCTGGAGCAAACGTTATGCCTTCTTCTTAATTAAGTAATTACCTAAAGCCATTGCATCAAAGGCTTGCAATGATTGCAAATTTGACTTTGTCTGGTCACTGGGTCCTTACACTCCCTGTGATTCATTTATCATTTTGGTGCATGTCCTCTGCCAAAAAGTGTGCCAAGACATTACTACCATAATTTGAAACACGTTAACACCCCTTTGTAAAATTGACATCAATCAAAAATTGACGCACGAAGCCACTTACAGCCCCAGCACAAAATGTTTCTCTTCATAGAGGTAGTAAAAAGAGGAAAATGTAGGAAAATAAAATGTTTGTAAAAGATTTTTTCACTGAATTTTGGGAGAGCAAATAATCTGAAGACAAAATGGCTCCTAGAAAAACTTTCCACAGCTCAATTTTTTATCACTTTTTCTTATATTCTCTCTTTTACCACTGTTTTATCACCTCACGACCTCATCACTGTGCAGAAGAGTAGCAGTATTAAATACACAGTACACTGCAGTCTATTGTATATCATCGCAGGAAGTCTACTTATAAAACTGCTCAAATATCAGCGAGCGCTTGGGCGCACACTGCATTATACATGGGAAGTTATTTATTAACACCCTACCACCAATAATATTCCAGGACAGAGGAGGACAAATTGCCATCATGATGGAGATTTTTTTTTCCTCATTTGTCCTGTTAATTTCTGCTCACAGCTAGAGCCATTATGTCCTTTCACATCTTCACACGCTTCTCACCTGAGAGAAAATCATACAGACATTAATGCAAAACCACAGGAATCAATGTGACATTTCTGCAAGCACATTTAGACCTCCCTAACCCTAACCCAGATCAAGAAATCAGTCTGATGCATCTTAGCTCTCCATATTTGTTTTCGTTTTTATTTTACATACATACAGAAGAATTTAGTGTAGAAAAGTGTATTTTAATTAACAAAAAAAGGGTAAGAGAAGCAATTACTCTGTGATGCTGCCCATATCATTCAGAACCAGCTCATTTAATTTTTGCTCCTAATATATGCGCTATTTCAGATTTTAGCATTTAGCAAACAGAGGGCAGTAAAGCTGAATTCTTCCTGGGCCCTTCGCCACTCTGTTTATATTTTTTCCATCGTGCCTCACATGTGTATGACATGGAATTAGTCATTATCGATTCCCATTAATCATCCACGTCCCAAACTCCCATCTTAACTGCTCATTTTCTTAATTTTGACACTGTTCAACCAGCCTCCCCATTTTAAAGGTTGAGGCATTAAGGGCTGACAACCGCTGACCTTTCCCACTGCGTGCATCTATTATCCAACAGGGCTAATCATGCTTTTCTTGTGCCCTAGATAGATCTTAGAAGACAGAGGGATGCGATGTAGAGAAATGTCAAGGTCTTGCCGTGTTCAAATTTTGTCTGAGATTGGAGATGGTGTTACAGATCCTTTGCATCAACAGAGAATTTAGTCCTCTATAAATGAAGGTGCCAAATGGAACTGAGAAAATAATGGATGCAAAACACAACATGGCAAGAATGCCTGTTAATTAGATACAGAAAAATAATGTGGGAAAACCTTCGTTGCAAGATAATCCTCGTCTGCCATTGGCTATAATGCATTGTCTGCACTCACTTTCTAACTAGGAAAGGCAGCCCAATAATATTCATGCTCTAGTGGAAAGAAACATAACATGAAAACCTTGAGCAAGGAAGCACTTCTGATACTGAATCTCATTGTGCTGCAGAGTTTAATGTCTAGAAAATGTGCCGTGGTTCGGCTGTGTCTGGGTTTCACTGGCCATTGAACTGGAAGTTGAAGAGAGAGCAGAAATGGCTGTCTGAGTCGAGGCACTTTTTCATCTGTGCCACACGGTGTAAATTGATGCCCCCATTTGACAGGGACTACCGGCCACTCAAAATCTTGCTCTGCCCCCCGGTAGTTAGATGTTGTGCGTCTGCTGCCAATACTGGATATTTTGGACATTCCCTGATAATTTTGGCTAAATGTAGATGATGCATCTGTTACAGATTCAGACGGAAACTGATGTTGTGCCACCAATAAGTATACAATTCTTTACAGTACACTAGGTTAAACATTTCAATTCCCCAGAAATCATTTTTAAATAGCTTCTGTTGCAGCGGGACTGTGGAATGTACAGATAGATTAAAAGAAACAACCCAGAGGTCCATTTTCATAATTATGTTTTGGTGCCAAGCCTAACTGCTTGGCTAGCACTCCTAGAATCGGAGGGTGAGAGAGAAAGCAAAGGGAAATCAATACTTCAGTTGAAACAGCCCTAGATGCTTTTGTGTGTGTATGTGTGTGTGTGCCTGTCATTTATTTTTGAGGGGGAATTGAGAGAAAGTGAAGAAAGGGCTTTCTGGCCCACCGGCTCGACCAAAAGGCAAAAGATGTTGTAAGATGAACAAACTACAGAGTTCCTACCTGGGAGACATACATTTTTGACTGCAAAGTTGGTTGAGACCCCGCCCCCCCACGAACACACACACCCTTTCACAAAGGAGCGCTCCAAGCAAAATAAGAACAAATCCATCCAGTGAGCAATTGCTCCTCAAGACTGGGGGTGCAACAAAGCAGCAAGACACTGAGACCAATAGGAAGTGTGAATAAATGCTTGCTGCCTGAGGGAGCGTGAGTCAGCCATATGTTCCCCACTCCCTTCCTCCTTTAATGCCCTGTCATTTACAGCTATGGGAGCAAATTAATCCAATATCCAGGAGCCTAAATCGAAGCTGTAAGGCGCTCATCTACTCCACATGTATACACACCAATACACACACACTCATATGCACACAAATAGTATATCCTTGTCCCAAGTCAGTTCTGTCCAGCTAACTTTATGATTTGTTTATACTGCTTTCAATTACCTCTGTGTGTCCCTTGTTGAGCCTAATAAAATTTTATATTGGGGATATTATTCTCTAGGTGCCCATTCTCTCTGTCTATGGCCATCTTCATTTAAGCATTCGTATTCCAATGTAAATAAATCATATTATGTATGTGTGTACATTGCCGGTGTGAGAATAAATTAGTCTTGAGACATTGAGCAACATCAACGTGAAAAGAAACAAAGTACAGAGTGCTGCAGAGTGATTGCCAGCATCTTCTTCTGTATTACATCAGGTTCCTCTCCTCTCCATCAGTTGTGTTTATGTGTGTGTCTGCATGCATTTGTGGTCACGTGCATATGCCTGTTCTTGTCTGAGTCATGTTGTCATTGGCACCTCCTGTTGTCTCGTGTAGGATTCTAACCTCTCCTTGCAAGTTAGCAAGATGTTTCAACTCCCCAGCAACCTGAAGCAAATTATCATATTTACCAAGAGCCAGCCCCGATGTCCGAAGGAAAACCTGAAGCTCAGCTGCAGCTCCAGAGAAACGACTGTAAATCAGCCTGTGACGCAAGCTCAGTCATAGTTTTCAAGGAGAACATGATGTAAACAGAAAATTTCCCTAATGTTTCTTTTGTTCACTTGTTAAAACAGAAAATAGCATTTTAACAAGTCGTTATCTTTAAGTTAGATGACTTATTCATGGAATTAAAAGTTGCTATCTGCTGCTACAAGTAATATTAGGACATTGTATTCAAAATAGTTTGTCTTACTATAGCAAATGGACATAAAGCAAAGAAACAGACAGAGAACACAGATGTATATGATTCAAGTTCAGGATGAAGAAGGAGGATTTAGTTATTAAAACCTGTATGACTTAAACTGTGGATTGAAACAAATGAAAATCGAAGCAACCAAATAAGTCATCTTTTTTTGTGAAACTAAATACTCTAAAATATGGTTAAACAAATAGGCGTCTTCAAAAAACAAAGAGTTCCCTGACAGAAACCAGAAGCAAGATGCCCAGAGTTAGTGGAGTTTGCTGAGAAGTTGGTATTTACATTTTTTTTTTTTTTAGAGAAACACAAGAAACTTGTGCGACAAAAAAAAATGGACCAGACTCAGTGATCACCTTCCTAGCAACAAAATTTCACACTGCTCTATGTTCCCTACAAATATCCAGACGTTTTATAATTAGGCCCGTAGCTTTAGAATTCTTTTGGATTCTAGATCATGGTTCAACTTAAAGTTTTGGTTTTGCCCTCACTGACTCTTTTCCAGTACCTTTTAATTTCAATCAATGTTGTAGATAGTTCCTGATTAAGCAGCATTGTCAAAGTCATTTCTAATGTAGAATTGCATCTAGTTTCTTTGTAAAAAAAACATAATTCATTTCTGTCTGCGGGATGTGAAGTGTGCACTGCTGATGTACACACTTCACATGCTGCAGATGGTATTGATCCCGAAATGAAGAGACCAAAGTAACAGTTAGTACGTGGTCTGAGTCTGCATCGAGTGAACACAGACGTGGGCACGGAAGCCAAAGCCAGCAGCACTCTATTAAGAGTAGTGCTGTCAAAAAAGCATGCTTAATCATCTAACACACTGAGGACGAGCGTTAAACACATTACAGGGTAATTAATGCAAGAGCCATTTTTCAGCCTAACAAAGTCATGAGATGTAACTCTAATCAGTGCGCTGCAGAGCCGACTTTGTCATTTCCTCCTGACTTCCAGCGAACACCGAATGTACATCCCACCTCAGTGACGCACCTCTGCATGTTCCTGGTGTAAAGGAGATGGGTAGTATTGCAGGGGCTGACCAAGAAGCAGCTCTCTTAAGGATTCATTGGCCATATGGAACTGGGTCTTAACATTTTTTAACATTTAACATTAACATTGTTTTTTTTGTTTGTTTTCTTTTTTTAATTACTCAGAGATTCAAAGCCAAGCAGCACATCCTCTAAGTCTAAATCATGTGTGTACTGGATGTATTTGCAATGATGAAATGATCATTAAAGCAGCTTTCTAAAGAAAATAATAATAATAATAATAATAAAAAGCATTAGCTCTGCTGTACAAAAGGAATTTATTATGCCTACAATTAAGCATTTCTGTATTCGTCCTTATCAAGGTGACCTAACCATTCCTTCTTTTTTCTTGTCATTAATCATCATTGTAGGCTTTATTTCCTGCCATGAACCTATTCACAGCCCCACCATATTTTTAATCCTCTTTGCATCCCTCATTCTTCACTCGTGGCTGAGCACTATACTATTTTGGGCTGTCGTTGTACAGCTACTTTTTTCTGAGAGATTTAAGCACAAAGAAATGAGAGCCAGTCGTTGTCTCTGTGTGCGTTTTATATGCGTGGAGTTGGTGAACTGGGGCTTTCATAGGGAGACAGTGTGTGAGGAGGAGTGCAGGCTTGAATCCTAGTCAGACACATATAAGTGGACCTGTCACTTAGTAAACAGTGATTTAAACTAATTTCCATTCTGAGCTGGGAAGTGTAGAGAAACTCTGAAGTGCATTAGAGTCACTCGCAATTTAGGTCCACTTTGTTTCTCAGGCAGGGGTGGGAGGAAAGATGGAAAAAAGGTAGCAGTGGGAGCAATTAAACAGCAATCTCTAATCAAAATGACTCACAAAGCCGTTTCATAATTCTAAATCATGTTGTAACCTCACCATACAAGACAAAAAAAAAAGGAAACTGTTTGATTATCTTTCACAGATGACAATGTCAAATTTGTTGTTTTGAATCTTAGATATCCACCAATCAAGTGCTGCCTTAATCTGTAAGAAGATCTAAGAGTAAGGCATGCTTCTGTTCTCATTATTTAACACTTTTCTTTTTTTTTTTTTGTTTAACATGCTACAAGGTCTAGCGTACCTTTTGATGTTGTTGCAAGCCCGGTGGGCATTCTTCCTGAGGCAATACGCTCGTCCCTCCTTAATAGGGATTGATTTTCAAAGGCGTGGTTCTTACTCAGTCGCAGCAGGTCGTCAACTCCTGCTGCTTGATATCCCCTGTAGAACTGAACCTCAAACAAGCTTGACATCTGGCAGTACCCAGTGTCATGCACCTTAACCTGTTCCTGTCACCTCCAGTCCATGCATAGGATACACAGGTGTTTCCGCAGGGAGCTGACAGCTCATGAAGGAAACAAACAGAAGCACTCCTGTGAAAGCAGGCCTGTAATTGTTTCACAGTCTGCATACTGTATTCCCCTGTTACATGTTCCGCTCCATCTGTGTTGACAGACTGATTTATTTTACTTTGTGTGTGCTTGTGTAAGTCTGTGCGTGTGTGTGTGATTGTGGATCTGTGCTCGTGTGTACATATGTGGTAAAGGGAGAGAAAAGCTGAGAAATATTCTGTTATGATAAAATACGGTGCTTACACACTACCAGTCAATTTCTCATTCAAATGAATGCAAAGTGTGTCCAAACCTTTGACTGGTAGTGTGTGTGTGTGTGTCAATAAACAAACAAGTAAAGATCCAGTTGTCTTTTAAGAGCAAGAGGTGCTTCCATCTCAGATTTTTTAGTCCCTCTTGAGAAGTTGGTGACTGGATGAGTGGTGATGTTGCTGGAAATGGCTGTAAAGACCACATGGTTTAACCGTCCTGAGCAGAGCAAGGACGGTCGTCTGCCTCAGGTTTGGACAGACTCACTTACAAAAACAAAAAAAAAAAAAACTGCTCCATTGTGATGAAAGATATGTTTTGTTTTTGTCTTTTTAAACAGAAAAAAGGGACATTTTCAAAAAGGTTTAGCATCATTACGCACAATATATAGTTGTTGCGATTGATAATATATTTTAACACTAAATTGTCATTGTGACTATATGAGGATTGTGTGTATGTGTATATATATATATATATACATATATATATATATATATATGTATATATATATATATATATACAGAGAGAGAGAGAGAGAAAACGAGGTGGAGTTAAGGTACATTGTGAATGCAATGGAAAATTTATTTAGCCAGCATGAACCAAACCATGCATGCAACACTTAAAAACAATAAACAGTGTTCAGTTGTTTGTACCTGAAACTTTGCCAAAACGATTCAGAACCAGCTTCCGAAGTTTGATTCTCTCACATTAGCCATGCCGGGCATCGTGAAGGAGTGGTGTAAAACTTGAGGTCTGTCTGTCTCACAATATTTTTCAAATGGTGAACCAGTTCACTTTTATTATTTGAAAATGGATCTTTTGAGTTCACAGTTCTCAAAAATATGAAGGCATATATTGTATTCATGTACAACACTGTGTATATATATATATATATATATGTGTGTGTGTGTGTGTGTGTGTGTGTGTGCTGTTGAGCACACACAATGCGAAATAGCACGAAAGAGCGAGTCCCCTAGTTATTTAAAGCATCACTGTCATCCTTGCTTCCCCCTCACAGATGTGAGGTGGTCAGGAACCCCCTGCCTAAAAATGGGAGAAAATGACACATCAGATCTATTTTCAGTTCTTCGGCTCCATTTGGCTGATTTAGATAACATACATGAGAATGTCCATCTCTGCAACCGCAGTGGAAACCTTCATCAAATTAGAATTGAAGTGATTATCCGAGGCAGAGTGAAAAGGCAAAATCGATAGTGCTTTGTTCAAAGCTAAAATGAAGAATGGGCATTCAGCGGGGCTTTCTTTCCACTGCTTCCTTTTTCTCTCTCCATATTTATCTATCTCTCACACACACACACACACACTTCTTTGAGTTGCATATCTATTCCAACATCCTTGACCGTATCAGCATGAGGCTTGTGTGGTATAGTAAAATCCTTCTGTCTTGGTTTTTACCTTCCCTCTCTGGAGGAAAAAAACAAAAACAAAAAACAACTCAAAGGAGAAGCACTTCATTAGGTAACTGCAATTAGTAGCTTTGGCTCAATGCTGCAGACCTGACCTGGCCCAGCTCTGTGTGTTGGGTAAGAGGGAGTGAAAGTGTGTCTGTTAGATATGTTTCTAGCCCAGAGAAGGCCCTTTGACTGTTCGCTTCACATGAGCCCACTGCAGCAGTCAGAGGGCCACAAAGGGCCTGAGCAGCACCACGGGAAGAGAACCGAGCAGATGAAAGTCAGATATCGCAATTATTCTCTGACAGGAAAAAACTGCCAAATGGAAAATCGAAACCCTGCTACTTCAAGGGGATGAAGCAAATGTTTCTTTTTTTATATATATTCAGGTACATTTTCAGCGTGATTTCAGATCAATCTAACCACAATTTAAAAACAGGGATATCAGTCCAAAAATTTCAAAGCGAACCTTTTAAAAGTACATTCTTAATGCTAATACACGCACATAAATATCAAAAACCAAGCGAAAATGCAAAGCAGGTTTACACAATTTTGTCCACTTAAGTGGAAAAGAAAATATTATTGGATTTTAAACAATACAGTATTAAATTGGCCGCCTTTCTCTTTACTGGAAATGTTTTTGCAAAATGAAACAACACAGCAGTCATGTCAAATTTACTCAAGGATAAGCAGAGAAATGCAAATATGACAGTAAAAAACAAAGCTGATGGTAAACTCTCTGTTTTACAGTAATGCAAAACTGTAAGTGAATGCAGTAAACTTAATTTATCCTTTTAATCGTTTGTTTTTTCCTCCAAAAAGACCCTCACGTTCATGTGGAACGCAGACTCTCTATCACACTTTGTCGCACACACAAACACACACACATGCACACTTACTGCAATCCATCACTGTGCTCATTGCTGTCATGAGTAAAGAGACGGAGCTCTAAGCAAGAGTCATTCATTCATTCATCTTCTACCGCTCCGTGGTGGAGGGGATGGGGGTGCTTCAGCCAATCCCAGCTCACATTAGATTAGGACGGGGTACACTCTGGACAGGTCAGCAGTCCATCACAGGCCCAACACACAGAGACAGACAGAGACCAACAACCACTCACACTCAGACCTACGGACACTTTAGAGTGACCAGTTAACCCAGACATGATGTCTTTGGACGGTGGGTGGAAACCCACTCACACACAGGGAGAACATGCAAACTCCACACAGAAAGGCCCCAGGTCGGGAACCGAACCCTAACCCTTCAATTTGCCTCAAACAGTGGCATATGAACACTAGAAGTAAAAATACATACTGGCACTATTTTCTGCCAACAGGCATGTGTCTGTTTATCTCAGTTTCAAAGCCTGGATTCCTGCTGAAATCTGATTTACTTAAGAATGGTATTAGATTATAAAGAGTCTGAAGATATGAAAATTAACTGTGCAATATAGTGATACTGTGGCGAAATATGATGAATTCACGCAGCAGAACACCCGGATGTGCGTGCGTGCGTGCGTGCTTGTGTGTGTGTTGTAGTAGACATAATTAAAAAAAAAAAAAACAGCATTCAACTGGTATTTTCCTGCACATACAGATACTCAGTCACACACTGTCTTGGAATGCCATCAATCAAATGTAATTTTCTTTCGAGATTTCAGTGGACAGATGAAAGATCACTGAGCTGATGAAAGACAGCTCTGTATCAAACCTATTGCATGTGCTGCATGTGTGTGTTTTAAGGAATCAAACCATAATATAAAGACAGACATAAATCCAACTGGGTTGACTCAGACATTCAAAAAAAAAACAAAAAAACAAAAACATCTGGTGCCTTAATGATACAATGAAGCACCTCTTTGCACCACCTATTCCCATAATGGTTCAGGAATGCTTTTCATGCATCACAGCCATCCTGGAAATGTCAACCTAATGAGTTTAGCTTTCAGCATATATATTGTGTGAAGCTGCCTGTTTTAGATCAGAATGGCTCCAATTACCTTTCTGCACCTGAGCGCGATATTCCAAGCTGTGCTCTGTCACTCTGCTGTTCCTTCCATTCTGGAGATGCACGCCCTCTGTAGTCATATAAATGCAATAATTTGGGCTGTCCACTATCAGCAAAACACCAAAAGTTCCTTCACATAGTTTATTGGACGGCCCAAGTATCGTTACAATGTACTGCGCATATTTACATATTTAACGCTACCAAATGTCCAGCGGGGGAATTAAAGTGCAATAATTGTCCTTTGAAGCCACACTCACATGGAAACCTTTTAGGTGAAAGCTTTCCTGACTACTGGGGATTTTCTGAGTACCCGTAGGGGCAAAAAGTGAGGCTTTCGACCGTAAACGCCCACATTTAGCTTCTGATTGGGCATCATTAGACACAAGTACCTGTGCCAAATATGGCCTTGTTGCAGACATTGTCCAGTTTTGTTTTGGTTTTTGTTTGTGTGTTTGTTTTTAAATTATGCTACACTTGCTGCACATTTTGCATTTTAAAATGTGCCTTGGAGTAAAAAACACTCACACTGTCAGATGAGTGGACAATGAATTTGGTTGAACTGCCTTTTAGGTGATGTGAGTGCTAACTTGCTACATGCCCACTTGGTTTGATTTCATACTGCTGGCTTCTGATTTATGTTTCAGTGCACACATGGGAGGGTTAACACTGGTTCAAACAGACCTGAAAAAAATGTATGCTATTGTTGTCAGTGTGAAATCATTGTGATGGGAAAAAAACCTTTTGCTGCTCATGACTTGTTGTTAAAAAGCTTTCAGGTTGTTATAACTGTTATGGCTTTGTTTTTCCTCCTTTATTCAGGTGGCCAACCTGGCTTGCTCCATCTCCAACAATGAAGAAGGTGTGAAGTTGGTTCGTATGGCTGCCACCCAAATTGACAGCCTCTGTCCACAGGTGAGGAGTGAGAAGGAAACGATTTCATCCCATAATGAAACAGTTTTTATGCAAATTCTATTAACTCTTATATTCAGCTGAAAGGAGTGTCTTTAGATACTTTTTGGAAAGTGGAAAATCTCAGAACAACACTGGAAGATTTATAGTTGCTAGACATGGAGGAAGGGCTATGAGTAATGTGTAGGTGGACCTTGTAGTGCCTTTTCTCTGGAAGCAAGCAAAGCACTATGTTAAAATCGATCCATCGTTTCCACGGTTAACCAAAGGCCTTATTCACTGAGGACCCAACATAGTCCTCAGTGAATGGCCACAAGAAATGGAAGAGAGGCCAAATTTACAATTTAGGAACTAATATGCAGGCTGCCGTGCACAACTTCTGAGCCCCCCTTACTAAAAAACCTGTGCAACAACTCTCCTGATACCTGTGAAATGCTCAACACAGAAGGACTGATAGGCACAATAGACAGACTTAGTGACTGAGGAAGAAGGAACTAAGGCCCCAGTAGCTCACCTGGCAAGCCTGTAAGAAATAGCAAGACTTGAATTTGGGATTGATTCTAGCTGGGGTCCTTCACTGAATTACTTTCCCACCAACCCCCACAATTCCTTTCCATGTCTACTATGTCTATCAAATTCAGTAAAAAGACTGCATTAAATAATATTTCAGAGACAGGTAGAGCGAGTCAGGGAAGTTTCAAACTGTTGTGGGTATACTTAACAACAGACCCTTGTTGAACAGCAAGATTTACTCATCAAAAAATATATATATATTTTGTTTGTCAACAAAAAGCCAAAAATGGCTGTAAAACATGGATGATAGTAAACATTTTTCTTGTGCATCTGTTTCCTCTGGCCGACATACATTTGTGTAATTTTTTAAATAAATGTTTACAGTCAGTGCTGTTCATAATTATATTTAATGTTAATCATAATTTATAATTCAAAACTTGTCTCTGATGTCGCAGCATAGTTAGGACAGGTGAAATGTTTTGCTCATGACAAAGTCTTTCAGTTGTACCAGTTTCAAATAGCCAACAGCATAAACTGTGTTACTGATGGCCAACAAAAAGGATGCAGACTCAGTGAGCTCTGCTTTGCTGCTGCTACTTCCCATTAATTTGCTTTAACAGATATAGACTGAAACCTAATTGATATGTTGTGGCTTTTGAAACTATATGGACCCTTCTGTTTTTCATAGTTTATTGTATTTTAAATTGTGTTTTAAATCTCATCGTAAATAACTCTTAAAGACTTTTTATTTCTGGAAACGTAGAAATTCATTAAAAATCAAAGGTGTCTCAAACTTGACTCACAGAAGCCTATTGTGGACTTCTGTAACCACTGGGACACTTCTTGGAGCTGATCATTGACCAATATTGTGTATCCAGACATGAAGGCCTTGGTCAGGTAGGTGACCACTGGTTTCTTCAATGGTCACTTTAACAGAACTTCTGTCTGGTGGGTCACATACAGTGAAACTGATTATTAATGAGGTAAGGATAAATGCAACCAAATCCTTGACTTAAATTCCATTAGACCATCTGTGGAGGGACCTAAATATGGCAGCTCACTTGTGCTTACCATCCAGTGTAAAGACAGCCTGAGAAGATCTGCCCAAAAGGCTGATGTGCAACGTTTGTCTGACTTATTCAAGAAGAAAAATAAGCTGTAACTGAAGGGGTTCAACAAAGTATCAAATTAAGGGCTTGAATAATTCTCTCAATGGAAGTTTCATTTCATTTTCAATAAATCAACAATGAAATTTTAAAAACACGTCATTATGGATTAAGGAGATTAGTTCAAAATGAAGTCATAAAATGAGATCTACAAAACAGTGAAAAGTGTGCAAAGCTTGCTAAAGCCACTTTTCTGCAGGGATGGGGAGCTACCGTTCACTTCCTGTCAGGGTCTCAGTAAAACGTTTGCTCTTGTCCACCACTCTGGCCCATGATATGCTCATCTTAGATAAGGCCCACCCTCTGGAGGCATGGCAGCCAATTGAAATGACAAAGTACTGTAGAGCACATCTATCTTCAATAGGAAACAATAGGAGAAGCCAACAATTGACTGACATGTGATCTTCATGGCCTTTGGTAAGAAGAAACACAGCAAATTGAAGCTAATTATTTTAAATAGTTGTTTTTTGTTTGTTTGTTTTTTTTTGCCACATTTTTTTTCTCACTTTCATACTGACACACACACTAGTACTTGCATATTCATGCTTAACAACACTGTTGACCCGTATATGCCAGGTTATCAACGCCGCGCTCACCCTGGCCGCCCGTCCCCAAAGCAAGGTGGCCCAAGACAACATGGACGTTTTCAAGGATCAGTGGGAGAAGCAGGTTCGCATCCTGACTGAGGCTGTAGATGACATCACCTCTGTGGATGACTTTCTTTCTGTGTCAGGTATGAAGCAATGTGCCAAACAAAACACTTTTATACTTAATGGCCACTTCAAAGCACAAGTTGAGGAACTTTCCCTGCTGTGGCTCAGTCGGAAAAACAAAAGCATAACTTTGATCATCACAAATAATAAATCACAAACAAAACCATAATTGAGCAAATCAGGGGGAAACACAAAAGTCAACAGTTGCAGTTGTTCAAAAAGAAATATGTTATACAGCAGAAATCGTTGCTTTTGAAGAAAAGACTGATTCCCATTCGAATGCATTCTTTTGTCAGCAATCCAAGCCTAAGTATTATTTGTGAATGAAACAAGTCGGGGACCTTTTGGTGCACCAGCTTCATTCACTGTCATTTTGTTCTGCCTCTCCCCAGAGAACCACATCCTCGAAGACGTCAACAAATGCGTAATAGCTCTGCAAGAGGGAGACGTGGACACTCTTGACCGAACTGCTGGAGCCATCCGAGGCCGAGCCGCCCGCGTGGTCCACATCATTAATGCTGAGATGGAAAACTACGAACCCGGGGTCTACACTGAGCGCGTGCTGGAGTCGATCAAGCTTCTGTCTGAGACTGGTTAGTGTTCACAAACACAAAGCTGGCGAGGCACAGTCAGATTTATTACAGCAAGAAGATTAATATGGTATCTTTCACCCTTGGACTCTTGTTTGCAACAGACATTTTGCAACAAGCCTTTTGGCAAGTGAAGCTTCTTTCATAAGGAATAGTGTAACACACATCACACACACACACACTCCCTAGCTCTCACATTAGCCTCTCAGTCTGCTGAGTGACTTACAGATACGCCTTAATTGCCTGCATGCCCAGTATCCCACAGCTTCAATCAGCGTCTTGGCTCTAATACAAACTCTGGACACCACCTGTTCAACTCTCTCTCACTCGCACCTCTTGTCCACTTTTCATCTGTTCTTTCTTTTTTGTTTTTTCCCCCTCCAGTACTTTGCAGCTTCTCTGCTGCAGCACGTTTTAGGAGACCAGAGTTTGTCTCCCCACCAAAGAGGTCATTTTCTAAGTATTGTGATGTAAGAGTGCCGTAATGAGTAAGAAGTGATCTTTGTGGCGTGTACTGTGGTTTTCTGTGTATATACTGTGCCAGACCTCCTTTGAGAATGTAGAGTTTTTGAGTATAATGCAATAATAATAATAGTGATGCATTGATTTGTAAAGCACTTCACATAAATTCACAGTACAATGCTGTATGTGCCGTCATTGAGCAGGATCCAATTTTGCCACATTGAACTCATACGTACACCTACAAAACAACGCAGGCATGGATGAATATTATAGCAGGAGCAGGAATACTAAATGAATGGAGATGATTAAAATATTTGGAGTTCTATGCAAGAAGAATTATTTGCACTTAGTGCAGCAGTGAATTTGTCAGCCGGGAATGCAACTGCCTTTTGCTAGTGCACGAACAAATTTGGCGAGCACTGAAGCCCCGACGCTTCGGGCCTGTTCAATACTTTTAGCATGAACAGGGAAAGTTAAGTTGGAGTCAAGTATTTGGGTTGTTTTGCAAAACAGTAAACTTCCTACAAGGCAGCAGCTGCGCAGCTTAACGCTAAACACCACAGAGTCACTCGAGAAGTTCTAAACAGTTGCTAATGGTTAATTTAGAAATAAATATAAGAGCAGACCAATCAACAGTTTTTTCCCCATGTTGGACCCAGCTACTTGTGTTAGAGCTCAATTTCTTTAATACAAAAAAACAACAGTTCTAACAGACAGATGGTTCACAAAAGAGACGCAACTGAGTCAGTGTGTCTTCTCATTAACACACTCTTGTTTAACGTATTATGTTTGCGTGCATTGTGTCTCGAAATAGTCAAAGTCAAAAGCAGAAAAACTCTGATGTCTGTTTTCCCCAGAAAATATAATTTTACTTTTGCTTTGTGAAGCAGCCCCTGAAATGCCCTAAAAGTAGGTGCCAAAGTGCCTTTTTAAAAGTCCCATAATGAAAGGTACGCAAACAAAAACACAGGATGAAAGGAACGAATTTACCAATTACCTGTCTGCCATAATCAAATCAGACTACAATCTGTCTGTTGCTCTAGCCACCCCGCCCCCTGGCTGACACCAGACCCCCCGTGTTGCTCCCCGTTCTATTTTTCCTCTATTCTCGCCCTTCCATCCTTCTCCCAGTTTCTATCTCTCCCATTAGAGCCCATTTAGCGAGGCGGTATATCTATTGTTTCGCTCGTTACTTTCATCTGCCTGGATAATTGAGAGGCACAATCAACTCCCTTCCCTGCTAGATGATAAGTCGCAAACAGCATTAGGTGGATCACATGTTTTCACACAGCCATCTGTCTGGGCCCCTCCGCTGGCACTCAGCTCCACCCCTAATGGACCACCTACAGTCGTAGTTAGACGGTATCATCTTAAGCACATTCTGTCCTATTATTGCATAATTCAGTTGAATTGATTGGGGGAATCAATTGATGAAGTATGGAAGCAATATCTCTTGGACACTTAAGGTCAGTTTTGTGTGACTATAACCTTGTCACATTATTGGCCTGCTGTTCTATTAATCCTCCATGGGGTATTAAGCATCAAGAGTCAGCAAAACCCAGAGGTATCATGTCAGCATTACTGAGAACAACAAATGGCGAACTCTTGGTGTTCAGCAGGCAACCAATATGATTCATATTGGTTGCCTGCTGAATTTTTTATTTTTTTTAATCACATATTTGATTGTTGGAAAGTTAAATAAATCTAAGGATTTAACATGAAAAAGACTGCTACCTGGATGTTTTACTCAATATTCAAAAACCTAATAAAAGATTCAACAATACAACCATGAATTTAACTAAAGCCTCAACACAGAGCATAGCTTCAAAACCTTTCACTACGAACGACAAATATTACTGCTCAACAGAATCAGGTTTTATGCAGAAGAATTTTTTATTTAAAACTTTCTGTCCAGTAATATGTGATTCTTAAAGCTCAAACATGGCCAACGACAATCTACAGATTAGTTCACATTTACACATTCAATGAGAATAAATGCTACAATTTTTGCTGGAATGTGTTAGAATTTCCCTGTTGAATAGAACATATTCTGATCACGTCCCAATAGCAAGATATTTCCCCCGAGATAATAACAATAGCTCTCTATTCTACTGATACAGTAAAAACTGAAACCAGGCACAGTCGATACCTTTATAGAGTCCTCTGAAAAAAAGTGACAGAGCAACAGGTAAAATGTTGGCATTGCAGATGTAGACACACAAATGTGCACAATCTATGAAGACACATCAACCTCTGTGAGTACCACGTGGGCCGCCTGTTGTGAAGGCGTGATGATTCTGCAGTAACTGTAGTTTCATAGCTGCTGTTTATGTGCATATTTCATGTTGTACATTTTAGATTTCCAACCCGTAGAATGCAAGATCTTAGTTTAGTTTAGTTTAGACCCAACTTTTATTCAAAAAGAGTGACAGCTTCACATAGTTCTCTGTAGCAGTGCCAGAGAAAAAGAACAGGAGTGATGGAAAGCAAAGGCCAAAAAAGAAAAGAGCACAGCAAAGTTATAAATGCGGCCTGACTTCTGTCTTTGGCAGTGAATATTTCAACTACAAATTCACTACATATCAGTCAGATTAGCAAATGTTTCAGAAATACTGTTTCTTTTGTAACGCTTTCCATAGTGTGCAGTCATTTTAAAGGATTTGTTTTTCCTGAAGTACTTCTAGATAGATTATGGAAACAATTAAGATTCACCAGAACATTTTGGTTCGCAAGTCCATAATTACATTTATTTCCAAAAAAAAAATAATAAAAAGGTGATGTTTCACAGCCACAGGCTGAATTATAATTAAATTTGAATTATTCATATTTACCATAGGTTAGTGTGGTTCAATTATAGTGTTTATTAACTGTGGAAAGTGTTAAATGCAAATCTTAAAAAAACAAACTGCAACAGTTTGAATACACCCACAAGCAGACAATTTTAAAGGTTTTATAAGTTAGAAGTGTCAACATAAGTATCACCAGGTGTTTACAATACTAACTAACTATTGTAGAGGAAAATAGAGTTTGGTTTCCAACTTTTTTTTTTTTTTTTTACTTTTCCCACCAAAATGTCTCCAACAGCCGAAAACAATGTCAGTGCTGGCTTTTACTTCTATCACCCAAACGTGGTTTCCTTCCCTCTGGGCAATGCAACTTTTTGACCTTGCATGTTGAACTGAGAGCAGACTGATGCTACATGGACTCTAGTGATTCTTGAGAGTTAAAGAGTTTTCTGAGGCACAACTTAATTTTTCATGTTTTCAAATGAAATACCTGAACATAGCAAAGTCTGCCTTCAATTCCAACTCAGTGCTAAGATGATAGCTTATGCACAAGCAGCAAATAGGCAAGTCGCACTTGACTGCACGGCCTCAAGGGGGTAAATTAAAGAGGAAAAAAAAAAGCGTTCACTCGATTGTCCATCCTGATTGAGACGTTCGGTTTGGAACTGGCATCGACGTTCAACCAGTGTTTCATCTGCTCCATATTTCTCTTTGATGAAGAGTTGTTGTGTTTCCACTTCCTGTTTGGCGCTTAGTGGTAGTTGGGGTTTTTAAAAGCTACCATGCACATCTGATCTGGACCATAAAGCACTTATTGATCCTCGTGAACTTTTGCCTCCCTCTCTCCTCAGTCCTAACAGACTTGATGTCTATGTAGTTGAACACAGTCAAGGAGAAATCTATAGCTGGGGGAAAGATGATTAAGCGTGGCTGAACAAAGGAAAAAAATAGGACCACACACTTTTTAGAGGGTATTGAGTCCAATTAACTAGACTCCACCAAAAAATCAATAGCTGTCACCAAGGATTTCACTAAGCGATCTGAGCAGGGATTTTAGTGGAATCCATTGATGCGGTCGCCTTTTTTCCTTTTTTTCAGGGCTCTGCATGTGTAAACCATTTATCCCTTGCCTATGTGCGTGTTGTTTCTCTATGAGGTGACTATGTAAATGCACGTGGTTACTCATGCTAGTTGTGACCACTACCTGTCTTTCTAACAACTTCTACGCACCGGACACTTATCACAACTACCTGCCCCTTGACCTTGTCTCAGTTTGTCCGTCTGTCTTTCTCACGGTCAGCTTTATGAGCAGGACAAACACAGGCAGCCAAGACTCACAACTTGCATGTGTAAGGACGAGCCATAGATTCCTGACTGACAGTCTACACACGGGCCCTGGATTGAGGCATGTCCTTGGGAAGAGGAAAAATCAATAGCCTAATGGGAAAGTGGTTATGGCTTCTCTCTCTCCTTCCTTCTTCCCTGAGTCACATTTCTACCGACTTACTCCCTGTGTTTAAACTTGTCTTCCCAAAAAAAAAAAAAAGGGGGGGGGGGGGGGGAATTTTAAAGTTGATCATTAATGTGGTGCCTGGAGAGGGTAGATTAAAAAACTGATATATTGCCTAAGTCAGTGTGCCGTTTAGCGAGGCAGGGTGGAGTTGCTCCTTGTTATTACATGGGGGAACAGTAAATGGGATTTAGTCCGGGTTTTGCAGTGAGCAATAACACACATGCTCACGCTGCCACCCTCATGTCATGTCTGTCAATATGTGGATCAAATGCGATAACAGAAGTGCGACCGAGGCAGACGGATAGAAGTTAACACTCTTCCCGCTGTCTACTTTTAAAATAATAGCTGTGAGGACTGTGGCTGGTGAAAGCTATTTAGATTGATCACATCTTTTGAAATTTTTAATAACCATAATTGAAATCAATACCCTATCGATGGCATCGGAATCACCAATATAGACAGGAACGAGGAGCAATTTGTTTTTAGGGCTAAATAGGAAAGTGAGTCAATGCCCCTAGAATAATCTAAAAAAAAAATAAAATGTTGGTATGGATTTAAGTGTAATGCGCAGTTGCCGAGCCGGTAGAGTTGCTCTTAAATCCGTATCTATTGTTGCAATGATGGGCAAAGAGGTTTTAGCTGCAATCGGAAACAGATGGCAAACTCACGGAGAGCTTGAAAGGAGAGGAGCTAAGGTCTCTTAATCAATGTGTAAATAGAGGTGGGAGTTGGGAGAGAGCGCTGATGAGGAAATCGCTGTGAGAGCAGAAGTAGAGGAAGGTGAAAGATGTTAACCAAGGTTAGAGTGTAGGAAAGCAGGCTTCAACCTGAAGGCGCTCGGAAACTTTTTATTTTATGGTCATACTTGTGAAGAAAGTGTTGAAATGATACAATTCACTTTTGATTTTAGGACTAACATTGCATACGCGCATCGTTGCATGCAGAGTTTTGTGATGTTGTCGTCGTTTTACCTCACAGGCTAGTATGAGTTAACTAAACTATGGCCTCTTCATGTGAAATTGAGGTTTAGGTGATAGATATTGTTGGTGTTGTGCTGTTTGAAGCACATCACACGTTTTTAAGCATTCATTGTACTTCCATAACTTCTCATTTAAACTATGCTTAAGCCTAAGGGGTAAAAAAAATAAAAATTCCATTCCTACATGGTCACATTTAATTCCCTTCATCATTTTTCAACTGGAATGAGTGAAATTGCCCCTCACCATTAGAAACTTTGCTCATTAAGAGCTTCGAGAACATTTAAATATTTCTATTTAAAACGCCTTCCCAGCATTTCCCAAAAGCCTATTTTACGCTCCTCCAGTAAGTGGATTAAACTGAAGTAAAAATGAAAAAGAAAAGGGGAGAGAGTTTTTGTAGTGCCTTTTATGTATGGTGAAATATAGCTTATGTTTTATATCAGACCAATAAGTATACTGCAGATCCACCTTTAGTGCAAGATGACTAATTGGTTTGGTTCACGCTGTGAAATGAGAGAGCGTGAAAGTGTGGAGACTATTAATAAAAATCCCATAGTTGGCTTTTTGGTGGAGGTTTAACAGCCGGGCTTCCGCACTTTTTCCTCTGTTTGGCAATTTGTCTGTCTTCATTACAACTGCCTGCCAACGTCCTCTGAGAACAGTGGCGTCTTAAAATCAGGTCAAGGATCTATGCAGAAAAAAATCCCCTCTTTACAGAGACATATTTGTTCTTTCCAAAATAGCCGGAGACGTCTTTTTTTATAATAAATCCAAAAGCTGTCCTCTTTCTCTTGTCCTGTCTTTTTCCACCTGAAAACCGTTTTCTAATTATGAGTATTCACTGTGGATTCAAAGAAGAACAATCTATGCAGTTCTGAACATGACGCAAAAGTCATAATATTGGAGATCTACAGATAACCAAGAATATGGAAACCTGGTGACTGTCAGTCCAGGTAAACGAAAGCTTTTGTTATGACAATTTTCCACAGCACAAATTTCATATATATATATATATATATATATATAAAACACGTGATTAAACTCTGCATTCAATTAATCTAACTCAACAGGACATTACGTGGAAAGGTAGCCTGTTAAATATTCAAACATTGCACCTGGATTTCTGAATATTGAATAGTTTCTTTTCACATTCAGCACAATTCATTTAAACCCTGAAGGTCCGCCCGACTGATACTGACAACAAAACAGAGCATTTTTATGGTCAATAGGGACTTCTCTTTTGTTGCCTGGCTTTTGTTCAGTTCAAAAGACTTTGATGAATTTGTTTCCTTTACCCGAGATTGAGTTGACAGCCCAAGCTTGCAAGTTAATGTCCACTGAAGCACTCCATTGCTCCACTGAAGTGCACACGAATCATCTTTTCACAGGTTACGCACAAACTTCCACATGCTACATGCCAACAGGCGCGTCAACAGATCCGTAACAGACAGCGTGATCTTCCTGTGAAATAAGCAATTAGCACAGATTGTGCAAATGGACATACTGGTGCTGATAAGTTAAGGGTTACATCTCACCTATCCCTAAAATGCGCTGGTGAGCAGTATCTGCTGCAGGGCGAAATTATGCTGCTCCAATATTTTCAGTGGAAAAGCTTGTTATTGTTAGCATGTCCTTGTCAAGAGAGAGCACCCAACAATAACTGTGGCTTTGCCATGTTGTCATCCCTTTCAAACTGCTCAGCACTAATTCATTGTGTTCATAAGAAAATATGATAAACATGTCTCTCTTGGTTCTCTTTTGTTCCCTCTCTTCCCCTCTTTATCTGTTTCCTCCCTGCAGTCATGCCCCGTTTTGCTGAACAAGTGGAGGTTGCTATTGAGGCACTGAGCACGAGCCCCCCACAGCCCTTCGAGGAGAATGAGTTCATTGATGCATCCCGTTTGGTGTATGACGGCGTCCGTGACATCAGGAAAGCTGTGCTCATGATAAGGGTATGTCCATTGCCTCATACGAAGAGTAAAAAAAAAAAAAAATGTAAATAGTGTGTCTTTATTACAGCTCTTACACAAAAAATGGAAAATGTTCCTTTTCCTCTTCCTTCTATGAGAATCTCTTGAGTCATTGGATTCATTGCCTGTGAACCTTGCCACAAATTTGTCACACTCTCAGACATTCTTTCAGTTTTGTTTTTTTTTTCCCCTCTTCTTCATTGTAATGTTAGTGAGACACCTCAGTGGGACATTTTTGGAAGTGCCAGCATAGATGAAAGTGGATGTTCTCTGAAAAAAATATATCGGCCCCTCAGGAAGAAGAAAACTATAATTGAAACTTAAAATGCAAACAGTATTCCCATTTGAGATGTCACACCTGCCACATGATCTGTTTTGGAACATTTTACAGCATGTCACGATAAAAAAATGCTGCATAAAATCACAGCACCGCCTTGTATACCTACTCTAATGTGACTCTATCTGCATTTTTCGCCCCAAACTGGCCTGTCTCTCTTCACCATGTAATTCATTTATTCAACTTTATGCAGCCTGGAAGGTTTCCCAGTGAAGCGCTGGAAAAAATCTAATTATGGAAAATAATTTGATGTTGGTAAATAATGTAAAACAGGCAGCTTTGAACTGCCCAGGACCAGCTGGCTTCATAATCCCATCCAAGTTCAATTACTTTCTAACTTAGAAGATCCTCGCTTCTCTGTTGTCTAGCTCCATCATATGAATGGCAAATGCTGGTGCCACTTGTAATAGCGTGGTTGTTGTTTATGTTGTTTTTGGTTGTTTGTTGTTTTTTTTTTTATAACAATTATAACAACGTTATAATGAAAGTACTCCAGAATACACTTTTCTGCCCTGGTCTTTATGTACCCACAAAATCATACACACACACAGTGAGTAGCGACCATTTGAATGAAATCTTAAATTGGACAGTCGTTAGAGACTGGCAGCAGTGATCACCCCCACACACTGTTCCACAGCAAGGAGTCAACTTTCACAGTTTTTTTTAATTATTATTATTTCTTTTTTTTTTTCACACCTTCAGTTGGTGCTACATAAAAAAAAAAAAAAAAAAAAAAAAAAACACACGACTCTACAATCATTGAACACTTGCTGATTCAAGAGCCTGATGAAATACATTTGGAGGAGGCTGGTTATAATAGATCTTAATGTTTAAAGCCTCTTCAGATGTCCTAACAGCGCACAGGGGTTTACCTAAGGCAGGATTTATACGACGATAACAATTAGGTTTTTTCCACCATTGGGATGATCTCAAGGTAAACAGCATCTCCACATTTGTTTTTGCTAATGTGCACAATGTTCCACACAGAGACCTCACTGAAATTGATGATTTGTTCACACGTTCAGTATGTCTGTGTGGACATGGCCTGAGTTTAATTTGTGTGTCAGTTCATACAGCAGACATTTTCTACAGAAGGAAAAGACAAAGTCTCTTAAACGTCTGACCACACAGCTGGGGCTGGTGTGATGTTGCGTTGCACTATAATTCCACAAGACATCTCTGCTGTAGAGTTCATGGAACAAGGCTATCATCCGCAGTAGTTACACTTTTACCAATATCAATATGCAAAGCTGGTTGACATCTGGTTCTGTTACTCTGGATTTTGATATCAACCTCTTAATCACATGATGCATATTAATCACATATATCATCAGTAAATAAATTGCACATCTGTTTAGTTTGGAATAAGATTAGAGCACAGAATACTTTATTGGAGCATGATGAAAGAACATTAACAAAACCAAGGAAAATATTCAGAAAGAGTTATCAAGATACTCGAGACATTGTCAAAATATAAACAGGTGGAATTTGGGCTTTTATGAAGCATTTCATTTAAAAAAGACAAGCAAATTAGTATGAAATGATCGTCTCTACCACTGCAGATGACTAGAAACACTTGACTAAGAGAATACCTAATGAGGCTCCATGTGTCCTGAACATTGAGTGAATAAATTATTAGGCGCTCATTTTCAGTGTGAAGGTGTTCTTCCCTTCTTTCTTTTCTTTTTTTCCCCTCAGCTCATCACAGCCCCTCATTAAGGCACATAGGTCATCAGTTTTATTTTTGTTTGTACAATCTAATTGACACCATTACAATATTTTATGTTTGGCAGTGATAAAATATCCAGCAGAATGCAGCATGCTACGCTGGATCAATCACTTGACTGTTGAAAAGAATGAAATCATCACCTGTCTGTGCTACAGTAAGCGCCATTCATTGCTGGCGTGGGCCACAGTGTGTGATCGACCTGTTGCTTGGTAGGAGTCCTCCTGGCTTTGTGTAAAACATTTATATCTTCATTTTTCATTCATTAATATGGAAAACATTGTATGACCAGACTAACCTCGAGGATGTGACAGCACCAATTAATTCAGGGCTTTTTTTTTTTTTTTTAAAGGTCAAGTTCATGTATGTTTTTGGTCTGATCCTTTACTTGCAGCAGGTTAGCCATCCAGCATTATGTATGTTACCATGGTGACTGTAACCTAGTTAGAACTGAGCCACTTTCATCAGCACCGCATATCTGACCAACAAGATGGCTGTTCCATGAATCCAAATTACTGATTTTTTTCAGTCGCTCAGTTTGAGCAGGTGCATAAAATGTAACCCAATTACATTCCAATTATGTTACTTGATGAGAGACCGCACATTGATTGTACTCCCAATTCTTATATAACGTCAGCAAGATAGCATAGTGGTGCAGTGATCTACATCATTCTTTCAAACAGCTCCACCATTCCAATATTTCCCTCTTTGGAAAAAATAAATAATGGCAAAATTAAAGGACTGCCATCCATTGCAAAAACGACTGATGAGTTGTTCCATGAAATGACTAAATAAAGAAAAGAAAAACAACTTTCAGTCTTTTGTGCAAAAATAAAATTTTTGTGTGGCATTTGTTGCCCATATTGTTCAGGCACAAGTGGTACAGATGCTTATTTCTTTGTTCAAACAGTGACTAATTGTCTTGTTTCATCTCATTGTCCCATCTCAAAGGCGCTTCTTTCCTCTCCAGTATCTGTTTATCTTCTGCAATCAAAGCTATTACATTAATACAGTTAATTGTAATGATATTCATGTACAATCCCTACATTTCCTGAAGTGTCTAGCATTTGTTGTTCAGCTGTATTCAGGACCTTTGGGGAGGAAAAGAGGTGCAGGGCAAACCATCTGATCAACTCATGAAATGTCTTTTAGCTGTATTTGAACTGGTGCTGAGGGAAGTTACACACACTCTGTCCTTTTTCAGAGTAGAATTCACTCTGAGTTTTGACTCTGCATTTTTTGACATCTGCGCTAGAGTTTGAACTAATGCTCCCGGTGAGACACTGACAACACAGGGGAGCGTACGCTGTCTGTTAGTCCTGCTCAGTGGGGGCTGAAGTCGAGGAGGAAATTATCCTTTCAGCTTACAATGTGCTTTGTTTGTTTTTGTTGTTGTTGTTTTTTTTATTAACTTTTTCGCTCCCTCTTTGATTCTTTGCCCAACTTTCATTCTGCTTCCCACAGACACCGGAGGAGCTGGAAGATGACTCTGACTTTGAGCAAGAAGACTATGATACCCGCAGTAGGACCAGTGTTCAGACTGAAGACGACCAACTCATCGCTGGACAGAGCGCACGAGTGAGTAGATGTTCAGGTCTTAAATGTGCTGCGACTCCTGTGTTGTGGAGCCAGACATAAAAAAAAAACTATATAAAAAGAAGCAGGATCGTTATTACCGTAGCAGGGCTGAGGTGGAAGTTGAACTGCAGTTCACCCCGATTGCCCACCCCAGTCATCCAACTAGTTCCACTTACATAGCATGAAAGTCCATTTAAATGACTATAACATGCAGGATTATTTTAAATAAACGCTGTTCAGGGATGGCAGGTGTAAAATTGCAATCACAAACAAAGAAGTAATTACCAAATTCCCTTCAGATGGTAGACAAACACAGAATACAGTATAGTACCGTGCCAAGGCTTCAGTCTTGATCGCTGGGGTGTGGGCTTTGTTGCAAATTAACAATTTTTCACTTGGGTCCAGCTTAAAGAACATTAAGAGGGTATCAGTGCTTGCTCCCCTCCAGCAACACAGAGGCTCTAGCGGTGTGTTGCATGTTGAATGGATTGTGGATGGTAGAAGTGCGAGTTGGCCCAATGCCTGTCCCTGTGGCACAGGCCTGTATTATATTGCCTGAGTCTCTACACAGTTTCAACTCATGGGGGTAATGCTTAAAGAAATGGGGAATAAATAAACCCAAAACAGCAGTGTACCATTGCTCAATACATGTACTCAACAGCTGCTGTCTACATTGTGATGGATAAAAGTAAAAAAAGAACAAAACAAAAAACAACCAAATCAGGACTGAGGCAACCGTTTTTTTTTTCAGGCTATCCAAAAGCCTGAAAAACGTATTTTTGTATTGTATTATTGCCATCATTTAATGATCTAATGTAGCTGAAACCTTCAAAGCGAATGATTTTGCAATCATTTTCTGAAATATTACATGAGTTTTTTTTTTTGTTTTGTTTTTTTTTTTCCAATTAAATCGCATCCCACATTTGCAAAACAAAGTGGTTTGTTCGTGCTTGGTTGGTCAAAGCGAGGTTTGAAAAGACGTGGAAATCTTCTCTTTACATGAAGTAAAAACTGTGTTTTGCTGTGAAAAGAGTATTTAGCACAGAAACAGAAGCTCGCTTAGTAATAACACACTCGTCTGCCCCAACTTCTTTACATTATTGCACATGGCTAGGCACGCTCTGCCTTTACAGCTGACAGACAGGAACCATAATCCACTCTAGTTCTTATCAGGTTGTATTTGAAGTTTGAGCGAACAGGCATCCATAATTCAGACCCATAGTATATTCTAAAATTGAAAAGATTAATGTTATTTGTCAGATAATACAAAATTGAAGTTGTTACATCTTTTTTTTTTTGTTCTAAGTAGTAAAAAAAAGTAAGTTTTGTTGAATGAAGTAAATTCATTTTCTGAAGACACGGTCATATCAAATCTGAAGTGCAACATAATGAAGAGACCACGGCTTTAGGTGGACGATAACGGCTCCAGGATGACTGCGGGGGTCCTTGGTGTGAAGTGCTTGAGTTTGTTGTATGTATACTCCCACTAAGGCTCCCGCAGAGTAACATTGCACGACCATCTGAGCTTAGATGCACCAGCGCTGCAGCACAAAGGAGCTTCACAGCCCCAAACTGTTCACTAGTTTTCCTGGCACTCAGCTCTGCTTTGAGTGGGCAGCTCGTCTTGGGAACAGTTTGAAGTCACAGCATGTCCCTTTGTCATAACATGTTACTGTAATACAGTGATATTAGGTGGACAAAACAGTGACGCGGCTGAATGTTCACTGACACTGTCTGAAACTTGCTTATGAAATGTGTGTGAACACATGAATTGTCGTTGAAGCTTGCATCAAAGAAAGACCCAATGATGTGTCGCACCTTGTTACCGAAGGCGGTTACTCCTATTTGAACGTCCCGTTTGCAGTATTGCGTAGCGCATACTATACGTCTGGCGTACTGACAAGGCCTCTCTCACAGTTAATTGATATTGCTGTTTTCCCACTCATAGACACCGTCATGCCCTCAGAGACTAAACATTTACACACGTGGAAGGCAAGCACATCCATAAAAGATGTGTTTGCTGTGAACCACTGGTGATCTGCCCAGTCAGCCTCAGCCTGCTGTGTCAGGATAAAGCTCGATGTCCTCTCGCGGTCATGCCAAGTGCACGGCAGTGCTGTGTTTCTATTCAAACAGACAGGGGGAAGTGTAATCCATTTCCTCCATAGGAGCTGACATGAGCACATTGAGGTTTATAGTCATGATCCCTCCAAGCCACTCAAGTGAGCGCAAATCACACACACAGGACGCAGGCATGATATCTCTCTCAGTCTCTCACTTTGTGGATCCCCCTTTTTCCCTGTAACTCGGCGTGAAAAGAAATCAAATCAGGTCTGGGGCCGTCCCAGGAGGCTTTGTTCCCAGCACTGTGCCTCGTGCGGTGCTCTGCTTGTCACTTCCATGATACTTACCCATAAAGCTAAGTTATTAGAGCAAACATGCATAATGAGAAGGCAGAAAAACACGCAGGGGAAGGTAGCCTATACATAGTGTCTCTTTCTATTAGAACATGCAGAATCAAACTCTCCTTCGACAACACACCACGGATAACGCACAGGGAGCTAAACACAAAGTCCTAACCCCCCCCCCCCCCACACACACACACACACACACCCAACATCTCTTAACACAGTGATTGGATAACACTGTTGATAGGTCATCCATAAAATTGAACTTGAGTGTCTGGGCAGTTTATTTCAAATGAAACAAATTAAAGTCATTTCAAGAAGCCGCGCTCGGTGAAGAAACCCGGAAAGCACTCTAATCCCTGCAGACGCAGCCGAGTCGCAGAGTGTATTGGCACAGCACCCCTCGGCTGGATTTGCCACTATGTTAAGCTCCCAAGACCCGCTCCTTGTTGTTATCAGTAAAGTAGGGGAAGGGATTTGAGGATAAGTGAATTCTAGAGAGCACGGGGGGGGTGGGCCTTCACCAAGTGCCTTCTTGCTCCCCTGACGTCCCAATCGGCTCATATGTTTACCCCTGTGCTGCAGTTTTCGTTTGTATTCAGAGCCACCCGCCTCTCTTTCCCCTCGCTCGCTTTCTCTGTCTGTCTTCCTCCCTGATGTTCTCTCTCTTTTGTCACACCACATTCAGCGTGAATCGCAATACCAACCAAATCCTTCAGTGTTTCTCCCTAAACTCCTTGATCCCTAATTTTAGAAAAAGAATTTCCAATCCAAATTGTTGAGTTTAAAGAGACTTTTTTTATTGTTTTGTTTTGTTTTGTTTCTTTTTTTTTTTTTTTTTTTTTTTGCTCCTCTCAGCTGTTTGGGAGAAAGCTCCATCTTGGTTTAAAGCAGCTCTTACGTGCAGAACACAAGGGAAAGCACTTTGGTGCACTTACATACGTTGGCATACCTAAAACTGCAGTTCTTTATGTGATTCATTACTGTGGAAATTAGGAAAACCATAATTATACTTCTCACTGGTGAAGCGACCCTTTTGATACCGGCGGCACACTGTAAAGTGTAAATATAGAAATAAGTGAATAATTGATGCATCAAAAGTTGGGTGTGGGGAAGGTAATGAGTACCAAAGATATGCTAATGACTGCACTCCAGTCTGGAAGTCTGACATGTCTGCCTGATGGCACGGCGGACTCACCTGTATAGCTATCGATTAGACAGCAATTACAGCATTGCCTACATTACATTTGTTGACTACATTAAACGTGAACTTTCAATCAGCAGATTACATCCCATGGAGCTGAAGACTACCAAGAACCACACGCTGAGAACGCAAACAAAGTGTCGATATGTATGGATAGTTATTCAATTATTTAGATTGATTTGACAGCTGCTGACATTGATTATTGTGTTAAAGAAGTATATATATATACATACAGTGTTGATATTTGGCATTTAGGCTCCGACCTTGTCACTCCCACAAGAAAACAGCAATCTCAGCAGAGCAACGACCAGCGATGATACTGTAGGAATTTTCCCTCAGGTTAAGTACAATGTAGATCCAGAGCCTACAGGTTGGCATTTAGGTGGAGCTGTGGCAACGCAGTATGAACAACAGCAAGTGCTGACATATATTTCAGATGAGGGTCTAACTGTTTACATGTGGGAATAACCATTATTCCCTTGAAGGTGTTCTGAAGGTCCTGAAGCACTTGTTTACTCTCAAAATGTAACAGAAATGGTTGCTTAAGGGTGAGGGGGTTCGGCCTGATTGCCCGTACTAGCTGACGAGCATCATGTTTTTTGTCCAGTTTAGTTATTAAACCTCATTAATGTTAATCGAAGAAGCCACCAATGAATAATTAAAATTTTGTGGTCTCTCTGAAGTGCAGATCTATGGAGGCAGAAATGTTAGCAGGCCCACCTGCAAAATTAATACAATTTTTGTCACAATGAAATCACTTGTGCGTTTTAAATTGTTCAATCCTCATTGTGCGCTCCAAATTAACTTGGTATTTGTTTTAAATGTGCAGCAGTATTTTCAGCCCACACACTGTTTAATGGGATTTGCCGTTGCACTTTTATTTGTGTATCTTGGCACCAGCTGCAGAGGAAATCTACACTGGGCTTTAGGGGGCTGGTTTTTGCTTGTTTGTTTCCGTAAAACTTTTTTTTTTTTGGAGGGGGGGTATTTTTTTCAAGTGAGCCACAAGCAAAGCTTTACATCCCTTTGCCAAGAGAGAGAACAGTGACCCATAACTCATAGACCCATTCTTTACGCTTTCACTTTCTCACCAAGCTCACCCTGCACCCCCTGCAAACCAGCTTTGCTGTGTGAGAGGGAAAAGGAGGACAAGGGCAATTATTTCATTAAGAGAATGGCAATTCTTGGAGGACAGTCAATAATAGATGAGGTTAAAAACAATGAATGGCGACTTTTCTTTTTTTTTTTTTTTTTTTTGGACAGTACTCATTTTCTCTCTGGCTCTTGAGTCAATAGAATTGACCTAATGGAAACCAGGTTACTCTTCCCTCCATCTCACCCCCCTGACATAATGTTGAACAAATGCATTATTCATTCTCTGGTCTAAGAAGCCGATGTAATTATACATTTATCTCCCAAATAATACCAGGTCCTTACTGCGCCTGTGACCTTGCCGCAAGATTTATGCCATTTTGTACCTGCCCCCAAAGGCCGCTGAGAGAGCAAATGTATTCTCAAAAATGAAAAAAAAATTAAGGCAAAAATGGATTTGCTCTTTATGGATATAAGATGTCAGTGGATTTGAAAAGGTCCAGCCATTAAACCTAGTAAAGTTTAGAACTTTATTTTGAAGCATTTCAGAAGGGCACAGATAGTCATACTCTAAACGTAACGCTCAAGTTCTGTTGGACGGATTAAAAAGTAGACTGTACAAAAAAAAAAAAAAAATCAAACAAATGGTGCTACAGCTTTTATAAACCTGCTTTTACTCTTTCTCCTGAACTAATCCGTCTTCTTATTTGCCCCTTGCCTCATTTCCCTATCGTTCTGTCCTCCACAATCTTATCTGACTCCTTTACCCAAATGGTTCTCCTCTGGCATTTCCCTCATTCTGCCCTATGTTCCCGATTTAGTCCGCTCAAATTTGCTCCCCTAACAACATCTTCTCTCTTTTCTGATGCCTTTGTTTTCCCTGCACTCCTTTACTGCCTGTAGGCTATCATGGCACAGCTGCCCCAGGAGGAGAAGGCCAAGATTGCTGAGCAGGTGGAGAGCTTCAGACAGGAGAAATGCAAGCTAGACGCAGAAGTGGCCAAATGGGATGACAACGGCAATGACATCATTGTGCTGGCCAAGCAGATGTGTATGATCATGATGGAGATGACTGACTTCACCAGGTAAAAGTGACCAATTAACATGCTCATACCTGCGAACAATAACTGAGTTTTTTGTTTTGTTTTGTTTTGTTCATCTTTTTGCAAATATCTACTTAAGAGCCTGATAAACAGGAGGACATGTGTGGCTCAGTGAGTAAATGCTCTTCTTGCTCACTGGGCAGTTACCAGCCACTAGTAGTATTATTTTCACCTTGTGAGGATGGCAAAATGTTGTCCTGGAGACACACACTATGATGGAGAGAACAGATGTAGGCTTGTGCACTTTTGCAGGTGTTTATATATCTGTCAGTGAAATAGAGCAAAAACTGAAAGAGGTGACAGTGTATCTCTAGAACTGTGCAGGTGAAATTAAACTCAAAGCTGAATCCACGAGGATCAAAAACCTCAAAATCTCCTTCACTACTATACTTCCATCATTTGGTGTTGGTTATATTGCATGTCTGTGAATGAGTTGATGAGGAAGAACCACGTGTTACAAGTTGGTTTGATCTTGCAACAAAGGAGGGAGCTCACACATAAGGCAGTTTAAAATGTCTACTCGCTTAACCCAAAAAACTGTAAGCAAAAGCGTGGAGACGAGTCATATCAACAGTGTCAAGAATGTGCGGATGAGTGTGATGTGTGCAGTCAGCGAAGAAAATGCTGAAAATAAAAATTGACACGAGAGCTGGAGTGTCCCCAGACTGCTGCATAGTGGAAGGGAGAGTTAGTTCGGGCCTGGCAGCCATCTTGAATGCAGGCGAGCCAGGCTGCACTGGTGTGCCACATTTCCACCTATGACCCTTCACCTACAGGCACTTCCTGAACACACAAAGAGTAAACAGAGCACCCCAGCAGAATGCCCCCAAGGGTGTCACATACAGCACGAGTGCTGCATACCGTAAAACCATGAGCTACTCACTGCTGAAAAGCACCAAACAGCCGAAGGTGATAATTCTCTGTGGGTTCACTATGCGTGGCCCCTCTGTCATTCAACTAGCCCTGTGACCTTTAGTTTTATAAGCTTGAAATAGAAGATGTTTTAAGGGAAGCACTGTTGCCTTTACAGTGCTCCATATCTCAGCTAGAAACTTGCGAAGGATAGTTTGTTGAAGAAAAAGCGACCCAAATAAGATTTATTTTAATTAGACTTTGGAGCGATGATGTAGTTCAGAGATATACTGTAACAAATAATCATGTTGTCATGTTTACTTAAAACCGGTAGTTGGTGGTCCACTCCGCAATTACATGGCATGTAAAGAAGTAAAAAGAACAAAAGAAATAAATATTTCAGCTCTTAGTGATCAGTTCTATGTGATTATAGCTGTCGTACTCCGACAGTACCATTATTTCATGAGATTGATCCCAATGATTAATAATAGCATGAAAAAACTGAGGGGAAACTGAAGCGCATCACTAACAAAACCAAAATTGAGACTTCAGATTTAGACAAAACGCCCTCATTTGAGCACATCAACGTTCCCTGTGCTGGCAAATCAAGAAAAAAACAACAACCGAGCCATTACTTCCCCATTCCTGTTTCATTCTTGTGTTCCATTGTGCTTCAAAGAACATTTCCAATATACCACTGGGGACAAAAGCATAGTACAAGAAAGATATCCACTATCAATGGAGGCTTGCTTGCTATGTTTCATATTCCTGAACCATAAATTAGCCACAAAACAAGGTGTTAGTGTTGCCATCAATCCTTAAGTGCTCTGTATATTGTCTGCCTCTGTAGCTCCACCCACATTTACTTTTCCTTTTTTGTTCACTCCCTCAACTTTGCCAGAGGCAAAGGCCCCCTGAAGAACTCCTCAGATGTGATCAACGCAGCTAAGAAGATCGCGGAGGCTGGCTCCAGGATGGACAAACTGGCTCGTGCTGTTGCCGATCAGGTAACCTTGCAGCTCCATTTGCATTTGTCACCGTCATTTTTGTCCTTACGCTTTCAATCAGTCTGAAACTGTCTGTGACTGTGTCATCATGTCTGGCTGCAGAGCAAATTCAGACTCAGTATAAGTGGCCGTGGTCATTGGAAATCTTTAATGTGGGCATTGATGGGCCCAGCTGGAGTGGTGGGCTGTGTTGCCGCATGACTTCATCTCCCAATGGGACCAACACTGAGAGAGCAAGGCAGCAGAACCAAGTTGTGTCTCTAATATAATTAGCTCCCAGCCGAGGTGTTGCATTCATTATCAGATGAGTACCTTTCTAAAGCACGCTGGCAGACCACTTTCAATATCTAATCAATCAGTGCTATGCCAGGGGAAGACGGGAGTGAAAAGAAATATGTATGTATACTGTGTATGTGTGTGTGTCCACAGAAAATGAAGTGGGAGGTATTTCAGATTGCGAGCAGCACTCCAGGTCATGCATCATGTTCGTCTGCAGTTCATCTGTCTCTAATAAGCAGTGAGAATAAACCCAGGCACAAGACTTGCTGATTTATTAAGGCAGCCTGTTGTCATTGTAATTGCAACTGCTGTTTGCTAGCAAACCCTGAGAATAATTATCGCTGGCTTCAGTATCACACGCTGGGTTTCTTTGCAGCGCAGCTAAGCTCAAACTCATATCAAAATTTAGAATCAAAGACATCTCTGAAGTCGTGTAACTTCAGCGAGACCAGCACCAACAAAGCAGCTTTATCTTAAGTGTAATGTTCAAATTTCAAACAAGTCATTGCAATCAGAGCTAATTTGTGGTTCACAAATTGGTCTTATCAAGTTTGGATTTTCCTGCAGTATTGATAACTAGAAAGGACCCAATAGATCCAACAAACCTTTGTAAAGGCCACAAACGTTATTTTAAATGTTATTTACATGCAAGATGTACAAAGCAAGTTAAGTCTTTCATCTCCAATTTCCACTAACCCTTTGAGGAAAAATGTCTCTGGTAGCTCAGCTGCTAAATGTGCCATTGCATTCACCAGCTGTCTGCAGTGCTGAGCAGGCAGTGCATTTTTACTGAAAACAGCTGCCTGCAGTATCCAGAAAACACAAAAATATATATAAAACATGAAAACCAATATATTGACTTAAAATATGCTGAAAGTTTACATAGAAATGAAGGGAACAGCAGGATGTGCTGATAATTACTGTGTGTGTGCCACATGCTAACCATTTATATAATTCTAGTGTAATGTGAAAAATGTTGACAAATAGATACAGTGACAGATAAAGTAATAATAATTTATCCAAATCTTTAATGCACACTTATTTTGGTTTACAATATAAAAGTGTGTCTTTTACATTAAAAACACTCATTACCTGAATTTCCATCGGCATTCCACCAAAAATATTCAGCACACACGCTGACAGCTAAGAAAATGATCTGCCAACAATGCCAATCATCACAGGGTGCATGTATACGTCTGCAATTCAGCCCAAGTTAGATGAAAGCACACAGAAAAATGTTGCTCACGAAGAGATGATTTTCGTAATTTCGTGACTTCCCTTCCCAGTATGTGGTTTTTCCACAATGTTCTGCAGAATGCCCGTCAGCTTCAGCGCAGGTGGAGTACAGTACGCTTCCAACGAACCAGAAGGCGTCTGTCCTGCTCTCTGGAGCATATTTCGATACAGAACAAAGTTTCAGGCTGGGAATTCATAACTCTGTCTGTTATGTAGTAATTACTGCAAACACAGCACTGAAAAGCAGGAGTTTTAGCCCGAACGAATCTGGTATATAAACATTTTTGCATGTTTCCATGTGTGAAAACATTTGTCTCAGAAAGCAGTTCTCCAAGGATCTAGGACAGAAGGGCTAAGGGAAGCATGAACTTATCTTTGTGTGCTTATGTATTCGCATCTTGGCTTGTAATGCTGCTGACTGATGAGAAGTGTAAACAGGGTTTAGGTGGGAGTGAATCTGTCACATGGCAAATCACTGGCAGAGTGTGTGTCTGAATCAACAGTTGTTGTATTAAAAGAGCAGGTGGCTTGCCATTTTTAATTCTCACTTAAATGGTTCTAAGGCCAGTGTTTACTGAATATTCAAAGCCTTCTGTTACAATTCCAGAGACATCAGAGGTATGATAAGGAAATAAAGAGGGGCTTGAGGGCCTTTTCAAATCTAGTGAGTATTTCATGAGAAATGTGTTTACACGTGAGGTCTTATTATTCCACAAATTGAAAGGAGTAAAAGTTAAAACAGGAGAAGTTTGCTTGTATCAAGACTCTTAATGGAATAATGCAATGAGAAAACCCAACCTTGATCATTTGCATTGAGGCTGGATGAAGAAGACAAGTATTTTGCATTCACACATGATTTGGAAACTTCTGCTGGTCGAGAAGACTGTGGCTTGACAATAGCAATAAAAGCTGCTCCGCTGCCTTCACATAGGTCCCTTAAGTAGCAAACCTTGTTGCCATGACTGCATGTCAGCACTATTGATGAACACGTATGAAGCAGAGGGAAATTCTGTGTGGAAGGATGGAAAGACGGCGAGCTCTTTCATAGTCGTTTAAGCACAGCACTTGAAGTAGAAAAAACCCCTCGGGGCACCTCACCCCATTTCACTCCAGCAATACCTTTTTTTTCTACTCTATTTCTCCCACTCCATTTTCTGCCTTTGTTTCATTCTTTAAATATCCCTCCAACAGAAAAAATAAATAAATAAAAAAATACAGTGAATAGTGCAGGCAGGCTTTCGACATTAGGGGCACCTATTTTGAGACATACATTGATTGTTCAGGGAAACAACAGTGTTGTATCAGCGTGCGTCAGTCTACCCGAGACAGACAACAATTGATTGCTGAGGATATCTGCAGCACCATATGGCCTAAAGTTTGGCGGGCATTGATTTCTGTTCAGTTTTAGGTGAGCGCTGTTACACGTTGCATGGCTGAACATAAAGCTGAAAACATCAGAGTATAACTTTGTTACTTATCTTTTGGTCAGTACTTCACACAAATAAACCAACTCCAGCAACATCTTTGTCACTCTCTTTGTACTTTCTGCTTTAGCAGTCAGCCCTAAGTGGATTAATTCCCGCCGGTGATGTAACCTTTGAAAACATTTAGTCTTATTTTTATTTTTACAGTTTCTGGGCATTTTGGTTTTTAACAAATGAGGGTTAAAGCTGTTTGTCGTACAAGCACCCTAGCAAAACAGTGGATAAAGGATTGACTCAAAATAAACAGCAGTAGCTGTGTTCATTGTAGAGAAGGCAAAGATAACACATTGTGTGGCTCGCTGCTTTATTTTTAAAAGACAGAACTGGGTATCCTGGAAGCTGTGGCTATACAGGCAGGCGTCGTTATAAGGATCGATTGATTATTGGTTTCAGTTGTTTCCTGGAATTTGGTGAAAAGAAGAAAAGTCAAGAGAAGAGTATTGTTTCAGTCAGGCAATTGGATGGTGGCTTCTGTAACTGTTAAACATCAACTTATTGTTCACAAACGCTGCTAAATACAGTTAAGGTTTGCAGCTCAGGATTCAGACGTCCAGGGTTCACTTTGTCACAGTGGAAGCCTCTGTGGCATTAAGTGCAGAAACGAACGCAACACTCCTATAGCCTCCGCTGACAGCAGTGAAGCCAAGTGTGACTGATGTGTAATTAAAATGCTTCTCAGTAAGAACAAAAACTGCACTTTAACGGGAGCTGGCTAGGGAGGAGTTAGTACCAACTAACTTTAAAAATTAATGCAATATAGAAATCTCACATTTGAAAACTGCAAAAGGCCTTTCAGAAAGAAAAAGCTTCATTTTATAGTTGGAGCAATATGTATTTTTCATCAGGCCGCTTTCGTTATGCTCCACATGTCACCATCATATAACATATTACAAATAAAATGTTATTACCCCGATAGGATGCTCGGTAATGGAGAGGGATGAGTCTGATCTATGGGTATTAAGGAATTGTGATTATTCCAGACTCGATGGCTTCCCAGTAGTTTAAAACATCATGGTTACATAAATCTCAGGAGATCACAAAATGATTAGAGGAAATAGGCTTTGGGTTCATTTAAGTTATTTGTGAAGCATTTGACAATTTTTTCACTTACCTCTCTAGACCAATACAATAGTTTCACTTACCATGACCAAATTTTACTGCTCAGCTTAATGCTTCAGCTATTAGTCTATACAAGGGAGAAGTAGTTGTGAAGTCTTTCATTTGCTTTCACAACCTGGCTGTCTGTATATGGCAAAATAACAGGTTACAAACTGCAGCGTTAACATAGCTCATTTGTGATGTACGTAAATGAAACAATATTTTATGAAGAACAGGCGATTTGAACGATACTCGTGAAATGGAGCAACAGTTCGGTTCACGGTTGCATGAACTCTAAAACTGACTTTTGTCCAGGAAAACACTTGAATATAATAAGCGGTTTCCATAATTACAATTATGTCTTGTGTATGCGTGATGCCAAAGGCTGGATGAGTAAACAGAAAGATCGCTGGCTTTCACAAAGTAACAGAGCGTACAGCTTATTATCAGAGGCGGCACGGTGAGCCCACCAGCTAGAAGCCATTTTGTTTAACTCTTCGCAACCTGCTCTTTTAATGTATCAGAGCACTTTAATTTCAAATATCAATCATGTCACTATTTTCCACTACGGGATATGTATTGAATCCTAAATAAGAATGATAGAAAGACTAAAACAAAAAAAAATAAATAAATAAATAAAAAATGGACCACTTTTTACAATGTGAGTAATTTAGGAAAGGTCAGTCTCACCTTGTCTATAAATGCAGCATTACTGTGATTTGTGAGGGTTTTGTGTTTTGGCAGATCGCCCTCATCCCAGGAACCGATTATATCACCTTCCTGAATTATTCACCTGGAGCATGTTTCAGTCATTCTGGTCCTCATTAGGTGGGAAAACAACAACAACAGAAAGCTGAAAGTGCTATGATTTTACACCTATTTCTTTGAACTTTTCAGCAGTTGCTGGTTTTATTTTTGTAGACCGCAGTAAAATTGACCTTTGACCCTTGGAGTATGAAATGCCACCACTTAATTTTTTCCTGATAGTCATTGGTGTCATAACTGGTGTATAAAGTTGTAACCAAAGAGGTGTTTTGTAATGTTTAAGTGTTCTTGACATTTTATCATTTACTACAGAAATCAAGTAATTTCATGGTTTGGTTGATGCAACGGTGTAGATTGTTACAAGAATGTGACCTTGACCACCAAAATCAAATGAGTTCCTCCTTGAGTCCAAATAAATATTAGTGCCAAACGAGAAGTTCACCCAAGGTGTTACTGAAATATCATATACAGGAGCGCCGGATGAATGGATGCAAAACCCAAAAACATATGACTAAATAGTCCCAAATTGTGAATAGAAGTGTTGCGGTCAGGAGGAGTTTTCACAAAGGCAGAGTGAAATCAGGCCATAACCCAGTTTTCTCACTAGTCAGTAATGAATGTTGTTACTCTATGAAGGACAAAGAGAGAGGGAGTGAGCTTCAATGGCCCTGACAAAGTAATGGGCCATACAGTTTATTTACATCGACTGGGAATCTGTGGAAGAATTTGTCTATTAGTCAACTGCACAATAGGGAACAATTGTGTCATGTCTGCATGAAACTAGCCTGAGGAAGCAGTGTGTATGTGTGTATGTGTGTGCCAGCAGTGCGAAGTGCAGTTAGCAGTGATGCTAGCTTGGACTGGCGGTGCAGGGATAATGCCCAAAGAGAAGTTTCCCTCTGCCTCACTGGCTGCTCTATGAGCTAGCAGCTCCGCCTCAGTCTGCATTCAGTGACACTTATTGAGATGAAGTCGGTGCTGGTAGCAACTCAGGTCTATGTCCAGTTTAGATAGTGGCCCGTAACTATAAATGTGAATCATGCCACGAAATGCTCCCTGAAATTCTATTTGCAGTTTGTGGAAGCAGACATTTCACAGCACAACAGGAGGACTGTGTTTTACTTGCTATTTGTGAACAGCACTGAAAGGCACTTGTGGCCCAATCGATACTATTTGTCTTGGCACGAGAGGCCCTTCCTCTGTTAAGGAGAGAAGATGGGAAGCTGGCAAAGCTGCTAGTCCTTGGAAGGGGTATATTCAGATCACATGCTCAATGTTTAACTTGCCATCCTCCTCTACTCAAGCCCAGAAGACAAGGAAATGAGCTGTGCATATCCCCGTACAGCGGTGCTGCTGAATGTCCTAGTTAAGACCGTTTAATATTAATGGATAGGAGAAAGGTGTTGCTACAAAATGATGCCCACAGTGTTTAGGCAGCTGATGCAGTGTTCTTAACTCACTGGGAGCTTAGTGGGCCATAGCTTGAGCCCTGGAAGGCTTCCAGATGGAATAACAGGGTCAAACTGTGTAATAGTAGGAGATCTGAGGAGACTGTCCTCATATTCCCTGTTGGTCCATTTGCTGCGCTGTATGAGTGGGTTCTTTACTAGTGAAGTAGCACGAAGGCCAGCAGGGCCAGGTCAGAACTTCCTTCTAAAAAAAAAAGTAGGAGAAGAGGGATACTTTCAGTTCCAAAGTGTTTGCCTGCTCACTGATTGATCTGTTTTCTACATGTGCAACAAGCTCCGGTAGTCTTGACACCCTGCACTGCAATCCAACTTGGCTTCAAAGGTTTTACCTGCATCAAACAATGACTGAAAAATAGCAATGCAAAAAGGTGTAAGTAGTAATTAGCAACCTAAAATACTGGAAACCAACTGCATTTGTTAGTGTTGCTGTTTTCTGTTTTTAAAAGGCCTTCACAGCAGACACCAGGAGTCCTATGACAATCTAATTAGGTAGAAAATACACATCTCAGGCCCAGTTGGAGAAAATGCTGTAGATTTTGCCAGTTTGCCTGAATTAAAAACCTCCAAATTCTTTGGCTCAAGCGTCGTGCTGGCTTTAATTTCTCTCATGATATAATTGTATATCCTTTCTGGTGTAGACTCCTTGTTCATCATAGAGGATCCTTTGTTTTTCGCCTAATAACTGGCTCAGCACACATCCAGTACATGTTTGTTGTGCCTCCGTGCAGCAGAGAGCTGTGGCCAGGCCAGAGGCATTATGTTTTCAGGTTGTCCGTCCCCTCCTCGTGAAAGCAATATATCAGCTGAGAATCGCCCCGAGGGAAATTCTTCAAATCTGGCATGAACGTTAATTGAGACAAGGAAGTCACTATAAACCTACAAAACATGTTTTTGTTTTTTTTCTGCCATCCCTCAGTGATTTTGTGAATGTGTTGGGCCATTCGGTAAATTCCAGTGTCAACTTTTGTGGGCAATTTTGTGGGGTTCGTGTTCTAACTGTCTCTTTTTTTTTATTCAGTGCCCTGATTCCGCATGCAAGCAAGATCTGCTGGCCTACCTGCAAAGAATTGCCTTGTACTGTCATCAACTCAACATTTGCAGCAAGGTGAAAGCTGAGGTCCAAAACTTGGGCGGAGAGCTCATCGTGTCTGGAGTAAGTGTAACCCCGGTTCCATTATCACCGATGCTCTTGATAGGCTTTTGGACCTTAATGAGCGCTGGAAAACAGGAAAACCTTTCAGTTCAAGGTCAATATAAAGCCTTGAAGACCACATGAAGGGTCACAAGTATTAATGTTGATGCAATTATTTCAGACAGAATACTGTCTGTATTAGTAAAGATGCAGTAAAGAGCCCTTGGCGTTTTTTCATGCCTCATGTGCCCCATTATCACTTAAAGAAAGATCTGACAGCTATACTGTAGTTCATGCATTGCCATATCGACTTTTCAGCAGTTTTTTAATTGCACAGAATATATTTGCTCAAAATTATAGCAACTAAACGTGATCAGAAGTCAAGATCTTAATCTAAAAAGTATTTTCTTCTGTGAAATGTGGGGATGGCATGTGACATGTTTGCTACATACTTTGAGTTTTGAAACTTTGTACTCAAGAGAAATATTTGACCTCGTGATAATATGACAGCTCTTTTAATAAATCCACCTACTAAGGTAATAAATGCCTATATGAAAGAATTTAATCTCTTAATAAAGCTACTTGATCCCATATTAAACATTGACTTCCCTTTGTTGATCAGTGCATATCATTGTGTCATTGGTTTTATACACAGTACCAGTCAAAAGTTTGGACACACTTTCCCCATTCAAATGAACAGGAAAGTGTATCCAAACTTTGTTACTGTACACTTTTTGTTTTTTTTTTGTTTTCCTATGGGTGAACAAAACCCACACGGCATCAGGGTGATAATGCTGAACTTGTTAAACCTAGTGGATATGGAGTAGATTTTCATAAATCACATACAGCACACACCACCCTTCCTCAATGTTTTCAGATCCTCAATTCGGATAAGGAAGACAGCTAAAAAAATGGAGTGTTGATTTCAAAAAAAGGGCATAAGGGATCCTTTTTCTAGGCCACGCTGAAGAGTACAACCCTTCACATTAAACAGACTTTGATTCCTGATTCAGTTCAGATTTTAAATGGATTATAAGTCCTCTTTATCTGCCAAAATCCTAAATTACTGATTTTTTTTTATTCCAAAAAAAAAGAAAGACAAAGTAAAATCAGTTTTTTATCTTTGGGGATTTTCCTTATTAACTGTCTTAGTTTGATCTTTATCCTGTAATTAAAATCAAACTTAGCTTTTATCTTTGTTTTGTCTTTGGCAGTGCAGTTCTTCATGATTTTCTCAAGACTCTATTATACTTAGACTCACATGAGATATGCAAACCCTGCTGAGATTTTAACCTTTTCATGGTGGCCAGCTGGAGTCTGCACTCATTAAATCTGCACAGTTGACTCGTCTCAGCGGGTGGTAGGAGGAGGCCCACTGGCCGCCGACCCTTAAATGTCAGCCAAACAAAACTGAGAGAGATAGAGATACACCTGACCCTGTGCTCTGCTAATTAAGAACTGCTAAAGTAAGACATCATATAGAGATGGCAGCGTGTGTGTCCTGCTAAATTGCTAGTTGAAGCAAAGACCCCCTAAGTGCTCTATGTAGCTAATATGTACTAATGTGCATGTGTGTTTTTGCTCTCCATGGACACAGAACCTGATGAAATATAGTTCATATGTGAGTTCAACCGAACTTTTTGGCTCGACTGAATGTTTTTCTTTCTCTTTCCCCCTCCAACTGTCTTCGCCCTCCTGTAGCTGGACAGTGCCACCTCCCTGATCCAAGCAGCAAAGAACCTAATGAACGCAGTGGTGCTAACTGTAAAGGCGTCTTATGTAGCCTCCACCAAGTACCAGAAGGTGTACGGCACAGCAGCAGTAAACTCGCCTGTGGTGTCTTGGCGCATGAAGGCTCCTGAGAAGAAGCCGCTGGTAAAAAGGGAGAAACCCGAGGAGTGTCAAACACGCGTGCGACGAGGCTCCCAGAAGAAACACATCTCCCCTGTCCAGGCCCTCAGTGAATTCAAGGCCATGGATTCCTTCTAAAAAGAAAGAAAAAAAAGAAGATATGTCATGCTTATCCAAGAAAAACAACAAAACATGACGCTGAAGAGTTGAAGAAGTCCCTTTTTACATTGTGTTAACCCACCTCTGTTTGTGCTTGGTGACACCTCAGGAGGACTACAGTACATATTAAACTGCCACACTGCAGCTCCTGTGAATGCTGCGGGCCTCGTGGCTTGCAGACAGCCAGCGCACACCCAACACTATTTATCGATCTTATTGTAGCTTAATATGTGAGATCCGAAATGTGACACGACTACTTTTGAAAATAGGGGGAGTGTAAAAAAAAAATAAATAAAAATAATAAAAAATAAAATAAAAAAGGCAGAAACATATCAAAGGAGATAAGTGGCATTTTAAAAATTTGTGGCAGTTGATGTTCTAGCTAAATCATTAACATGCTACTGACTGGCTGCTTGTATACACATTTAAACTGTCTGAATGGAAACCCTGAATGGTTCAGTAAAGGAGTTATTCCAAAGGGAATATATCAGTGTTGGTATGTTCCTTTTTGATTTTTTTTGTTTGTTTTTTTTCCAATTTGAATGTTAACCTGTAGTGCTAGGAATAACTTATGTTAAAGATACCTGGAAGTGTCCAAGCATCCAAGTAGTTTCCTTGTTCCTGATAATTATAATAATTATCCATATAGTGTGTATTCCAAAACACACTTATGGTTTATTGTATTGCCTTTTTAAATTCATTTATTTAATTATGACATCACTAACTATGATGACCTTGAATGGAAGTTGCGTAGCGTATAATTATAGAAAGAAAGGTTTGACTAGTTGTGGTTTGCTCAGAGAATAGAAATCCCTGCATACAGTACCTTTATATTCACCCTTCTCTAATAAATCCCTCAACTTAACCCTGAAAGTTTTCCTGTGTGTTTATTTGCAGTATCAACCCGTATGTAAGTATCAGGGGCTGTTTTTATTCATCAGAGTAATCGGACTTAACCGCGCAGCACACGTAACACAACACATGCAGAAATATACATCTATAACATCAATATGTGGAAACATCTGTAAGAGTGATTACATTTCCATCAACCTTCGGTGTATCTCTTTGTTTAGAGGCTTTTATTCTGTGCCTGAATTGATTCCCTATTTACTGCAGTGTGCATAGCATATATCTTCTTTCCACTATTATATTTAACTGTAGAACCTTCTTCTTCCATCTTTTCTCTTTCAACAACTTTAGAAACGGCCTGGATGCTGTAATCACAGTTCGTTTGATTGCCATCCATTTATTTAGTAGTCAAAGCGGCTTCTTTTTCTCACAGTCTCAAAGTTAACTGCTGAGTCTTTCAGGTGTATAAGTGAGCATTGACCACTGAAGCCCTTGTCAATCTCTCTTAAGCCTGCTGGGTAGTTTAGGGAAGGGCAGGAGCATTGGTGAAACAGGAACGAGAGACTCCACTGAAGCCTGAGACATCACTAGTCAGCAAAAAAAAAAAAAAACAGAAATTCCCTGAGCTCTGGATATAACAGTCTGAGTGCTGTAAAGGCAAAGCGTCATCAGTATCTACACTACAAATGTGACGTTTATATATCTGAAGCTACTGAGCCCTGGCTTCTACCTCCTTTCATGGCAAGTGGTTCCAGTGAATTAGTTCATTTTGCAGAGATGGTACAATGCATTCCTTTAAAAAAAATAAAAAAATAAATAAAAATACCTCGGCCACACCCCACTTACACAACCCACCATCACAGTATGGAGCGCAACTCAATAGACGGTATGCTTAGTATGACCTAGAATTAGTGCAACTCAAACTTGAAGAAATGTCTTGTATAATTAGTCCCAACAGCCAGAGCTCAGATAAAACAACGGTGTAGTCACCAATACAAAATAAGGCTCTGTATCCAGGTAGCCCTGCCCATGGCCAGTAAACACAACAGGCATCAGACAGCCCTGCATCTCCAAAGCACCTATGTTTAGGGAAACAGGGCCATGGGAGGAGAAGTGGTGACACGGTCCACTTAATGAAGGGATTAATTCCTATCTGTGGCGCCGTCTAATTACAGTAATCCCTGTGTGTATCCATCTCCACCATCAAAATAAAACCTAACATGTTGGCTGACAGCCTGTTCTCTTTTTTAAATTAAAATACATTATTAAAAAGAAATTACGATGGTAGCAGAAACGCCACAGCAGTGTAGGAAATTAACACTTTGAATCGATAGATGTCTACAAGGGATGTGCTGCATTAAAAGGATTAAAACAGAGTTCTAATCTAGTTAAACAAACCTTCCTCAGACAGAGTATAAAAACAGAAGGAGAGGGAAATTAACTTAACAGTCCCAGAGGCGGAGGGCTGATGAACAGCATACAACCAGCTGCCCCAGTATGGTTCTTGGCTTTTGGTCTCTGGTGTCAGGTGTCTTCTGCCACTGAGCACACAGGAGACTGCCATCTGCACAGATGGACATCAGTGCTGTAAAGCCACCTCTTTTATGGCTGAAGTGGTTTTATAGCACAGAATGAAAACTGAATCACAAGAGAGAGAGGTAAATCATCTTAAACTGACCTCAAGAATGTCTTTTCTCTTCTTCTTCTTCTTCTTTTTCATCCAATGACCACCTTCTGGAGCAGTACAAAGGCTGCCATCTCTACGGAGCAGCAACAGCATTGTATTCATTCAGTTCCGCCATATAGCCCAAATCATTTTTGAAAAAAAAAAAAAAGCAAGTAAATATTCTGCTCTGGAAGAATAATTTTTATCTTGAAATCATGAACACATGCTATGTATTCGATGCAAATTTGGTGATACTGAATCGCAGTTTTCTTTATTTACTAATAATTTCAGCATTATATGTTCCAGGAAAGGGTACATCCTGTTTCTAAAACAAATTTTCTCCTTTAAGGAGTCAGATGGGGAGAGTGTGGAAATTTCATATTCCTCCCTGAATTCTGGGGTATGCTTTACACGTCTGGTAACACACACACACACACACACAGACAGATTGCTCATTTTAAAGCCTTGTGCCAGTAATTCTTTTTGCACACTTCCTTCTTCTGAAACTCAACTCCTTGAATGTGTCTGCGGAGGTCAAGTGGGCATGGCATTTCAGTGAGGCTGCCTGGATTCAGACTCATCTGTCTGACTCATGCTGTTTTCATTCTGAAAATCCAGACTGGGGGGATGTAAATGGTTTCCGGCCGTACAGCCAATGATTAAAGAAAAAATGGGATCCTGGTCGACGGTTGATAATCCAACCGTTCCCCCGGCACAATGTCTCTATCTCTGAGCATGCCAAAAGGTCCCAGTAGCACAGGCTGGGGCACATGCAGCTGAAGAGTCTTTAGGCTGTGCTGCACTAGCACAGTAAAATAATTTTAAACATTTAAATTTAATAAAATATGCAAAATATTTAATTCAAACAGCTTGGCGATGTGGAGGGTTACTCGCAGGGTTACTTGGTGAACTAGTTGCGGTGAATTAAAAGTGTGAGTGCGCCAACTATCTGAGAACATTTTAGTTTTGCTTCACCAGCTCCTTACATTTCTGTTTTCTCTCTGTGCTGTCTAGCCTTGTCGTATTTCTATCTTGGAATTGTTCATCATTGCTTTAATATAGACATGTTAAACAGGGGAAATGAAAGTCTACAAGTGACAAGGGAATTGGTTTCAATGCTCAACTGGAGGTTTTAAAAGCTAACAAGACCTCAATTTATTTAAGAATCCAAGCAATTTTTAATTCCAGTCGCATTTACATGACATAAGAAAGATATGTGCTGTGACATGCTGGTGAAATCTGGGCAGAGTGTCAGTCAGTTTGACATGACAAAAGTTCCCTTCAACCTCATAAAGGCCTGGGCCTGTGAACCGAACCCACAACCTGCTTGGTCTGGGGAGAACAGTGCTGCTGCCGTGCTGTCAGAAGGAAAAATTCTATTTTACAAACCTTCAGTTTACAGCAAATTAGTAGAAACTGTAGCTGTGACCCAAAGCTGAGGAAATAATAAGTTCAATCTAATTTTGTCCCTTTTTTGTGAGTATGTGCTCATGGTAACATGAGTGTATGGCATGTGGCTGTGACAACCTGCTAAATTTAAAGAGAAAAACAGTTTTGTACATATATAGGCCGTACTTGTTTATAAGCTGCATCATATGCATTGATTTGTGTGTTTTTCATGATAAGGGCATGTGCATGAAGCACAAAATAAATGACTGATCTGAATAATTTAGTGTGGGTGTGTTTAATTTAATTCGAACAATTTCATTGGTCCACTGTGACCTGTTGAGTAATCTCATTGGTCTGATGTGATGCTAAATGTATTGGCGACGTGAAGCTCGTTACCCGTAAAAGTCCATAAATTAGCCGCAGGGTTCAAAGCGTGTGAAAAAAGTAGCGGCTTATAATCCACAAAAACAATAACTGTCTTTCCACAGATCATAATACCAGAGATGGCAGAGAAGTGAAATAAGTGATGAGCGATCTGAGTGTGAGCGGTTGCTGCTCTCTGTCTGTGTCTGTGTGTTGGTCCTGGACTGGCGACCTGTCCAGGGTGGACCCTGCCCTCACCCTGACTGAACCCCTGCAACACAGAAACGGAAAAGCCGTAGAAGATGGATGGACAGATGGATGCTCTGAGGGGGCCGCTGCCTTGCTCAGGCAGAAGCTCCTCAATTACCTTCTCACCTGGATGGCAGTGATGGACAGTGCAGCGGGGGGGGACAAGGGCCACAGTGCTGTGTTGACCTTTAGAGTGATGGACAGTTTGGGAATGGAGGGCTGTTATTTTGTCAGCTTCACTCGTGTCAGTGACAGATGAAGACAGCAGGGAGAGACAGAGATAGCCGGTTCGAGTGACTGGTAGGTGACTGTAAGCGAGGTCTCATTAGGGCTGTGTGTGGAGGTGGCCGGCAGAACCTGGCCGTGGGGGGTTTTCCTGTCGCACCTTTTGAAAGAACAGGTTTACAGAAAGTGGTTGGCATCACAGTAAAGTGAGTGATATGCTGAGTATGTTCTTGGAATGATATAGGATGAACAACTTGGCCACTAATTTATCAATCAATCAGTTTAAAAGTAATCTGGATTATAAAATGTTACGGCCGTCACCGTGTTCTGGAGGAGCTTCCTCTCTGTGTGTGTTTTTGTACTTTTGTTGTGTCTTTGTCACCAGTTGTCGCCTGATCCTGTGAGAGGGGATGCCCATGACATCACTGGGGTTACCTGGGAGATCAGCTCCTTTGTTTGTTCAGGGCGTTGTGTGCTTGCCATACGCAGACTCGCCGCCGCGGTGTGTTTCACTGCTTGTTTTGTAGCTGTTTATAGCTGAGTGCGGCTCTGTGTGAGCTGGTGCTGCTTTGTTGTTTTGTTGTTTGTTAGTTTGCTGGTGCTCTTGGCTGTGGCAGGGTTAGGGTTAGGTTTTTTTTTTTTTTGTGCCACCTCTCTTTGTTTCTCCCCTTTATATAACCTTTTTGTTCATAAATGACTTTATTTAACACTCAACATCCTGAGTTTTATGTTACTTCGCTTTCCCCAAACGAGCTGGTTGTAACATAAGATTATTCAGGAAAACCTGTTTCATTAATTTATTCACAAATGTCTGTCGTAGATCTTAAGAAAAAAACAGCTGTAAACAAAAACGAACTGCAAGTGGGTCACCTATCTAATTCATTCTATAAAAGGCAATTCAAATTCTTCCCAAAATTAACTAAAAAGTATCTGCCAAGATTCATCACATTGTAAACGAAAACATCTTTTGTCAAAAGGTCAGATTAGAAGTCCTTCCAGAGTTTTTGATCATATCACAAGAACTTTTCTGATATATTTTTTAATTTTATCTGTTTCCCTGTTTCTCTTTCATACTGTATTAAACGTTCAGATTGAAAGTTCATACTTTGTCATGAAAACTGCACTTTATTTTGAATAGAATATCCCATTGCAGCTTATCTTAAATAATCAACTTTTTTGCATATAATCAGGTGAAATAATTGGAAACATTGATGCTACTAAACTAAAGCACATATAAAAAGTTAATCTCATTAACCTGGAATGAATTGTTATCATGTACTAATGATAAATGTGCCAATTTAATTTTGTTTATATGATTAATTGTTAAACATACTAAACCATAGTAGTTTTTCTTCACTGCAGTGTTTAGGCTGTGCTTCATTAATTATTGTCTTAAGGGCTTGTTGAAGGTTACAGTCGATATCACGTCATCCATGTTTGATCATTTTATTTTAAGCTGCAATAAAAGCTGATGATACAAGTAGCTTATTGTTTAGAACTGGATGCCGCTCATTATATTTAACTAGCTTCCCTTTGTATTGCATGTTCACTCCAGCATCACAGTTTCAGCTGCTGCGTGGCCAACTTGAAACTAACGGGGCTCCAATAAACAACAGCAGCCAGGAAAACATGGCTATTAACTTAATACAACATACAACATACAAAAAAAATCATCAAACATCTGTGTGTTGCATTTTAGAGATTTGTCAGTCTTCAATATTTAAGATTGCTTCTAGTGTAAATGCTACAATATTTTTGTTTTTTATTTACATTTCTTTATTGTATCTTCGACTGTGTGATGGGGGAATATCTCAGCCTACCGAGGTTATGTTTCCCGAGGAGTAAGAATTGTTTTAAAGGCAGCACGCACATATTTCAGCGAAAATTGTGGAAAATTTTCAAGGTAAACCCTAGATTCATGGTCTAGTAGAATGGCACTATTGTCAGGACAAATACAGCTTCCTTTTTTTTTTTTTAATCGCCGTCCCTGTCCATGAGCAAATATGCAGGATATGGTTCATAAGATTATTAGGCTCTGTTGGCGGTCTTCACACTATTCAGTGCTTCCCTCTTATTTTGCATTTCACCAGATGGTACCTTAATGAGCTGAAGCTGTCGCTGCTAAAATTAAACAGTGCAAGGGATACTGTGGCAAAGAAAAACTACTGCAGAAACTCCTAATAAAGTGGTCAGAAGTCACCCGAAATGGCTGGGACTGATTAATGTCTGTCATTGAATGAGGAAACTCAGAGTTTCCTCCACTAAGCCCAAGTCAGTCAAAGGGAACGGTCTCTCTCACACAAGGATTTGGAAGAGTTATTTCCTTACTTTACTGGCTATTATTGGCCGTCCAACTATTAAGTTCCTAATATTAACATTACCTTCCAAAGAGGGTGAACATACCCAGATTTACCCATCAATAGGAATGTGCTTTCACAATTAATCAAATTTGAATCACAATCATGATTTTGGCTTCCCACAGTCAAATTTGCGTGATGGAGCGATATTTAATTGCATCATTCTGTTCATTGAACTCTCCGTATCATAGTTGTTTTTTTTTCCCCCAAAGCCAATCTAGCACTCCTCAGAGTGAAAACGCTCTCTCTTCAAGCCTCTGGCGCTCCGTAAATCACTGTCTGATCACGATCACGATCACGAGGATCTCCAGGATCTCCAATCAGAGTTGTTCCCTGCACCACCACACAGCTTAGTGTCTAAATGTATTACTGAGGACAGAGTAGCAGCGAACGTTGGGAAAGCTCCACAGTAGATAGCAGTCGACGGTCAGAAGGCGATAAACTATCGTCACAAAGAAAATAAAAACATGTCCAACGTAGCAGAATCAGATCGTCATCCATTGCGTGGAAGCATTCTGGGTTCAAGTGGCACAAAACAGGAACATATATATATAAAACGAGTCACAATAAAGTTAGTTTTTGTTCAAATTTAACAAATAATCATGATCATCATTTCGGCCATTATTCAGGATAAGGAGCACTTGACTGGTAAAATTTTAAACATTTCTCTGTCTGGTCAACATCTTTCTGGTTGAGTGTTTCAGCTGTATCAGTAAAACTGAGAAAACTGCAGATATAAACGAGACTGTAATATAAAATGACTTTTCATCAAGTAATTAGTTTTTCTGCTTAGACAATCATTCTTACACTGAAAATAATGTTCTTGCTTCATGGGATGGGTGGATGGATAGGATGGATATGTGGACTGCGTATGTTAGTCTCTCAGAAACAAAACCCAACTGAATGAGAAATTGTGGCATCAGAAACAAAAACGTATGGATAACCATCATGTAACAGGAAGAATGAAAAGTTAAGGAATTGCAGCAACACTGCAGTTCATCTTGACAAGATGAATGAATGATACACTACTAATGTAGGTAGATGTTAAGGAATGCCATTCAAAGCCCAACATGTCAATATGGTGTTGGTTCAAAGTGAAAAATCATAAATGCGTGCACCAATTTCTGTGTCAAATGTGTCAGTGTACTCCATCGACATGGCTGATGAAAAGATGATCCACATCTACAAAATGGAAACATGTAGTTAACATGGAAATATGCAGTTACAGACTTGTTGTGAATTTGTAAAATGGTCTATTGTTTTGTATTTTACAACGTAAAATTATCGGAATTGACACTCTGGAGTCGGCCTCTAGTGTTCAGCACTTCCATGCTGACTGCACTCTTTAGCCACTTTATCATTTGTCTGTTCATTCAGCTGTTCCTGTAAGATGCTTCTCCTTTGACGCTCTATATCCTGCTTATCCACTCAGATGCCTTTTCTGTTTCCTTTTTCATTTTTTCCACTGTATGGAGCTATATATTTGTTGTTTAAATGTCAACAATTTTTCATTAAATACTCATAGAAACACCTGTTTGCCAAAGCCAAGCAGTGACTGCCCCACATTTAACCCAGGCTGGATGACGTATGTAGGTTCGTTCAGACTGACCACCAACGAGGTGTTGGTCTGAAAGGGGTATAACGGGATCTGCGCTGGCCTAACACTCCATTAACATCACTGTTTATTTGAGTAGAGTGCGTGCTTTTTTTAGCTGCTACCAAGAGAAGCGGGTTGAGCAGTATCCCCAAGGCTTTATATATCATCGCAGAAAGGCGCCCTACAATCTAATTCACAGTCAGTTTTCACAGCATGCTACTGTCATATTAGCCAGTGCCTAATTCTGTCTAATTGAGTAATGACAACAACTCTGCATCGTGACACCTCAACTGCAAGGTCAGTGCAAAGCGTTGCCAGCTTCACACAGAGAAACTGAGTCAAGCCCACTCTTACCACAGAGCGCACAGCTGGAGAGATCCCCAAATCCAATAAATCTAGCTGCAGGTATCAAACACACATGTGCAAGAATACACACACACCTACGCACATGCACGCGCGCGCACACACACACACACACTGGCGTAATGTAGGTACAAGCTAGATACTGCAAAAGTTGTTGTGACTCCATGGGTCACATTTTATCATTGCTGTAAAAAGCATACAAATGATTCACGGGCTTTGTTTGTGTGCTGTTTGCATCAGCCCTTGTTTCTCATGTTATTCTCTTGGTACTCTGGATCCAACTTGGATTTCAAAGGCACTGAAGTTCACTTGAAGCGAAAATGGTTCATCGTCATGAAGTGACAAGTCTGCAATACTGTTTGAAATAACAGTATGGCAATACTCCTAGCAATCATTTAAAATGATATCTTCACTGTAAATAAAATACCCAAAATGTCAAAGTATTCAAGTAAGCAATTCATTGAGTTTCAGCAACTGGTGACTCAGCAGCAATAATATCTGTCCCACCAGATTGTTATTATTGTATTTTTTTATCCTAAAATATCAGGCTGACAGTCCTACATTTGTTTAAATGAATCTACTTCATCTGAAGAATGCTTATTGTGTTGTGAGTTGTTGTGAGTGAATGATAGACACAAACAGCCATACATCAGGCAGCGGGGCTTCACTATAGTCTGGGCGCATCCCCTTGGTGATAGTATAGATCTCCATAATGTCAGTTACAATTACCTGCAGACTCACTCTTTTGTAATTTTATGTTTTGTGTTTTGTTTTTTTGGCAGTAATGTCTTAGTGCTATATTTCCAACTGTTGTGAGCTCTTATTTTGAAAGTTCCCACATGATGTTCCACAGTTACCTGCTTAATGGACTTATATGTGACTTGAAACCACAGTGTTGCATATTTTAACAGTCAGCAAGTCAGTTAGAATTGCATTTTTATCAATCAGTTTCCTAAATTAACTCTTCATTGTGTTTTGGCCCACCATGTAATAAGCATGAACACACGAATCCCACTCTTCTCAAGCTCAACAGATGTTTTAGCGTCGCCTTACTGCACTGGAGGAGGCTATTATTTGTGTTGTTATTTCTGCAGAAAAGAGTAGTTTTGTGGCATACTTTGTTGAAAAATGATGCCTGGGCTAGAAAGAGTGATTGTCGTCCTTTATCTGCACAGCCAGGAGCCCTCAGTATTGGGCTAGAGTGGTAACATCTGCATAAATTTCAGCTTTTATCAACTTTTCCTCATAGTGCAAATGCCTACATGGCGCAGGATAAAACAATAGGTTGCATTCATATTGAATAGCAGCCTATCACTCTTGTCCCAGGTAGCCTCCACGTCTGCCATGGTAGCGTGGGGGGGCCCGGGGGATTTGCCATTTGCTGGTTTATGTATAGAATGCAGAAATATCACAGAATATGTACACATTTGCTTTGTTCTTCAACACCGAAAAAAAAAATGTGGAGTGGGATTTACTTAAAAAAAACCTTGCTAACAGTTTCCACACATAACTTCCTGGTAAATTTAACGTCTACATACCAATAAGTATTACATTTAATCAAGAAATACTTGTAAAGTTTACTAGCTAATTTCTGTTTTCATGATTAAATTTCACTCATTCTACTTCAGTACTCTCAGTACTTTTACACTCAGACTACCACTGCATTGACTTACAAATTTCAGCAAAAAAATACTTGGTAAGGTACATGGCTGGACCTTGTTCTTATTTTAGTATTATTATTTCAGTAAAATGTAATAAAAAAAAAAAAACACACACAATAAAAATTTCCACACAGAAATTCTTTGTAATTTTTACTCTTACTCTCGCTTAAGTAAAGTTTACTTAACAGTAAGAAACACAAAAGATGAGGCTGGCATTACCAGAATAATTTCAGAGCAGCATTGCCAGTCAATAAAGTGCTTAACTTAACCAGCCACTGAGGAGATTACCGGTATTTGGCTGATAACTGGTGATCATTGTGTGCTCTGGTCTGAAACAAACATTTTTAAATGGGACAATTGACCTCTGGAGCTTTGTATCACAGAGGGCCTTGACCAGAACATTTACAGAGAAAATATCCAATGAAATGCCTAAAAGTATCAGTTTAAATGCAACACCTGTAACAAAGTGCAGTCAGAAACATGTCACTTTCCTTTAACCCTCCTATTATCCTCAAATATAATAACACATTTGATCCTCAGGGTAAATTTGACCCCAAGGGTATCTACCTGCAGAAAATGATTTTTGCATTCGGCACTTTGTTTATTCTTTGAATACATACGGAATTAGCAAATTTCATGTAGCGCCACCACCAGACTAAACTTTCAAAGTAGAAAGAATGTATCTTGAACTTTTAACCCAAATCTTAACAAAAAAAAAAAAACAGAAAAGGAAAGTATTTTCATTTATAATGTGTAGATCTAATCCCATCCAAATTCCTGGTCAGCGCAGGGTAGACCATGGACAGGTTGCCAGTCTATCACAGGGCCAACACATAGAGATACACAGACAAACAAGCACTCACTCACAATCAGACCTCGAGACAATTTAGCGTCCCCAGTTTACGTACACATGTGTACCTGGAGGAAACCCCCACAGGCACAGTGAGGACACACAAACTCCACAGAGAAAGGCCACGGGCCCAAAAATGTTCGGTCATGCTTCCTTGCAGACATTTGTTAGATTGAGCGCAGGTCATACTCATCTTTGAATCCTTTTGGGTGGGACAATCCTGGAACCTGCCACAATACCTGCCTGTGGTTTGTACCATGTGAAATGTTGGGGTTCCTTACCAGGGAGTAAGATGTCCTTTAGCCATGTCAAGTACAACCCCTGTGGCCTGATTTTTCAGGTCTATCCTTAAGGTATTTTCCTCACAGTATAGCTAAATTGCAGACATAACTGGACTGGACTGTGCATCACATGCTGCTCAAATTTTGATGCAGGTTGGCTCAGCATATGCTGTCAGAATGGGAGCAGCCCATGAAACTCAAGAAAGCATTAATCAAAAGTCACCATGCAAATAATCAAAGTTGTCATTGGAATTATGCTTTCCCTCCCCCCTTGTCATGTATCAACTCACAAGTATCAATCCTGCACCTGCAGGTGTAGGGATGTGAGTTTACACACACAGACAGACATGTTTTACACAGCTTGAACAACTCAGGGCCAAATTGACCCCAGAGGAATACAGATGCGTACAAAATGTGTACAGCAAAATGAAAAAGCATCATCATGATAATTTTTTGCATGATTAGTTGTCCCCCTCAAATTAGGAAAAGTCATGAAATATGATAGGAGGGTTAAGGTATTTTAAAAAGGTAACTCCAACAATTGTATGTAACCATTCACAATGTGGTTTATCACCCCAACCTGCAATACTTCCATATGCCTGTTACTGTAACAGAATATACATACCACATACATACATACATACCAAGTATTTCCTCTGAACCATAAGTTAAACAATGCAGTTGGTTCAGAAACTTGCATGGAAACACTCATCGCACGATAGATGTTTGCTGTGCAAAGTTTGGACTTTGGGAAACAGCTTCAGGATGTCAAGCTCAAGAAAGAGCTTCTGAAACTCTTTGAATGTGTATTTTAACTTTGGTGGGTAAGTCAAGTTCATTGCATAGATAAAGCCCATGAACAGAAGGCAAGCCTTTGCCACACTTACAATCTCACAATCATCAAGATGATGATGAGGGGTGTGGCCTTCCTGTGCAGCATTTCCATGGACGACAACGATCTTAAAGACATGATGAGCATAGTCACCTCTGACGGCTTCTTTGCTGACATCCTGTCAAAAACATATGAATCAGTGCTCAGAAGTCAATATATTGTAGCCGGGATATTTTCTTTGAAGTTCCTGAATATGCAAGAGCTGGGTTGGCAAATGAAAGTGGTCATTTAATACTTTATAAAATAATAGTGACGGGGGCCTGACACATACCAGCAACTGACTAATGGCAAGGACCTACAGGTAACTGTATTACCTCACACACCAACCTGAACTGAGAACTATTCAACTACACTCATTAAAGCATGTTTAAAATGTTATGGAACTAAATATATAATTGCTATGTAACCAATTTGTCAATGTAAATTTTCAAGAATCTTAATCTAAAGTGCAGTTCTCCAGCCCACAGCACAGCTGAAATGTATTTTTCTAGTTCTGATGTGAATATGTGTTTTAAGGACCTTTTAAAGACCTGGATCCTCCACGGATTAAAACTACCTCACAACCTCTGATATACCATGCTATCGATGTATGTGCATGTGTGTTTAGAAGTGTTTTCTCTATCAAATGAAATATATGATGTCCCCCAATAGATTATTTTGATATCACTGTTTTAACTACTTCTTGAGATAACTATATGGTCTGTGTAGGTTATAAAATGCGAATAGGCCATGGTGGGAGAATACATGTGTGAAAATCAAATCCACTTTAGAAAGTTCTAGAGTCAGCTCTTTTCTGTCATGCAAATAACCCCTTTGGAAGTGAAAGTGAGCTCCAGGGGGTGGGGACCCCCACAAAGCCCCCCCTACAAACAGCAGTTTCCTCTGGCGCGACTGCTCTTGATAAATACTCTCTTCTAACACTCTTCTAACTCTTGTTTTTGTTTTTTTTTTTGAGTTTTTGGGGTCTTTAAGTCTTAAGTCATTTTTGCGCACCTGTATTTGATCATATTCACACACATTCATATGTGAACAAGTGTTTTATTTCTCTTAAGCAAGTTTTTACTTTGTTACAGTAACAAGCCAGATCAATTCAAATTAAATCTCACATAAGTGAATCTTTAAGAATTTTGTTCCCTTTTTCCAAATTCAGAAGGTTTTGCGTTTGGCCAGGTTTGGCCAGTGCCAATCCCCTCCCAAGTTCCCGGCTGTCCACCTGATCAGGACAGACCAACCAGACCTGAGAGTCCCTACAGAAAGATGTGTGCTGGCAGACTACAGTACAGGCCAAAAGTTTGGACACACCTTTTCATTCAAATGAATAGGAAAGTGTGTCCAAACCTTTGGCCTGTACCGTACGCCGAGGCTGATCCACCGAGACCCCGGCACAGCCCGTTACCCCTGGCAACATCCATCATCTCCGAGAGAAACCACTTGGAGCTTGACGCCTGGTTTCCTGGCAACCTCAACTCCTTGGGCTCCAGCCAAGAGATCTCAACAGCGCGACGTGATTCAAAGTAGGCCAGTCCACCCTCTGCTCCAACTGGGGGGATGTCAAAATAGCCTTTAGCTTATGAATCAACCATCTAAAATTCTCCATTGAAAATAACCGCACTACACATAGCCGCACTTATCCTCTTTCCCCATCAGCCAACAATAACCTAACCTAACTGTGTTTATTATCATTCATTTATCTTTCCTTATTAGTATTTAGCCAATAAACTTATCAATTTGACCCTGTCGTTGTTTTGTGTTTCATTGAAGTGGAAGTCAGAGATCAATGTTATCGAGAAATCACTGCTTTGGTAAGACTGATCAAACTAATTAATAAATTCAATAAAACTGTCCTCTTTGAGGACTGGTGCCCCTTTTTCACGAGAGCAAATTCTCAATTGTGGTGTTCACACTACACCTTATTACACTTATTATACACTTATTTTAATATATTTCCCTTTCAAAACATTTAAATGAACTGTATTGCCATTAAACTTTTAAATCAACATTCAAGTTTTAAGAACCAAATAAATCAGAATCATCACAATCACAATCATTTCTGAGTGAATATTCTTACAACATACTGACTTCTGACTGACTTGCCCTGTATAGGGCAAGGGAAGAGGAGAAGGCCGGGCTGTCAGAGCTCCGTAGCATAGTGAGGAAAAAACTCACCACCCTACGCCGAGCAGAATGGCATAGGAGGAGAGGTAGGGAGAGAGCCAGGCGACGTACAGCCTTAATCTCAAACCCCTTTGGTTTCACCAAGAAGATCCTTGGGCAAAAAAGAAGTGGCCACCTTGCATGCACCGAAGATGAGGTTAACAAGTATCTCAATGCCACCTACAGTGACAGTGTAAGAGAGGAAGATCTTGGGCCATGCAGAACCTTGATAACTCCGCCAGAACCAACCACGGCATTTAATACCAAGGAGCCAACTTTGAAAGAAGTTGAGGAGGTTGTCAAGGCAGCCAGATCTAACTCAGCACCAGGACCCAGTGGAGTGCCATATGTGGTTTACAAGAGATGCCCCAGACTCTTGAAGCGACTATGGATGATCCTCAGAGTTATCTGGAGAAGGGGGAAGGTGGCCCAGCAGTGGAGACACGCAGAGGGTGTATGGATTCCAAAGGAGGAGAGCTCAATAACCATCGAGCAATTCAGGATCATCTCACTCCTCAGCGTCGAGGGCAAGATATTTTTTAGTATTGTTGCCCGGCGCATGACAGAATTCCTCCTGAGGAATGCATACATTGACACCGCTGTGCAGAAGGGAGGAGTTCCAAAGGTCCCAGGATGCATCGAGCATACAGGAGTGGTCACCCAGCTGATCCGGGAGGCTCGGGAAGGCAAAGGAGACCTGGCAGTCCTTTGACTCGACCTTGCCAACGCCTACGGGTCCATTCCACACAAGATGGTGGAAATCTCGCTCGACAGAAACCACGTTCCAGACAAGATCAAGGACCTCATCCTGGACTATTACAGCTGCTTCAGTTTGAGAGTCACTTCTGGAACTGTAACATCTGCATTTAATCGCCTTGAGAAGGGCATCATCACAGGATGCACCATTTCTGTGGTGTTGTTTTATTTGGCCATGAACATGCTGGTGAAGTCAGCAGAGGTGGAGTGTAGAGGATATGGATGATATGGACGTTTATGGATGATCTGACTGTGACTATAACATCAGTCCCAAGCTGTAGATGGATCCTCCAAGGCCTTGAGCATCTCATTAGCTGGGGCAGGATGAACTTCAAGCCAACCAAATCCAGGTCTCTGGTCGTGAAGAAGGGGAAGGTTTCAGACAGGTTCCACCTCTCAATAGGAGACACCCAGATTCCATCAGTGGGAGAGAAGCCAGTCAAGAGCCTGGGCAAGATCTATGACTGCACCTTGAAGGACACCGCAGCACTCCATGCAACATCAGAGGAGTTGGGAACCTGGCTGACAGCAGTGGATAAGTCAGGGCTACCAGGCAAGTTTAAAGCCTGGATTTACCAGCATGGCATTTTGGCTCGACTCCTCTGGCCACTGCTGGTCTACGATGTGCCAATGACCACCGTCGAGTGCTTCAAGAGAAAGGTCAGCTCTTTCTTGAGGAAGTGGTTGGGCCTGCCACGAAGCCTAAGCAGCATCGCCTTGTACGGGAGGAACAACAAACTGACTCTGCCCTTCAGCAGTCTGAAGGAGGAGTTTATGGTTACCCGAGCAAGAGAGGTGCTGCTGTATAGGGACTCAAGTGACAGCAAAGTCTCCTCGGCTGGCATACAAGTGAGGACCGGCAGGAAGTGGTGCGCTCCAGAGGCAGTCGACCAGGCTGAGTCCCGCTTGCGGCACAGCGAACTGGTGGGGACAGTGGCATGCGGACGGGCAGGGCTTGGGAGTAACCCAAGACCCTCCTTCTACAAGACACAGGGGAAGGGAAGGCGTCTGCTGATCCAGGAAGAGGTTCGGGAAGGGGGCAGGAAGTGCGCTGCAGTAGGTCAGTAGGAATGCGGCAGCAGGGGGCGTGGACCCGATGGGAGGAGGCAGCTGGCTGGAAGATATCGTGGACAGAGCTATGGCGATCGGAGCCACACTGGATCAAGTTCCTCATACAGTCGGTTTACGACGTCCTGCCAAGTCCATCCAACCTCCACCGCTGGGGCCTGGCTGAGAACCCACTGTGCCCACTCTGCCAAGGAGCCGGATCGCTGGAGCACATCCTGAGTTGCTGCCCAAGAGCACTGGGAGAGGGGCGTTACCGCTGGCGCCGTGACCAAGTGCTGCAGGTCATTGCTGAGGCCATCAGCACAGGGATTTCCACCAGCAAATACCAACAGCCAACAAGGCAGTCCATCGCCTTTGTTAGAGCTGGGGAGAAACCACAGCAGCTCAGGGGTGAAGCAGGGGGTCTCCTGGCAACAGCCCGGGACTGGCAGTTGAAAGTCGACCTAGGGAAACAGCTCGAGTTCCCAGAGAACATCGCAGTGACCACACTCAGGCCAGACATCGTCCTGGTGTCGGAAACAACAAGGCAAGTGGTCCTGCTGGAGTTGACTGTTCCCTGGGAAGACAGGATGGAGGAGGTCTTTGAGAGGAAGAGAGCCAAGTATGAGGAGCTGACAGGTGAATGCCGAAGCAGTGGATGGAGGACCCGATGCAACTCCATCGAGATTGGGTGCAGAGGATTCGCCGGCCAGTCACTCATCAGGGCACTCAAGATGCTGGGAGTGAAGGGACTGCACAACAGGCGAGCCATCAGGAACATCAGCGACGCAGCAGAAAAGGCGTCCAGGTGGCTGTGGATTAAGCGGGGCGATGCGTGGACACATGCTCTTAACTGGGACTTGATCACCCTGGCTGGGTCCCCTGGGCGAGGGTGTCTGTTGTGAGACCTGAAACACCCAGTGAACCTAGGTGTCAACACTGATGATGTGTCTTAAGTTGCACCAAAAGTGTATTTTAGAACTTCAGTCAACTCTGCCATCACCGCTTTACTAACAAACTGCATTTGACGTTACTTCAGTGTAGCAACTTCGCTTGGCTGGCTTCATTGTTAGACAATGCCTGGGTTAGCATAACGGCTAGTGGCATTAGCGATTAGCCTGCCGACTAACATCATTCAACATTCAACATTCAACCTTATGTTGAATGTCAATACATGGCCATTGCCACACATACTGTAAGATTTCAGTAAAACTTGAAAAACAAAAGTGCTTTAAAAGTGACTTTGTCCCACCTCTCGAGGTTTGCTGGACATACAGGGTTTAAAGTAAGAAAAAATCCTGAGCATGAATTTTTTCCTAGGGGAAAAAAAACATTTAGAAATTAAAGATTTTAATGTTAAACATGTTTAACATGTTTAATGTTAATGTTAAATGTTAATCAGTCAAGCTAATTTGAGTAATTACCCCATTAGCAACCATTTAATTCAGCAAAGGACAATTTATACAAAAGCTATTAGTAAACAGTTACAGTGTAAAGGTAAACTATTTTATTCTGATTGTAAATGCAAAATAGCCAAAAGGCTTGTCGTCTGCCCCTTTCTTCTATCCACGTTCAGTGCCACTTATTTTTAAATTCTTTGTCTGTTGGGACGTCTTCCCATGGCTTCACACTCTCCATCATCTCCAACAGTGACTTTGATGAAAATACGTCGGTTTGGATGCTGTGTTCCAGAAAACTCAGAACCGGGAATTTTATATTACAACTTGAAAATTTCTGACTTCCAATATCATAGCATTCACGCTACAGGCTAAAATATGTGCGGCAGCCATTTGTGTTTATTCTGGAAGCAATAATTTCCGAATTTGAGAACTCAGAGCACATTTTTAACAAGTTGTTTAGAATGCAGCATCACCTGCTGCTGGATCTCAATCAAGCTTTCCAAGACACACCCGCACCCTACTTCTGATTGGCTAGTGCTGTTAGTTTGGTTGAGAAGGAAAGCTGCGTTACTCTCATTTGATTGGTAGGCAAACTCAATATCCCGCATCAACAAGGTTTTTTTTAATGTTGATTTTTTTTTTTTTTTTTAATTGCAGTCCAGTGACACTCGCTGGTGCCAGAACACTTTAAGCTCTGGACATAATTTGCTTAGTTCCACACTGCTGACATGTCTTCTCGCTTCCTGCCTTGCAGTCAAGTGCCGTAAACCGCGCGCTGCCATTAAATAGTATAGGTGGCAAGTTTATGAGCTCCTGTCCGGTATCGGTGCATCCCCACTTTTAAACATTTTAAACCAGTGCCAATGATACATTCTGTACCACAGCAGTGTTAAAAGTTCAATACTTCCCACTGGTTTTAAGAGAAGTATCGGAACAAAGCATGCATTGTGTTTTCATCATTCACCAACAGGCTAATATCAACAAGCCATTCTGTGCTTAACGCTAACGTTACCGGACCTCAAAACATAACGGGAAGGATGTTGAGGAAAGTGGCTCCTCAGTATCACACACTCTGGACAGTTATCCCACTGCAGCCCTGTTTACCTGTCCTCCGAAAAAAGGATGAATCATCCAAGTCCAAAGCGTCCACGCACAGGGGAAAAGCCCTTCGCTAGCTAGCAGGCTAAACTATTCTAAGACTGACATAAGGTAACGAGTTAACAGAAAAATAAAGAGCTCTTTAAGCATATATCCTACGCCAAGGCTCCGTATCCACAACATCATCCAAACAATCCTCCAGCCGAGGTCCCGTTGTTGCTGCGTGACTTGAAGTCAAAAGTACACGCACCTGCTGACGTCACCTGCTGAGCCTGCGCAGATTTAGTGAGTTTGACTTCCTTAGATTGTCAGGTTGTACAGGTAGTACAGGTTAAAAATAATATTACATGGAGTGATGGATATAATTTACATATAAAAATTGGGACACGTAATTACAAATAAGCATCAAATTACGCATTGAATAAAATGTGGCATTTTAAAGTAGAAGCACTGAAATAATATTTCCCTGTAAAATTTAAACAAATAGTCAAGTTTATAAATACAAGACAACATTTTTATTTTATTTTTTTTCAGTGAACTTTTCAGTCTATCACATGCATCATTTCAGAAACACATGTCAAGTGCAGTTATGTGTGATATGCACATATTCTCTGATGGGGATGTTTTCATAAATACAAGTTATGCACAGTTTATGGAAGATTTAAAATATATAAAATATTCATTCATTAACCTAGACATGCAGGTCTTTGGGCGGCAGGAGGAAACCAACATGAGCACGGGGAGAACATTCAAACTCCGCAGTGATGTTAACAGTTCAATAATTGATTCCGAATAGACTTACAAAGAAAAACATAGGTTTATAATGCTTCTGCCACAAGGAATGACGCAAAGTGTCCCTCTCCTCATCCTCCTTCAATCAGTCGCGATGCGGCTTTTTCCTCATTTAAAATGATGGGTTTTATTCGATAGAGTACACCTGCAACATTATATTCCACACCAGCCACAGCCACGTTTGAGAGAATCCAGCACAGGAGGGCTTGGGTTAGGCATCGGCTCAGTCGTCTGCCAATCGTCATCAGATCCACCGTCCTGGCATCTGCTAGTTTTGTCATTGTTCTGTCTGACACAACGGCAGTGATGGCCTATCATTGTCTGTGGATCTTCTCCAGCATGTCACTGATGGAATTGCGCGTCTTGCAGGATTGTATGAGTTTATTTGCAGTCTGTCTTTGTGACTCCTGTATTTTACTATTGTGTGTGTGTGTGTTTTGTTTTTGTTTATTTGGTAGTTTTTTTAAGTTACTTCTTAACTACTAATGGTTGTTAGTGCACATTAATAAAGTGACAATAATTTATTGATCCAACTTATATTTCTGGTGTTCATAATGAATGTAACCTCATAGGACAGTGCGATTATTTGTTATTATTTATAACATTTTTCATTATCAAAAGAAAGACAACCACATCTCGTTGAAAATATTCTTTCCTGGTTTTCTGTGCTTCACTTCACTTGCACATGTTTGTAGGAAGTCAGGTTAAAGGTTTTCTTCCTTTGTGTGGTACCTATTGAAGCTCTTTCTGCAGCAGTCCGCCACAGGTGGTTTATTATGTATGAGATGATTTTGGCCTTCTGATATGTTCAGATATAAAGAAAAAATTTGCCATGATGGGATATTTGGTTCACTTGAAGATTAAACGCAGGAGGACGTGCATGCAACAGAAGGTCTCCCTGTTTGTCCGCTGATGGTCTCCGTGGTGAGGATTTAGAGTGTTAATTTTCTTCAAACCTTGTTCATGCCTTTATAATTCCACTCCAGTTGCACTTAATAGCACGGTGAGGTGTTGTGAGCACTTAGAGCAGGGCACCAAGGTGCTCCCATAACCATTAAAATGTTCGACTGCCCATTAAATGCATCTGTACCTTTTTCTAAGTAGCTCTATCCATCACTCTTATGACTGGTATATTTTCAGTACACGGTCCTGGAGAGACTGTTGATGTTCAGTTTAGGCTTAACATAGAAATATGGACTACTTTTGGCTTCGTTTGAGCAATGAAAAAGAAACAGGAAAAAATGGAAAGTCATTGCTATTCAATTTGAGACATTGCGAAATCGTAAGTAATGAGGTGACTGTTTTAATATTGATTTTGACAAAGCCCCATATTGTACATTTTATTGTACATTTTATCACCTTAACACACACTCACATGCTAATAGAACATGCTTTGTTCAATATTCTGCATGTGCTGTATGGACCTTTATGGTATTTAAACGATTCTCTGCAGACACAGGGCTCTAAAGGTTATCAAACTGTGAGCAGTTTTGTATTTTAGCATTTTCAAGATTAATTATGCATCTAGTATATAATAAATGCCTCTCGTGCTTAAATCAAACGCAGTGCACCTGAATTTTTTTCCCCTTTAAAACATGCATATTAGGCTCTCTTCAACAATCAGCCAGAAGGAACAATTTCAGATCAAACTGTATATCTGTGTTGATGCTGTGCTTCACAAAACTCGGGAAGCAAGTCATTTACTACCATATTAACTTCATTAACTCCATACTTCCCCATCTTGCACCAAAGTGGGACATTGTGGGAGAGTTCAAATTACTATCAAGTGAAATTTCTCCCAGAATGGCTGCCTTTATCAGCACTCTCTTGTACCAGATATCAAACAGAAACATCAAAGAAACTGCATTTTTTGACTACAAACCTCATTGTCTGTTGTTTTAGGATGCCTGTCTAACAATGAATCAGCATTCTCAGTAAGAGACTCCCTAAAGATAAGGTAGGATAAATGACAACAGCCATAATTTCTTATCTTATGACTCATATGCTCTCTGAGTGAGTGGCCTTTTCACTGTTCTCTGCACTTGCATAACAATATGCAAGCTCAAACTTGCATATGGTCGTAATCCCTCTCTTTACTTAATGTATATCGTACCGCTTCCTATTCTCCTTCTACTGATTATTGATCAGTTTGATGTTATTCTGTGAATGCCCGTGAGACGCTCGTCGCTGAGGGCTTTGAATGAATGTGGATAACGTTTTGAATAATATCTGGACCTGTTTTGATTTGTCTTTGATTTGCATGCAGAGCTATCCGCAGTTTCTCATTACTGAAAAGAGGCGCTTTTATCGGATCAAAGTCTCGATGGTATGTACTGCAAGCGCAGTTCCATATCCATGTGATATACTTACATATAAAGCCAAAACAGCAGGACAGGGAGTGTTTCAAAGATAAGACGTTCACACTTCTTCGCTGCCTGCAAATGAAAGAGTTATAGTCAGTAGGCCCACTGGCATTCAGCGTGATGTGTATTGCTGGCAGTGGCAGCATTGCCAGCAATATAAAAATTTATATATATAATTTATCATATCAATTACATTGAATGACTCGATTTTCGTCGGAGTGGGTCTTTATATTTCTTTATAACATGTTTTGCTTATGAAAAATATAAAAAAATCAGACTTCTGCTGAGAGCTAAGTAAAATCTGTTTTGCACAGCTCCCCATACCATCATATTATCATATTTTCCTGTTTGCTGATGATCCCAGATGTGACAATAATTGCTCGTAATTCCGAAGCGGCGCTCAGAGTAAGAATGAGGCTTGTAATTTGGAAAATATCTTAAAGGAAAGCTAAAAGATTGACGGATATTAAAAACATGACATATAAAAAATCATGCATTTATTCAGCAAGACCAGTTTGCATGTGTCCCAGTAAATTATAGCTTCATATTAATTCCATGACTGTATAGACAGAATTTGACTCCGTTTTTCACCCTGTATGCTTCAAGTTCCCATGAGTCTCAAAGTAAATTGTACACAGTGAGATGAACAATAACATGCTCAGAAATGTCTTGTGGTCAGAGAGCAGTCTTTTCATGTGATAACAGGCTCCGGATGGCAGTGGGGTTTTCACACATGTTTAGCCAAGTGTTTCTGACAGGAGGAGAAATATAAGACAGCCGGTCGAGCACACCAGCACTAACCACTCCAAAATGGAGCCTTTCATCTTGCCAGCAGTCACTGAGACATATAATTCAAGGCTCAAAGGCAGAAGACATTCTGGTGGGGCAGACTAAGTGCCAGAGATGATGATGTTTCAAATCCACGGCCCCACACGTTTTTTTGTTAATGTCTGTATTGAAGTCTTTAAGCTCTTAATACACACAGCTATACATATTTTCACATACGTCCGAGATTTGAATGTAAAAAAAAAAAAAAGAATCAAACCCTCACCACAGACTTGCTGTGGCTCATTGAATCTAATTTTCACAACTTCCTGACTCCACATGAGTTTTGGTGTATAAAAACGACATTTGTTATGCTGGCAGAATAGCAAAAATATGCTTGAGGTGGCTCCGGTGTGTCTGTCTATCTGTTTCCTACGCTGTTCATTGTGGCATTTTATTGTTTTGTTTATATATAATGTATGTTATAGCTCTCACTCTCACACACATACACGCAAATGTTGTTTCCAAATCTAGAGAAATAAAACAAGAGAATCCCCCCGTGTGACTCAATGTTGGGGCTCTGCCACTGAGAGCAGCCATCTAAATGCTGGCAGTGGGGCCCCCTCAGTTTCCAATTTGGAGTTAAATTGGAAAACAGCAAAATTGTCATTGTCGCACAACTTGCATGATTACATTTTTCATTTGTGTGTGATTGTTTGTTCTCATCTGGGAGCAGGACTTGATGTCTACATTTGCATTTTGTACATTTTGCTCAATGATGTCACACACCACGGTGGACATCAACTTTATTTTGTGAATGATTTCTGCGACTGTGCAGCTGCACACCGACAGGTGACACAATAAGAATACATAAATAAGAAAGCACAACAAATGAGATGTAGCTAAGTTACTGGGCCACCGGGTACAGTCACAGCAGCTTCTGTATTTCTTAACTTCGACTCTTTAAGTCTCTGGAATCCACTGGAGTAATAGACATCATTCTTCCATAAGATATTCAGTCATTTGGCATCGTGGAGGTGGAGAGTGCTGTTGGCCACGTGTTGGAATTCAAATGGGTTGAGCTGGAACCTAATGCACGATGCCATGCATATAATTCATACTGAAACGGGTGGACATGCCAAAAAAATAAACACTCTCTTTGTGTATCCCAGTTGACAAAAAAATTGAGTATACATGCACGGATGCTACGCACTCGGTCCTGTCTGCACTCCAAACTTTGAAGTGGTGATGAGAATAAATTCCTGGACTACCCCTCCTCTTAGGATCAGGAAAAATAGCTAAAAAGTGGCACATTTTAGTAAGTGCAAGACAAGGTTTGGCTGTCAAGAGTCAGAAAAAGATTTTATTTGTCTTCTGTGACATAATTTGTAAAAGAATTCACTGCTCACATTATTCTCTCGATTCAAATGAGTAAAGTGGCGGAAGCAGCTGGTCTTTTTATTAAAGGCACCCTTTTTGAAAGCACCAATTCTTTGGTTTAGACGTTGACAGCTAAGGATGCTTAAAAGGTGACATGATATTTCAGGGCATACGCTCTCCTGTGTGCGTCAGAGGGGTGGAGCTTAAATTAGGGGAATTTAAACCAAAGTTAATGAATATAACAAAACCTATTCCACCACCCAACGGCTATCCAGATCCTAACATGTAGTTTCACTTCATCACTTCTGTAAATGAACTCAAGCCATTAACAAATATGTACAATCGGAAGCTAACTTAAATTAATGTATATTCTCATGGGAAATTTCACTCATTATACATTTAACCCTTATCCTGAAATATGACTATGTTTGTGCATTACAGTAGGTTTGTGATGACTGTGAAGCAACAGCATGTGACTGTCCCCTTCAGCAACCCCTTCATGTACTAAATATTAGGGGCATTTCTATGATGAGACAACTCTGACTGGAATAAAAATATTTGATTAGAGGTTCAGGGTGATGACTGAGAAAAACTTTGCATTGATATAGAGTGACCCTTTTCCTTTAAATTTAGAAGAGCACCCAAATCATGCTAATAAAATCCCCCCCGAGCATAACGGAGGCGACGGCATTCATTCACTGTTGGGGTGCAGCGTTCAGGCCCTGTACTGTTCTCCTGGTACAGACAGCACACTCACATCCGCTTTTCATGAATATTGTGGAGGATGATTTACTGGACGTATCTCTATTTTGCACATCCCTCTGGGTCAGTGCTTATGTAACTGTTGACAGATTGTTCTCGGTGACACAGCCGGCTCATTTCCTGCGCGATATTCCCAGTCACCCGAGGAGGAGTCGCCCCCCTGTCTTTACTTGCATATTGCGCTCATGTAAGAGATCCAATGCCATCAAATGTGTGCTGCCAACCGTAGTTTCTGACCCTATTCATTGGCATCCTTTCTATAGTGTGGAATTTAGATGACACTTTGTTCGCTGTTCCTGTTGAAATGTTGCCAACTTGAACAGTCTTTTTGACTGAAGCGCCCAAATTACATTTCTTTGTCTTGCCATTAAAAAAACTAAACAAAAAAAAACTATGACTGGATGTTAATTGTTTAATTGCGCCCTATAGTACACCTATGTTTTTGTAATAATCAGGTCACATTGTCTTTCCCTGCTGATTTTTTCAGGCCCAGTTTTAATTAGTTAACGGTTTTTGGCTGCAATTAAAGTTGGAAAAGAGGAATGCTGCTCGGTGGATATTAGGTCCCGTCAAATTGCCTCAGAAATCACACAATAATGGGTCCTCTGCAGATCTACTGTGTGGAAAAAAAAGGTAATTATTAAACCACAAATACAGATTCCACAATCTCATTAGGTTGGAAAATCAGCTGTGTGAAGATAAATAGAAAAGATCAGCTCACTGTAATTCTCAAGGATAAAGCAACAGTGCATTAAAACACTATAAAGAGGCCTTTGAAATTCACCTTTTTTAATCTATCAACTAGCATTGTGCTCGTTTTCCTGCTCTATTGCAGCACACCCCCATCCTGCCTTCATTTTTCTAGCCTGGGGAGTCTGCACGTCTCCAGAGGCCTCCACTTCAGAACAAAAACGGCATTAATGAACTGTTTAGCCTGCGCAAATGCTTTCAGGAAAAGCAGAGTATAAAAATACCTCCGATGACTTGTTTTTTCCGTTTTTTCCATTTTTTTTTTTTCTCTTGATTTTCTAAAACGATCAGACAAACCTGAGTCACTAATTTCTGGCAGTGATAGGAACATTGTGACTGCTTTATCCCCACAGAGTTGGGGAAATTGCGAGCGGTAGGCAAAGAGAGCCAGATCATTCTGCTTTGACTGTCAAATCGGGAGAATGGTGGGACTTGAATAAGCTTGGGGGCCCGCACTCTGGATTCTCTTTATAGCTCTGCCATCCCATGCAAAAAGGAATTTTGAATGTAGCTCCTACATATTTAATACACAACTTGTTTCACAGATGTTTCTCCAGACATTTTCTGCCTCATAAAACAGATTGTATTATTTTTTAATAAGCCAACATCTCTTGTTGTTATGAGGATTGGCTATGAAGCCCATCAGGGTTGCTTTGATGTGAGCTTCGACAGATAGACGCATAAGCTGAAATGACAGGCCGAGAAGATGCAAACACAATGCTTACATGCAAGTTTGTGCACAGTAATTCTCGATATGGAGAGTCAAAGAAGTCCTCCAATTACTTTTATGTGATGACTGACAGACCAAATTATGATTATTTTAGAAAATACTGATAATATATAATGTGGTTAATGTGACCGAGCAACAATCTCATGAGCACAATTTGACGAGACTACGGAAATTTAATCAAGTTTGTAAAAAACAAAAACAAACAAAAAAAAAAAAAAACAACAACAATAAAAACAAAACTTTAATAGATCACAATTTAGGACAGATTGTATGTAATTACTCATTTCACAAAATATTTTAATGCCAGTTCTTTTGTTTGTTTGTTTCAACTCCAGGTACACATGAAATTTCTCTGTTCTTTCAACCCAGTTCCAAGCATCTTGATACAAACTGCGCAAAACAGATATATACATAGATCCACAGATACGCAAAGGCCATACAGTGGAACGCTAATAACAATAAACCGAGTTGGAATAATGGAATTGGGCTAACCACTTGCAAAACCCCATGCGTACCACAATCTGACTCAATTTATATTTGCACTGGGGGCAAGCTGTCTAAATAGTCATAATTTCATCTGTAAGCAGAAACGAATCCCCGGCAGAATTTCCCTCCGGGAGTTAATAGAGTATTTCTGATTCTGATTCTCTGATTCTGAAAATGGACCACAATGCGTTATGCGTTATCTGACACTGCTGTGCTGTCGTATGTTGATGTCATCTTGGTGAGCTCGGACATCTGAGAAAGCAATTGAAATGTTTATAAGTGACCAAACATGGCAAACTTGATGTAAGATCAAATTCCCATTCCTGTTCCAGCAGGCAAATATGAGGCAAAAGTGTATGTGAGGTGTGGATTGGAGCCTTTCTGAATGGTTTCTGCACTCTATCTTGATGTACATGTTGCCCCCCCAGGGTGCAATGAGCTCCTCCCATTGTCCAAGGTGGACTGGAAAACGTCACTTCACTGGGTTTCATATTGAGAGCTGCATCGTGGCTCTCCTTCCAGTGTTTGCTTAGCTAAGACGACGATAGATTAAAAAACTACATGGCATTGCATAGAAACACAAGATAAAAATAAAAATAAATATATTTTCTGGAAGATGCAATTGACTTGACATTTTGATTGTACCCTTATTCCCTGCTGTGTTGGTATTTTGTTTAATCTTTAATCTTCTTTTGTCAGGAGATTGGCTGAGCTAGATTCAACTAGAAACTCCATACATACAATTTCATGCATTTCACATTTATAATAAACTGAGATAAAGTTTTGTTAAGTGTACGTTGTTGTTTTGAATCAAATGCATTAGCTTTTTTATGATTTAAATTCCAACAGTAACATATATAAACATAGCATAAGCATACTTCTGTAGCTATACAACTTAATTGCACGAGGGCCTTGTTTAAATACACAAATTCATTTAAAAAGCTATAAATAGCACAAGCCTCCACACAAAAGAGCCGTTTCATGCAGCGAAAAAGAGAGAAAAAATTTCATCACCTTGTCAAAGCTGCAGTCACGGGTTCCTGGGTTTCTGCTCTGCTATTCTATGTATCTAACACTTCAATCCTATTATACTGCCTCAGAGACTGTCTGCTTGCAATGAATAGGCATACAATGTACTTTTCTGGTTTTGCACAGTGGCCAATTTTTTTAGTAGGTGGCCATTTCTCTCACCCAGCTTGGAGAAGCCTTTGAGGAGCACCTTTTTGAAAGTGTTGGAAGTTTATTATAAGCCTTTTAGCAGAATGGATTCATGCTGAGCTGTGAAAGGGCCGAAGGAGCGCACAACAGGTCCATCTGTGCAGCAGCACCCAGAGCTCAGCAGTAGGGCTGCACACTCTGAAGTGTTTAAGCTACCGCACTACATCCTCCACATGTGTTTTGCAGGGAGTCTTCAGGGATGAAGAGAGTGTAGACGGCGCTACAGTTATCTCATTTGATTTCAGGATCTCTCCTTAAAAGTACCTTGGCATTGTTGGAGAGCAGAAAACAGCAGTGCAATGAGAGGCGGCTTCAGCTGAGTAACGTCACACGCGAACTTGAGCTCTGCACTTGAGTCATTACACCATAACCATTAAAAATCTATTCAAACCAGCATGACCCAACTATCGTATTTTTCAGAACCTTTTTTGCTTTACACAGGTCCTGCTAGTCGCGAGCTTAAAAATCCATCTGCATGAATGAAATGAATCAGTAAAATCTGGTGAAATGAAGACTTTTAACTTTTTGCAACTGATCCAGTCAATCCTTAATGACAAGAGCAGAAAATCGCAATATTTTGTACGAGATATAATAGAGTCAGAATTGGAAAGTTGTCATTAGTGCATTAGTGCAGACTGGTAGGTGTGTGTGTTTGAAGGTGAGGCGGCAGTGAGAGCCTGTGTAACAGCAGCTGAGGCTATCAGCTATAATATTCACCTGTTTTCCATGAGAGAATGGAGTAAATAGGCCTTGAAAAATTATGGTTACCCAGCAACAAAGGACAAATACAAGAAAAATGCTTGTAATGTAATTTTGGGTCTACAAGGTTTTCTACACATCGGATAGAGCTGCATAATGTTCCATTTGGGCCAAGGCTCTGTTTTGTCTTTGTTATGTACTGATGGATACATGAAACTAAGCAGCTTTCTTTATCAGTCACCACAGTAATGTTTGGCGTTGATTTGCCAACAGCTTCACAAAATTACTGAATACATTTTAAAAGACAATTTTTATGATTGAATTTGGTCACAGATACTTTCTGGCTGTCCATTTGGCCCTTTTTTGTGAACACGGTCTCAGTAAGGTCTTGAGGGAATTCTTCCAAATTTGGCAGAAACATTTATTTGGACTCAAGAATGAACTAAATTTTGATGGCCAAAAGTGAAGGTCATCATGGTAACGATTCGCAAAAATGTCTAATAGGGAAAAGTCAGGAAGTCAGGAAGAATGACATTTTAGAGCAAAAATGTCAAAGGTGAAATTCTGCCACCTTATGCTTTACAAAAGAAATTTATATTGAATTAAACATTTATCTTGTGAATTCATGCAACCCTGTGAAAGTTTCAGAGTGCTCTCACTGGACCTCTCACAGTGTGCTATAGGCCGAGCCGTGATGGAAAAGATTGTACTCTTAGTTCAAGCTGTGAAAACTGAAGAACAGATGAATGACATGTAACCATGTAAATTCATGAGGAAGTGCTACTGTAAGAAGCCATCATGATTCAAAGCGGGGACTTCCAGCCAGTATGGACACATCCCTGTCATCATAATGTGCTGACAAGATTACAAATCTGGATTTAGTTAAATCCAGCTTGGAGTTGCAGTGCTGTCCCTCACTCACGGCAAAATTAAATCATGGTGCTACCCCGATAAACTGCCATGCCAAGAAACATGTGCTGTGGAAACTTATCTTTCAGAAGACACAATAATTTCAGGTTGAAAGGTTTTGGGGTTTTTCTGGTACTGGACCAAAGCTGTGGTAGCTGTTCTGGTACAGTTTTCTGCTGCAGAACCTTCTGGGCCTTAGACCTGGGAAGTTCCCATACTACAGTGTGGTACAATTACAGAATATAGCTGGATTACAGCGCTTTGAGTCTGTCTTGTTTTAATAATTCATTTGGCAAAATTGACCTTGTTTTGAAGAAAAATGAAGCTTTAAGTGAGATTATTTTGGAATTAATTAATAGGAAGGTATGAAAGGACAACCAGGATCATAACACATATTATTATTCAGGACGATGTCTAGTCCTTGTGCCAATGTCACCTTCTAATAACATACATATTCAAAAGTGGCTTTCTCAGTCTGCTGTTTACAATAATTCCATAAGTGCTGGAATTTTCTTTTTCCAAACCCATTAAGAACTCATTTGCTCTCTGAAAAGGTTTTAAAGTGTCAGCATTGTTGGAAAGCATTCTCCTTCAACCTCATGGAAAATGTGCCATTCACTTAAACATTTATTGCTCTGAGGCAGACAGAAACATCAAATAGAAAACCATTCAGACCTTCGACTTTTACTGCAAACTCCAAAAATTTTATATGGTAGGATCAACAAGCACCTTACTCAAACTTTTTAAATAATTATAACATTTTTTTTGTCATGAACATAAGGCTTGTTTCTTTTCTTTTTTTTTTTTTTTAGCACCATTCTAATGACTTTTTCTAAGCAGAAGAAAGTTGTCAGCACTGTCCTCTCCAACAGCTGTTCTGTTTAATAAGTGGCAAAGAGGCAGTGCAGCAGTTTCTTAGTATGTGCACTATGCCAGAGACGAATAAGAGAGATGTGTCAGCTCTGTGGCAAGTTTGAGAAGTCTGAGACAGAATATTGTTGGAGGAGTCGTGCTGCTCTCCTCAGGTAAAGCTCATGTAGTTGTAGTTATCTGCTGAGTTCAGAGAGAGAGAGAGCCGTGAGCTAAGAGTTAACTGGTCAGTTAGCAGTTAATAGTCTCGGCAGCTTGGTTCTGTAAAAGTCACTGCTGATGACTGATGCACTGACTTGCACTATTTAAGCAATACACCACGGCCTGAAGTGATGTATTGCTTTTATACAACGGTTACCAGTAATGGAAATATGAAAGAGGACTACAAAATCACGTTAGCTCTGTATGTCACTGTTCAAGCCACTCTACCGTTGTCAACCCTCCCTGGAGGTGAAAATGAACCATAAACATGTGAATTCAAATGTCAAAACGACGCTCAGAACTTTAAAGCTACCTACTGTAACAGTTGGTTGTTGTCATGGAAACATAGTTGCTCCTCCGACAATAATGACCATGCTGAAGAGGTTTTAGTAACAATAATAATGATAATAATAGTGGGGACTATTTTTATCAGGCTATCAGGCCTCACTTCTCTCCTTCTCAACCTCTCCAGATGTCATCCCCGCATTTTTTTTTTTTTCAGACTGACACTCCTCAATTCATTCATCCATCGTTAGCCCTCCCTGGAGATCAAAATTAATCGTGAATGTGCTTAATTATTTGTTAATGCTGTCAAACAATAAAGGTACACACCAGCTACTTTGCTCCTGGCTGTAACGGTTGTTGTCATGGATACATTGTTGCTTCCCTGAAGTGGAATGATATGCTGTGATATACGCTCATTATATCACAGTTAACAACCAATCAGATTGCAGGATTTTACCTTTTGTTTTATAAAATAATAATAATCTGTTTCAGCTCCGGTTGACCAGGGAAATCTGGACCATGATGCAATTGTGTCTTGACGAGACATCAGGGTAAATACAGTGGAATGACTCCTGCGGCTGCATGTCCCATAACAGGAGCTGCTATCTACTTAAAAGCCACGAAACAAGAGCTCAGGCGGATATGGGTTCTTTTCATCTTGTCATTCTTATAGATACGGTTAATACGTTTACTTCACAGTCAGCCAGTCAGCCACCACACAACTGTAGCACATATATGGCACTGTTTTGAACAGTGAGTTAACATCATGATGCTAAAATTTCTGCAATTTTGTGCACATTGTAATAGCATTGCAAAATGTATACAATTAATTATGTGTAGTGATTAAAAAAATCACTACAGATGTGCTGTTAATATTTTTCTTTAACTATGAAGAACTGCTCTTCAAGGTTAGAAGCCATACAGTTTGACAGTTTGAGCTTTTATTTATTTATTTATTTGGTTGGTCGTTTTAGTGGTTTAAGCTCCAGCGGTGTACCTGCTCACAGAGATCAACTCAAAAATGCACAGAGACATTATGTTCTATTTGCGGACTTCTCCACTGTACATTTATTTGCAAGAGTTTACTGTTGCTATGGGAGAACAACGCTGGGATAAACATAAATGATGCAGATAAAGTAGAGCGGGGACATTTTTTACTTAGTATTGAATCAGCGTGACATTGAGTACTAACTGTCACACAAGTTCCTTGTGAAAGCCCGTAGGATAAAAGGCTGTGGCTGTCTTTTCCATATTTCATTATGCGTTACCTGCCATATTTTGAAACGATGTGCAGTTATAGGGCCAGATATGCTAGTAAAATTTCTAAGATTATGAATCTGATATTTGAGGAAAGTAATGAAAAGCGGCAGCCTCTACCTGCGCTCTTCAATTTACCCCTCTTCTTTCTTAACCTGTTATATCGTGGGATCCTGCAGGACACGAGGGGGTGACGCTGCCTGACTTGTGTGTGGAAGTCTTTTTCATCTATTCTGCGGTAGTTTGCGAATTTCTGCCTTGTACTTTGGAACCCGAGGTCCATCTGCAAGCATTATAAGTAATTTCCTTACTGGTGTGAATGAAATCGTCTCTTTCCAGAGGTATGAATAAAAATAAGTATTTGAATTTTGGCCATTCATTAATACCGCTGAAATGATATGTATCAAAAATGAGCTGCAATTTGAGGCGTGAAAGTGAAAGGTATCACAACAATAAGTATGTTTGTGGTATAAAGACAGTATTACTCCAATGCAAATCATATCACAATCACAATATATGCCAAATAATTACAAAAGGGAATTCCCTGCAAACTATATGGCCATACTATCTGCATGTTTTACTGTTATATGTATATATACTGCTCTTCGCTTTCATACAGGGTTCATGGTATTGAGAGATTTTTTACACTTATGTATCTGATTAGCATTGACTGACACACAGGTTCAGACATCAGTTATGAGAGATAGGTTAGGGAAATGAAACTCTGTGTGGAGTTTGCATGTTCTCCGCATGTTTGCATGGGTTTCCTCCCACCATCCAAAGACATCATGTCTGGGTCAACTGGTCACTCTAAGCTGTCTGTAGCTCTGAGTGTGAGTGTGACTCTCTGTCTCTGTGTGTTGGCCCTGTGATGGACTGGTGTCCTGTACAGGGTGACCCCACCCTCAGCCAGAGTGAGCTGGGATTGGCTCCAGCACCCCCAGGACCCAGAAAAGGATAAGCGGTAGAAGATGAATGAAGGGATGAATGAAATGCTATAACAGAATGTCCACTAGGGGCAGTGTTTGTATGCATTCAAAATGTCCAGTGTGTAGACTGAGCATGCATGATACACCTTATAAAAGCACAAATACAGTTCATGAAACAGAATGAATGTCATTTTCAAGTCACTCAATTATGCACAAACATGCAGCATTAATCGAAGCGCGGGAAGCATGTGGTAGCTCACCATACCATCATATAGAAATTAAGAGGATTACATTTGTCACAGTTTAATATTCTCAGCTGTGATTTGGGCATCGTGTGTCATTTTGACGATGTTTAATTAAGCCATTTTCTAACTTGTGTGTAGTGGTGTGTGAGTGAGGGAGATTCAGATGTCATGTGTGCATGGATGCACATTCACATTTAGACAAAAAGCCCTGTGTATCCCGCATACTGTATGTTCCATTACCTCGGAGGGTTCGGGGCTGAGTGCATTGGTCAGGCTTGAGTGCTTGGCTCTGCTCGAGTCAGCAACAGACAATGAGCTGAGGAAGGAAGGCTCCCGGTCTGTCTCCCTGGAGAGCACCGATGGTTAAGGAGCTTGTCATTGATCTAAGTAGAGGAAGGAATGAGTGACAGAGGGCAAGCAGGGGAGCACCTCTGCCCTATCCTGCCCTCCAGTGTCCCATTGGACAGACTTGTTGGTATTTATCAACTTCACAGTTTGCCGTATTCAAAATGGAAAAAAACAACAACAAAAAAACAAAAACAAACCACGGCCTGAGATGAAGTGTTGCAAAGTCATGCAGGGATGAATGTTATTTTGCTGGAGGTTGAATTCAAAGAAATCAAAACAAAACTTTTGTTGGCAGCATTATAATGGCACAGAATTAATTTCTAATGCTGAGCAAATGAGGAAATAAGTAGTCAAATTTCTAAAATGTGAGATACATTTTGATGTTTATACATTTGGAATTGGTTATCATTTCACATACACAAATATCTTTAGACTGTTGATCAGTTCAAACACGATTTTTGAAGATTTTCAAGGAGTTCTTGTAAATCTTCCTGCTACACAGCCAGTTTTAACATTGTTTGAAACATTTTATACCCATTTTTTGACTCATCAGGAGTAAAGCTGCGGTGGACATAACTAAAGTTAGCACGCAAACTAACTATTTGCTCTAGTCATTCCTGTTGCTCTCTGATCACAACTCACTGTCGCATCCAGTCTGCCTGGAACATGCAGCTTTGCTCAGTGAGTGCACTATCACCTCTTACTACTATACTTAATACTATAGAGTCAGCGGTGGCTGAAGTTCTTGACAAATAACCACAGTCCCAGCCCACCTCACAGCAGGAAACCAGGTGGCTACCATCAACATTGTCTGTTCCTTTTTGCAATCAAATCAAATCAAATCAAATCAAATCAGATTTATTTGTATAGCGCCAAATCATTACAAAGTTACATGAAGGCACTTTACATACAGAGCAGGTCTAGACCAAACTCTTTATACATTTATTTAAAGACCCAACAGAGCCCCGATGAGCAGGAAAAACTTCCTTTAAGAGGCAGAAACCTCGAGCAGAACCAGACTCAGGGGGGGCGGCCATCTGCCTCAACCGGTTGGGTTGAGAGTGGTAGAGTCACACACAAATGAATTAGAATGTATAAGAAACATAATCCATAATCCATAATCCATAATCCAATCTATCCTGAATGTAACTCACATTTTTACCTTAAAAATAAGTCATTGTAGAAAAAAACCTCAAGGTTGAAATGGAATAGGAAAATGCAGGCATGAGCATCTTTACTACTATAAAGGTGACTCGAACTGAGATGTGAGAACAACCTGCAGCCAGTCTTGCACGAAAAATCATAGATGGGCTGAAGAGAAACAGAGGTGATAATTGAGTATGAAAGCCAGAAACACAAATATAGTTGAGTGAAGCAGGTTCATGGGGAAGGAGGAAATTCTACTGCCACATAGCACACGGCATGCTATACTTTGCAGAGCATTCAGTGTGCTGTTCGCAGTCTGCTTTTCTTTGTCTGCACACTGAGCAGTGAAGCAAGTAGCACAGGCACACGCTGCTAATACAGCTGATGTTGCATGATATAATAGACTTTCATCCCATGGGAGAACTAAATCTGGGGCTACCGGTGTGCTGGGCAGAGCTGGCCCTGATGGGATACGGCTCCTCGTGGGAACAGCAGCCGTCTGTAATCCCGAGTGACTGCAGGGCGCAGCAGCACCTTCACACTTGATCAGTGCTTTACACGTATAACTTCAGACCAGGTGATCTTTTCGCAGCTTGAACTCTGTTTACCTTTGATTTGTACATGCTGTGCTGTACTTGTTGTGTATATTCATGTGTTGTATGTGACACTGACAATGCCAAAATTAGTTCACATCAGTTTTACTGCTGAATGGAACCAGAAAGGACTGCAGCAGTTGGTGACAGGGTGCTGCAGGCTATGTGTGAGGCACGCAAGGGAAAAGGAGACATCATTGAATATTTGTGTGGGACAAAATGAAATCACACCAGCCATCCATTATCTATACTGCTTATCCAAGCTGGAGCCAATCCCTGGCACCGTTCTACTGCATACTGGGGCAAACAACCATTCATGGACGCACCCCTACTGCAGAGATAAGGTGGGGCACCCAAATGAAAACAACACAGACACAAACTTGAAACAGAGAGCTTTAAACCAAGAACCTTCCTTCTACACCGCTGTGCTGTGCTGAAATCAAACCGGCGCACATCAAAACAAAAACGCCAATCAGAATTTCTGAAGACAAGGCCTGCCGTTCTGCTCAAAGACTGGCGAAGAGATGGGGAAACAGCACTCCTCACGTCCAAGGACAAGTGGGCTTATTGAACTTGGCCAGTGATGTATCCGCTTGCAGACACACAACCTTCCGTAAGTTGAACTGGTCAAGAAAAATATTTTCATCATACTGTAGAGGCTGGTGAGCAGCTCTAAAGTAAATTCCTTGCCAGAGTTCCATATGCTGAAGCAACCCTGCCAAATGAGCCAACCCCAGAGAAGCATAACTCAATTTTCCTCCCACCGCCCGCTCATAGAAGCTGGAGCTTGATTAAGGTTATTATGTTGGATAAAAAAAATTATGAAAAGGTCATGTCCATGGTTAAATACTGTGATTATTACAATGCCTGATTACACTTAGAGAAACCTTTTCATTATGTAAATGATATGTATGAGCTATAGGTTCACTCGTCAGATTGTCAGTTTTTCACTTTGGCACAAACAATTAATTGAATAATTTTTTGGGATCAGCTCAGTCCTCCTCATCCCAGATATAATTTCAGTAAAAGATCTGTGGGGAGGTGTATACTCCTCTGCAGTCGTCTTCAGATACATTTCCGAGGAAGACTGCCTTTGTTTAGCAAAAACAATTGCCACTCTAGTGTGTGGGGACGCTCTGATCAGAAGCTGAAATTGGTGTATAGTGCTGATGTATATAGGAAGTAAAGTTTGTGCACCATCAGATTGGTGGAGTCGATCTTCCTTGTAAAGCCGTCATTTCTTCACAGGCTAAAAAAATTCTCAGCTAGAACAAAGAACACTGAAATATATCTTAAGATAAAAAAAGAAAAAAGAAAAAAAGACAAAACACAGTAACAGTTGTGCAGCAGAGTAATGTTGCAAAAAATGTGCTTGTTACCGACAGCAAAATATAGCATTTAACTTTTGACATTATTTATAGTTTACTTCACAACAAGAGAAGCAGAAAGCACAGAAAGGGAGAAGAGATACGAAATACTGAAAAACAACTGTGGAGGGCAAAGTCAATACATGTCCCAGCTTCTCAGAGTGCTACACACCTTCAGTAAACACCTGAAGAACACAACTGACAAGACTGAAAAGTCTGGGTCACAGGGATGCTCTGATGCTGTTGTTTGTTATGCAGCGCCCTGTGTGTTTGTCAATACCTATTTCTCAGAGTTCTTTTGCAGAGTGAAGCAAATTTTGTCAGGATATATTCTAATAGAATGGGATAGAAGTGGAATCTGGGAAACGTGGACTGCCTCTGTCTTACTTTGATGTTTGTCACATTAAAGGATGCAGACTGCGCTGTTTCTATGGGAAAAACGGGGGGAAATAAACATGCTGCAGTTTTAATTAAGGCACGTCAGAAACAACAAAACTGCAATGCTTTCAACTTTTCAACGTTTCAGCTGATGACTGGACAAGAAGCTAAAAGTTCCATCATCTGCTCCAAAAACAGCACCTTTCATCCAGAGCCAGCATGAACTTTTTTCAACAGTCTAAGCCACAATAGCTCTTCTGTTGCTTCACACCACACAGGCTAGTCTACTCTCATCACTGATGCTGTCAACACTTCACTGCTTTTGGTAGGTACTGACCACCGCAGACCAGAAACCTCCCACCAGAGCTGCAGTGTTTTCCTGCCTCCGACACATACACTTCAAATTTCAAATTTTCACTTCACCTCATCCATCGGTGGTCATAATATTACGGCTGATCAGAATTCAGTGTTTGACCGGCGGCTGTGATCGGGGTTGGGTAGGCGTATGAGCAGGATCTCAACATCCCTGTTAGCCCTGAGTCCAGAATTGGATTGCAGCCTCTGTATCTACATATTTTGGATATTTTGGCTTGATTGAGTTCAGCATGCTCACTGATCTGTTTTTGTTGGAGCTTATTTTTCCATGCTCTTTGGTTGGCAGACAGCTTTTAAAGGTAGAGCTCTACCTGAGGTAAGTTTTTTATTTTGAGAAAATAACAAGATAATATAATAAAAGAGTGTCTTTCCTGTGTTCGTGCTGTGCCAGCCTCCTCCTCTCTCTCGTCAGGCACCTCCTGTGCCCACAGGTTCAGCCAGCTGACTCAAGGGATGTGGGAGTGGTGTTTTGTCACAAAGCACTTCTACAACTTATTACACAAATTATGAAAGTACAGCACATATGCAGGCGCTGCAACACAACACCATAGAATGTATCCCTAGTTACCACTTAGCTGATACCCATATAGAATTAACAAAAAACAACAACAACAACAACAACAACAAAAAAAACATCATTATGGTCGCTATTGCACTTCTGTTGAAGATCTCTGGAATCTTGTTTGTCTTTCAAAGGCATTTTGAAAACAAAACAGAATTAATTGCCCAGAGAGAAATCTGTATTTTTTTGGATCACAAAAATAACTGTATTTCAATAGTCCAATGACAATTCAACATAGATGCTGAATACTATATTATAGTATACTATAATCTATGTGCTATGTGGTCAGACAGAATGAATAGTTCAGAGCTCAAAGCTTCATGATGCAGTTTGAGATTAAACATTTTTTCGGCTTTCGTAGGTGTTGTGATTTTCCTCAAACTGTCACTGTCTGTTTGAAAAGGACAGAAAAGAGAAAGCACTGGATGCTGCTTGAGAGAGAAAGAGTGTGCACATGATTGAGGATAGGTGCTTTGACAAAACAGAAATTAGTCAGACCCCTTGTTTACATGAATTCATATGTTACTGAATGCATTATAACAGAAATAAAACACTTAAAGGGAGTTGGCACTTGTCGTTACTGGTATAAGCAAATTTGATTTAATGCTACATTTCACAGAATGATGGTGCCACAAAATGAACTATTATCATTTTAATATAGAAGTCTGGCAATAAATGAACTTTTTCCGTCACTCTGGGACCAGCAGGGATCGAATTTCATGGTACGAATGGTATGAATCCATTAACAGCAGGGGGACAGTGAAAGGTGGCTGGTTACCCCCGTGAGAGGTTGGAGGCGTACAGCCTGTTGTCTGCAACTCTTCAGACTGATCCTCAGATAGAGAATTAAGTGAAAGAACATCTCGTAGCGCAGATGTATTTTTCTTGTGCTTTTGTTTGACAGATTCAGGGATGACAAGATCTCTTCAGCTAAATACAGTTAGATATGAACTGATAATAAGAGCTAATTATTACTCATGTTATTATAATTATTATTATTGTTGTTGCTGTTCACAGGGTTCAAACTTTTTGCATTTATATATTTATTCATTTTCTGCTTTGCCCAATGCCAGGTTGAATATGTCCCTGTGGTTCAGGCCAAAGGGACACACAAATTAATGTGTTGAGAGGAACTGCACTTTTTTGTAGTCTTTTTGAACATCCTGCGATCAGGGTAATTTGAAAAATGCTGCCATTCTATCCTCTCATCCAAGAGGAGATGGTCAAAAATTGTAAACAGACAGTTCTAGTTCCAGCTAAAACGTTACAAAACATATGCAGATATTTTGATCTTAAGAAAAGAAGTTTGGCGTATCTTTATGATCACGCTGGATTCCTTTTTCAAATTCAAAACCTCCTGTCTTGTACACATTTTTATGACTGCTTGTTCGGCTTCAAAGAATATATTTCATAGCTTTGCTCCGAGGTTAACATGCTAAGCTTTTAAAGTGGCTTTTTAGTTTTCGTTGTTTGTTTGTTTGTTTTTTTTTATGAAAAAAGGACTTCTGCTGTTCTGGTCACACTGATCCAAAGCGCTTGCATGTCAAGCATGTACTGCATAATAACTATACAGGTGAAGGTGCTGCTGTTCTACCACATTTATGCAAACAGCATTTCTAAGAAACAGCTATGACTTGAATGTTGTAAACAGCCATAATCTTGCCTTGAAGTTTAATAGCAGTGATAAATATTTACCCCTAAAAATGTTCCTGCTGTGGGAGTGAAAATATGGCACTGTACACCTTGGATTATTTTCCACACAGCTGCACATTCTGATAATTAAAACGAAGGGAAGACAGTTCATCCATGATAAATGCATGTGTTCTGACAGCATTGAACTGCTGAACTGCTGCAATATAATAGTTCATGTCCCACCAACTGCTCAGCTCCAAAGACATGGCATGGTCTAACGCGTCGTAGCGTGTGAGTGAGTGTGTGTGCGGCTGGTTGCATTATACACACGTGTGAGAAGGATGAATGTCTTCAAGAATGATTTGGGGGGGTTCTTTACATAAAAAAAAAATCATTTAAATTTTTTTTTTACCATGTCACTTATCCTGGGCTTTTTTTTTAACCCAATATAATACTTGTGAAATGCTGCATTAATCATTTTGTGCATGTTCATACTTCATATATAAACTTTATTAAGTACATCTACTGTATATAAACTTGTCTGATCTATTAAAGATCTATTGATCCATTAGCTCCAGAAAGCAGACAAACTTATTGCCAACGCAACATCCCATAATGTGGCTCCCACCTCCCACCTCCTTAAACAACCAACTGACTATTTGTAGTGACATCTCCGTGAGATGCCACTGTAAATGACACCCCGCTCACCAATATCAGCGCCTGGATAACCTGCTACAACATCTTGGTAGCAGCTTGCTAACTATTTTCACTGAAGCTGCACATGCTCACTAGATTTTATTTTATTTAATTTTATTTGTAAAATAATTAAATTAAACTGTTACTACTTATATGATTTGCCCTTTTTAAGGACCTAATTGGTGTACATTTCTATTCAACTTTCATATTAAAAACAAAGACTGTAATTGGAATATCATGTATAGACCATAAATTCACTACGATTAACTCTTAATGCCAGTGAACATCAGACGAGGGCAGAGTTCACCAGTCTATCAAGGCTGACACCGCCACCGCTTAACCCTACAGAGGCCACTGGCTCAGTGTCTCAACCCTGCATACTATGTGCTAGCCACTGTCCCACCGTGCCACCAGGCTTGTATCTAGATTAAGAGTCAATGATTTTTACATGAAATGTTTTGGTACCCCAACCCAGTTTGTACTGGAAAAATAAATGTATTGTGACAGAATCAACCCTAAGACTAACACTAACCCTGCAAAACCCCTGTCCAGAATTATAGATCGTGTGATATTTCATTTATCAGATGGTCCATTTCTTCTTTTATTTTACTGAAGCAGCATTGGTATTTTGCTGGTTGTACCCAGGCTGTATTGAATATCCTGCACATTGACAAACATATTTCAGTCTGGTGAGATTGAAGATGAGTTGACCTGTGAATAATAATCTTAAAGGTTTTAGTGTTCCTGCTCAAACTGGTGCAACGAAGCAAGTGCTGCAGTTGTCAGCTAAGCAGTGATGGTACCTGCCCACACGGTCCTGAAAGGAGCCTGCTGGCAGGAAAGCTTGGTGAAGTCAAGCTCCATGCACTGAGGAGAGCATGACAACTGTGTCTGTAAAAATAACATGAAACATGAAAGCCCATCATCATCGTTGATGAAAAAAACACAGATATTAATAGAGCCGAGATTTTTTCATCAAAGATGGAATTGCACTTTTTACAGAAGATCTGAATCAGTTGAAATTTCCACATTGGTTATGCTCCTCCATTAAGCCTGCGAGCAGAGTGTGCATCATGTTCAATTGCAGTAACCCAACACACCCCCAAACACATCTGTCAGTTTGTTGCTGAGCCTTTCAGGAAAAGAGCCGGCTTGTTGTGAAACATAGGAGGGGACAAAAATAGAGAATGCCTTGCCTGACAAGTGGTGGAGGTTAAACAGGGTGAGGCTGCATTTCAGAAGTAACTTAAGAAGTTCCTGGGTTACCTGTCACTTACTGAGCTAAGAGGTCTTGGCTTTGGGCTTTATTTAAATGGATGCAGGGCTTAGACACCGCATACATTTAGTCAAACACGCATGTTTTTCACAGTCCGTAAAGCTCATTCTACAATCTGAGTGTCCCAAACCATCCGGTCCAGATTATCAAATGGACTAGAAAAGCCAGGGAAGGCACTGAAGAGAGTTTAGTCTTAAAAAACTTTTGTTTTACAGTCACTTTACTGTTGGCTGGGCGTGTTTGGGTGCTATAAATAGCATGACATTTGTCCGTGCGACATTAACTGGCGTAAGTTAATTAATTTTGATTTGATTTGAAAGGAAGGGAAATATTAAGTTGCCCATTTGATGATTGTTTGCCAACGCCTCACAATAAAGCCATTTTAATTAAAGATATGCTCCTGCTGTTTTCAGTTCATGGAGTTGGCTGAAGGCACATACATACTGTGTATTTGTGTTTTACAACATATTTTATGAGGCATGTTAGAGAAAGAGAATAATTGACATTAATTGCTTTATTTAGCTATTACATCACAAAAAGAAACATTGGAAGTGCATAAACACACTGACAGATAATTTCAGTCATTCCATAGCTAGGTACAGTAGGTGATAGACACATTCACAAGATTAGCTCAATATAAAGTATGCCACAGAATTATTACACATTCAGGATAAGAGGTATTATGGCCAAAGTGTGGTGAGCATTGGTATTATTTTAATTTATTTTGTAGTTGACAGTAGAGAGAAATGGGAAGATACCACTGTATTTATTTTATTTGTCAAAGACAGACACAAGCTTTAAGCACCTTGTACTGCCATTTATGTTAATTTTAACTATAATAATTTAGAGTTTCACTGGATTTCCTTTAGGGCAGTATGGCTGCATAGTGGTTAGCTGTTGCCCCACAAGAAGATTGTGGGTTTGGTTCAAGGCCTGGGGCTTTTCTGTGCAAAGTTTGCATGTTCTCCCTGTGCCTGCGATGGTTTCCTCCCGCTGTCCAAAGACATTGTGTTTAGGTTAACTGGTAACTCTAAATTGTCCGTAGGTCTGAATGCGTGTGGTTGTTGGTCTCTTTCTGTCTCTGTTGACTGACGAACTGTCCCTTTCCCAGAGTGAGCTGGGATTGGCTCCAGCACCCTCCGCAACTCGGAAACGGAAAAGCAGTAGATGGATGGATGGATGCCTTTCCTTTAAAGTCAATGCTTCTTGCATTATGGTTTCTAATAACACAATAAGCAAAAAGGAAACATTATTGCAGTTGGTTATTCATCACATTTGGAAAGTAACACTGAAAATATTGAACATATCAGCAAACTGTTCTCTCATGATACTTTGTTGTCTTAAGAGCTTGCGCTAAATATTATTTCACTCATTTGTGATTATGCTTGGACACTTATAACTTCCTGTTCTTGGTTTAACATTGCGAGATACAGGTTGACTTGAGGGATTAGAACTGTTACCCCTACCCCTTACCTTCACCTTTTAACTCGATCATCTTTTTCCAAGCCATAGATAAATCCTTTTCTTACCTAAAACTACTTTCATGTAGAACCCAGGCCTTAAAAGCGATGACGAAAGGCTGGATTTTTTTGTAACAACCCTGCTTGCCAGTTGTGCTAGCCTGTGACTGGTGAAACTTTTCCAGGAAAAATAGTGCACTGAACAGTTATAGTTCCTCATAAGAAATTGCAAAGAAAATAAATTGATAGTAAGAAGTTAGTTCTTAGCAGCCTGCTGGGAGTTGTTAAGTTTTGATGGAGACATTGTCCAGCCTATCCAGCTGTAATGATCAGTATAAGTCAGTATAGATATAAAAGCATGTTTCAGAATTCATTTAGTGGTGATTAACAATGGGTATTTATGTGCTATACATTATCGGATACAAGATCAGTCCTCAGTCCCTGTTTCTAAATATCTCATGACCGTGATCAAAAATGTTACTGCAAGAAACCAGACAGGGAGCAAAACAACATCAAGACGGATCATGGCCTATCAGAAAAGAAAAAGTAACAGCCCAACAAAGACAGACAGACAAAAACAAAGGTAAAGAGGCAGAGAATAATGGGTAGCTTGTGAGCAGAGGAAATACTCATGGTAAAACTGTCCTCGCACAGCAGACGGAGATGAAGTAGAGAGAGCTCACGAGAGACTGGAGCGAAGAGACACGCATTAAAGCTCTCCGCATGCCAACACAAATTCTGCCCGTGGACAACAAGACAGAGAAAATGGCAACCATGAACAAATGTGGCCTGTCTCTGTAACTGTGCCCTTGGAAGTCACACTAAAACTGTGTATTTGTGTGTGCGGCTGTATCTGTTTGAGTGATTTTAGACTGATTGTTTAAGGGCGGAAGTAGGTGATTGTGCTGCATTTGTGTAGGTGTGTGTGTGAGACAGAGAGAACAATTCCTCTTTGGTCCTAAAACAGAGCGAATAACTATATAATAAAATAACAAGTTGAATGTTAGGGCATGTAAGAGGTGTAAAAATGTGTTGACTAAAAGATAAATAACACCCGTCTGTGTGTTTCAGCCAAACTTATGCCTCCTCACTGCAGTATTTCCTTTAGTGACACTGTTGTTTAAATCCCAAGAGCACAGAAACACATAAATAATATAAAAGTCTTGTCCAGGAACAGACACCGGTGAGTGCTAATTCAACTTATTGACAGCCGTCATTGCAGAGAGAGTCGGTGTTCAATCCACAAATCTCCAACTAATGCCTGCAAACAAACCCTCAATAATCATCTAACAGGGGAACACTCGAGAGTTTCAAGTTTCCCACTCTTCCATCCATTTCTCTATCTCTATAGCTTGGCTGAGAGACGCCAGTCCCAAGTCGAGGCCGCAGACTAAATACTAAGCTGCAGCACACGACAGCCACAGCACATAGATTTGCATCAGTTAATGTGTGTCCAATGATTTGCCAAGCATGCTCTGAATGCGACTGCCGCTTATCTGGCAAAGTTGATGCGAATCAGCGCTGGCAGTGGCATATTGTAATGTGCCGACCTGTCAGCTCGCGCTGATGCTCATTAAGATATCACAGCTTTGGTGGCTTTCATAGAAAACAAGTTGTGAGAGTTCACATGTTGTGCTTAAGTTTCTCTGTGCATGATTAGTGCTTACAAGTTCTGACCTAGAGCAGACTCTGAGGTGCCATGCAATCTGGAGCACGCACTTGATCAATCACTTAATTAAACATGCATTTGACACATTGCAGCTTTAGCTCACTAAATCTTACACTTTTTATTTTGAAAATTCTTTCATGACCAGTCGAGACATTGAATGGTTGCTGCAATTCGGCCTCTTTTTTTTTTCTTTCTTTTCTCATTTAGAAATTTGGCAAGAATTTCTATTCTTGCCGAGTGCTTCCTCATGGTGGGAACAGTGTGATCTCTGTAGTCAACATGATAAAAAGAGGATGGTCTGGAGCGGAAAGTACCTTGAGTAATTATCTGACGTGATTTGCTGCAGTATAAATGAAACTTCACTTGACTAGAAAATGTATGACTGTTAGAGTTCTGAGTCCTCAAAAATGATCTTTGACTGAGCAGACAAGATTTCTAGCATGGAACACACAAATCCCTAAACTGGTAAGTTGTGTTTATGAGCATATGTAAATTTAATAGGAACAACTCAATAAGAAGCTGCTAGCTGAAGGTGTTATATACTGTTTTTTAAAAGGAGGAATGGAAAGATAAGGAAATTTGTTTCTCAACCCAAACAAATCCATAAATTTTGGCAACTTCGGTGTAAGAACTCATCCATTTCTGCATCTGTGTAGTTTCAAATACACACTCACCCAAAAGGCTCAGAGCTTTATTTTAGTCTTTGCTCATCCATTAGAAAATTCCTGGATTGTTTCTAATACTGACTCTCAGGATCTGCTCAGAGCAGTCTACCATTAAATAAATATATACATATCAGTTTCACGTAAAAGAAGACAGCCAGTTGTTTTGCTGAAGACAGCTGATAAAAATGGAACAATTAAGAGGAATTTGGCTGTGTGACAGCATGCGTTCTTTCAAAAATCAAAGCTCCAAGAAAACATTAATACCAATACAATAAATAACAATAAAACCATTTCACCTTCTCTTTTCTTTTAGCTGAGAGTAGATTTACTATTTAATTGGTTTGCATTGAAATGCATCTCATAATTTGTGCTTCAGACTTTACTGGTAATGTTGATAAAGGTGTTGCAAAACAGCAACACTTTTAAGAGGGTGTTATAGTGTTAGGGATCATGCAGGAGGCAGCACGGCAGTGTAGTGGTTAGCACTGTCGCCCCGCGATAACAGTGCCTTTGTGCCCTTTCTGTCCTTCAGTTTGCATGTCTGTGTGGGTTTCCTCCCAAAGACATCATGTCTGGGTTAAGTGGTGACTCTAAATTGTCCGTAGGTGTGAATGCGAGTGTGAGTGGTTGTTGGTCTCGGTCCGTCTCTGTGTGTTGGCCCTGTGATGGACTGGTGATCCCGCCCCTCGCCCTGAGTGAGGGGCGTGAGGGATTGGCTCCAGCATCCCTGCGACCTGGAAACGGAAAAGCGGTAGAAAATGGATGGATTATGCAGGTGGGCTACTGAGTCAGGCTCCGTCATTCCCTGGCGATCACCTTCAGTCACAGCCCACAGCTTGTAGCCTCCTTTTTCCTTCTCTCTGCCTGCTGAATAAACTGAACGTTTCAGACAAAGAGAGCAAATGGAGATGCACAGAGGTTAAACTGGAGCGCTGTGAAGAGTGTGCATGTCGGTATTTAATGGGAGGATATAGTTGGTTCCTAGGCCCTGATGTCCTGGCATGACTCACCGCTGTAGTCTGAATAGTTGGTTGAAGGTCTAAGTGCAAACTTCAGTGGCTGCGTATGTGACAGAAAGCATTCTTTCTACTGGTGGGAGGCTAGGAGCTGACAGCGAAGGCTATTAGTGCTTGAACTAAGATGAAGGTCTGCAGTGTTTTTATGTCTGTGCTTGTCTGCATATGTGCTTGCATATTTTTTACAAGAAACACCTACGTGTTTGTGAGTGCTGAAGGCTGCCTCATTATTAGGTTTTTAAAAACGGTGTAAAAACACAAACGACACAGTGACAAAGGAGGGAGAAATATTTCCATGTAATGTAAATGTTCTGCTTGTTCAAATTAATTTATTTGGAAAAGCCTTGTTTCTTTAAGGGCAGCTCATAAGGCCCTGGGATAGCTCCGTTCTCATTCATGGTTTGCAGTTCACACATTGGTCTTTTGATTGTGTGCCATAACTCAGAAGCGCTCTCTGTAGCAAGTCTCTGCATCGTTGTAAAAACGTCACTCTGGGTTTCCTCGTGTTTTTGTGAGAGGGACTTTAAACAGGTTTAGTCCTGTGTGAATTTCTACATTTTGTCCTCATCACCCTTTGGCATAAATAACACACAGGCTGTATGACATCCACAGGTCTGGATTAAAGGCTTGCTCTTCTTTTCACATTGTCTGAAATGAAATAGAAATGGTTTTGCGTTCTACAGACAGCACCGAGGACTCTGACTGCTTTTGGCTGTCACACTCTTGATAGCTGAAAGCAGGGGTGCTGCTTGGAAATGTTTGGACCTCATGGGCCTAACACCTGGCAACAGCTCTGATATAATATACATCTAAAGTTGTTTGTGGCCTTAAGCCCCTGGTTGGGGACAAAAAAAACAAAAAAGCAAACCAAAACAAAAATATATTTAAAAGAGTAGATTTACTGTTACTCAAATCAATGTCAAGCATAAACATTGGGGGTTGATTTCAGGGTTGTTTTTTTCTTATGATATTATTTTGATAAAAATAAAGAATTGTGATGTGATTAATGTCTTAATATCTTAAAACTAAAAATAATACAAAATCTATTGTTATTTATTTATTGGTCAAAAGCTCTTTCAGGTTACAATTCACACTTTGATTGATTTAATTTGAAATGCTTATGAAGTTAAATTGCAAGCCCATTATAAAGAAGAAGCCTTCCTGAATACTGTGTCCATGTTGGTTAGGGCTGTTATCATTTAAATGTTGTATGACATCAATCTGGTCTTTACCGCATTCCTCCTCTGATTGTAAATCAGTCTTGGAATGTGCAGTATATAGGCCCACATACCATAATAATCTGCTGTGTAAACAGATGTGAAGACATGCTTTCTTTATTTATAAGGTGTAGAAAAGCCAGTTTATCACAACCCCCCCCCCCCTCCCCCCAATGCATTGGAGGAAGAAATAAAAGATTAGTAGACCTATCAGCTGCACTCTTTTACTGATAGAAAAGACAAATGAACAGGACAAAAACTGTTCAGGACTTAACCTTTACACTAATGAGCGTAAATAACATGAGAAATATCTCTTCAATGGCTGAAAATTATGAATGTACTACTCAAAAGAAATGTGTATGCCTTGTTTCCTTACAGCCTCCAGCAGACTCCTGCTGCACGATGGGGGAACACTTTCTGCACTCGTGCTTCAGGACTATGCTGTTACTAAAACCCAATTGAAATAATCATAACTTAAGCATGAAAGCTTGTAATCTGTTTGGATATATTTCTTTGAGACTCTTAACTGCCATCGTTGCAGCACACCCATGATGCTCCCTGCAGATCTGCTCGCAGTATTTCAACTTAAAACATAAAACATGCTCAGGCAGTTCAATCTACATTTATTGTCAATATTAAGAGGAGAGTTTTTATTTAGAAAAACATAAACTAGGCAATAATGGAGGTAAGTTTCCAGCCAATGGAAATACTTTGCAGGCATCCTGCTCCTGTTTTTAACCCTAGATAGAACAGAGCAGTTGTCAAAGGGAGTTCAACTCATGTGTTTTGGACAATTGCACATCACAGTTTAGGTCCAATACTGCTCAGCAGTGCAGTGAGTGGTGTGGTACAGTGTGGAGGACCAGGTGCTATTATTTAATATGAGCCACCATAAGTGTGGTTGTGGTTTGGGCAAACAGGCTTCATGTTACAGATTTCATAAAGGTCGAGTGCTTGTTACATTTCATGTTCATGTTCATGTTCCTGTTTGCAGTGTCGTATTGAAAAAATACACCCCCCCCCCCCAAAAAAAAATGCACTAAATATCTGAACTTTACTGGAGTTGTTCTACATTTGGTAACTCTCACTTTTACGTCACTATATTTCCAAACTATAACTGCACCACATTTGCCATAAGCTTCGTTACTCAAAGCAAAGATGTCGGTTGGAAATGAATGAATTTAAACAAAATCAAATCAAATGGATTTATATAGAGCAGGTCTAGACCAAACTATTTATGGAGGGCAGCCATCTGCCTAAACAATGGATGAAGCCTGGAGCTGAGGAGGTAAACCAGGAACTTTACTGTACAGACTCTCAAAAGATCAGCGGAGCCTCAACGGGCATCAACGTTGTCAAGGTCCACATGCAGAGAACGGAGTTTAGATCTGAATTCATACAATTCACCAAGTTGTCAAGTTCACCAAGCTTTGTTCCTTCCCGGCTGACCCGAGTTCTGTTGTTGGTTCTCCTTTATATATTTAATTGCAAACTATAACTGTTTAGCAAGTTAAAGATGTGTTGCTGATTACAGCTTTAAGTGGCAACAAGGTCTTAAAATATTTTTAAAGGTCCTAATAAAGTCTTTAAAAGGTATTGAAATTCACTTAGGGATTCCTGCATACACCAAGAATGTGTGTGTGGGTGTGCTGAGGGCAAACTAGCTCCCATTCAGCAGTGCTGCACGATGTACATGCATGACTGCAGGCACCGAGCCCAAACAAATGCTGGCCGTGCATTACTTGTTGTCTGGAACTGTACAGACCTGTTTTGTTTTTTTACAAAATGCTAATTTTTAATAAACATATATTTTTTAAAATATGTCATTTTATTGAAAACATTTACTTGCACTTTTAAAGTATATTTAATGGCAAATTAGTTCAAGCACAGTAAAAATCATACACATAAAAACTTTCACTCAGGCAGTATCTAATAGGTGACTTTCCCTTTTAGATACTTTTATTACACTTTGGCTTTTGGGCACTTTATACAAGACTGCGCGCTGGTTTGAAAGTGATCACCTTATGTGACCCTGGAGCTGTTATGTACATATTTTATGCAAAGAAAATTTTCAGAAAATGCTAAAAGTGGGCTGAACATAATCCTCAGTCTTATAAGGAAACACCCACAGAGACACGCACGTGTACACACAAGGGGCTTAACATAAACCAGCCGCAGTGTAAAAATGGCACAAAGATTGAATGTCCTTCTTTTTTTTGTTCCTGAGACCAATGCCCATGATTACAAGTACATGCAGGAATTTCTTATTTTTGGTTCGAAACGCTTCAGTGACTCTGATGCTCAAGCACCCCGTTCACCTGCTTTACGGCTTCAGGCCTTGCAGGGAGCAACAAAGGGAGACCGGGGGGACTATTTGAAATTCATGAATGCATCTGTCACTGTTATGCATGAGGTAATTGGTTCAATAATAAAAGAAGAACATGTCACTCCTCATCAGGTGGCGTTGTGAATGTTGTATCTGTTTGTGTGAACAATAATAAAATTGTTTGATGTTACTACATCAATGTCAAGCCCAGTGTTCTCCCCAGGCATTTAGTGATGACACCATCCCACTTTCATTTATCTTTTAATATTTCTTCTCAGACTTTGGCTGACTGCCACTGATACACAGGGAAATTCACTAAGTTGTTTGACAAATATTCTCCACTCCATGGGGGACCCAACCAGTGAAAACTTGCTGAGGAAAATGTATTTGTTCACACTGCAGGATAAATTCAAGGGCTGGTTCCCTAAAATAAAATATATATATATATATATATATATATATATATATTGTGTCTTAATTTGCAAAACTCTCGAGATGCTCAACATTGTGACTCGTTCAGTGGTGGCTGGTGTGAATTGGATTTGTTGATGACACTCAAAGTGTCGAAAACAACAGTTTTACTTAATAAATAATGAAGATATTGTGCTTACTCAGAATAATAAACAGACTACTCAGACTTCTGCAGTTTTCATTGACTACACATTGACTAGTTTCATCTGAAAAATCAGCTCAGTGAAGTCTGCTGAAAGCTTAGATGAAAAGAGTTGGTCATTTCATCCACATTCTTCAAAGATGAACTAAACAAGATCAGTTGAACCCATTTCAGTGCCATTCTGTAGAAAATGCATTATAAATAATATTGAACTTATTTTCTCATTGCAATGTCAGACCTTGATTGATTCTTCTATAGTAAATCTGATTGATGACATTCAGTGTGTACGTCCATAAAACCATGACCACCTGCCCGGTATTCTGTAAGTCCCTGTTTTTGCCACCATAACAGGCCTGACCTCTCAAGGCATTGATTCCACTAGACTTCCTGTCTCGTCCTGCAGTATCTGGCAACAAGACATTTGCAGCAGTTTCTTTAGGTCTACTGAGAGTTCGGGTCTCCATGAATTGGTCTTACTTTTCCAGTACATCGCATAGATGTTGGATTGGACTGAGATCTGGGGAATTCAGAGGCCAAGTCGATACTTTTAACTTGTTATTGTTTTGCTCAAACCATTTCTGAACCGCTTTTGCAGTTTGGCAGGGCGCATTATCTGGCTGAAAGAGGCATTAGGGAACATTGTTTCCATAAGGGGTTGTGCTTGGGCTGCAACAATGTTTTGGTGTTATGTGTCAAGGAAAGAGCCAAATGAATGGCAGAATCCAAAGTTTCCCAGCATCAGTGCTGTGACTGTCACCTGCCAGTGGTCGTGCTCACTGTATGTGCTCCTCACGCCGCTGACCTGTATCATATCTGGATGAGACACACCATGTTCTCCTCAGAACGATTAAATATGAAATCGGTGTGAGTGAAAATGAACTGTGTGAGCATGTGCATGTTCCCCAGTAGAGTTCAATCAATTCAGGTTGTAATTACAAAAATGTCTCCATCATTATTGCACCTACTTTCATGCAGCTGAAGCATTCTGCAGGATAAAAAAAAAAAAAAAGCCATTATGATTAGCGACATTCAACTACTTTCCTGCAGACGTGTCTACGATAATATATGTAGTAAATTGGCCTTTTGAGAGATTTAAAATATAAAATAAAAAGATATTTTTGTCCAAACTTCACAGATTTTTTTCAAGCTCTTCAGATGAAGGCTAGGCTGCTCATACTAACAGGGATCAAATTGAATGGTATTCCTTTCTCTTCTGCTCTCTCCTTCTTTTGTCGCTTTGATTCATCACTTAAAGGTTAAAAAGTGACAAAGTCAGATAAATAAATAATTGCACCACCTCACAACACTTCTCACAGGGATAAGAGATGACTCATGCATAAACAAAATACACACAAACATGCCTGCACACATGGTTAAATCAATGTCACCTCTTCAGATGCAAATGTCAAAATGAATTTCAGCAGTGCTTTCCATAATAATTCCACCGCGCTCTAAATGCATACAGTAATGAGTATGGAAGTATGAAAGCCCCCAGTCCTCTGCTTGTGAATCCATCTGATGCATTTTTAATACATACCCCACTCTGTGGCTTTCGCAAGCCAACATTAGAGGAAATGTTCTGTGACTATATGGCGCTGGTGTCCTTTAGAGTTTATCCTGTCAAAACTTTTTCATTGCTTCCAAACAAAAACGGCGATCTAAAATCCAAATTCGCTGATCAAAACTCACTACCTGCCTGTATATCCACACAGCTAGCCTGTGAAATTAGCTTGTCAACATGACATAACTTTAGAAGCCCAAGGTAATATCTGATTACACTGTGCGGCTGCAACTCATATTTTATGGAAGTCGGCGATACATAGTGGAGAAGGCTGAAAGTGAATGAACGGTGTGATCGGAGCATAATATTGGAGCTTACGAGCAGCCCCTTACTCTGCAGTACGAGACTGACATACAGATGCTGACTGTAGTGGCTGTTCCAAATGCTGTAGATAACCTGGATATGAATATCGCTGGAGATGGAGCTATACTGAGAGAAAACAGACTGTTTGTCAACTTGAAGGATTATAATCTTAAGAATTTGGTAGAAACTCACAAAAACTGAAAGGGAGGAGGTGTGGGCTGCTGGAGCCAATCCGAGCTCAAACTGGGTGAGGGCAGGGCCACCAGTCCATCACATGGCCAACACACAGAGACAGACAGAGACCAACAACCACTCACACATTTTACAGTCACCAGTTAACCTAAATGAGATGACTTTGGATGGTGGGAGGAAACCCACACATGCACAGGGAGAGCATGCAAACTCCAGCCCGGGAACCAAACCTGAGACCTTCTTGTTGCAAGGCAGCAACATCTAAAGATATACCATTCCTAATAATAACTCTTTAAAGAACTTGTCTGCATTTTGGCTCTATAACTTGCCAGCATATCCACAAAATCCATCTAGACATTGTATCGAGGCCTCCTCGGAGTATTCCTCCCAGTAATGATGCATTTACTGGTTGAAATGCCAACAGGTGGCGGGGATTAGGGTTGTTTAAGGAAGGCAAACAGATGGGTGACATTAAATGAAAAAACAACAAGTGTCTCAGTAAGAGGTTGTCATCATGAGCAGCTTAAACAGGGTTAGGGACAGCATCACTGCCTCTTGGCATGTAATTGTAGGAGTCAAACTATAGTGAAAAGATAAACCCCTGTGTATGATGTTTTGACAGCGCTGGCGGAGACAACAATCTCAAGCCTCCCATCAGTGTTCAGATGGCTTAAGCTGTTTTTACTGTCTTAAGTGAGAGCACTTATTTCAAACACACCCAGTTTCAGAGGGGGCTGTTTATCTCATCTACAATGTTTCTTGTGTAGTAGCAGCTGCGTTAGAACGTTTCTGTGTCTTCCTTGAAAAGTTGAACACACACCAATCGTTCACACAAATGCATTTCGGGGAGAGGCTAACGCGAAACCCCCAGTATGCATTTCAGCAAGACATATGCAGCTGGAAAAACTAAAATTGGATTCAGTTCTGAGTGCTAGAATTGTGGTTTTCAGCAAAATGACAAGCTCTCCAGTCTTTAGATGGTGCTGTGCTGGGGAAAATATATCAACAGAAAATGTAAAGGAAAAGGAAAAACAAGAAGGGACTTGGTCAGAATCGTGGCATGCAGTTTTCTACACATTTTGATTGCTCGATAATCTGATCATCACCAAAACGTACAGTATGTCATGCAAGAGAAAACAAATATACAAGTACACAAAGCTGTCCTATTGACAGTGAAGGTGAATTGACCAATTTCCAAAGTCAGTCATGCATTTATTGGCACAAAAGAAAACGGCCCATCTTAAACACCTGCCAGGTGCTGCACAATAAACGGAATTGTTGATTTGTGATAACAAAGAGGTAGAAAACGCTCATTCATCTTTCACCATTCTATCTTCGGTGTTAATTGTGTTGCACTGACAGGAAAACATGACAGAGACAGGCTGTTAGACTTCCACAGCTTTTGTTGCTCCGACAATGTTTCTGCAGATGAAAGTTTGTTACATTTTGGCCGCTTTGCCTGTTAGTGTAACTTAACTTAACCTCAGCCTGCACAACATTTCCTCTGTATGGATGTTTCCAAGGCAAGGTGAAGATATGTAAACAAATTCAGCACGAATTTTGAGATCAGACATGGTTTTCGGAATTTAAATCCTGTGCCCAACACTCTAAATGAAACCGATTCAAAAGCGCTGTGTTTGGTTAAATGAGCCTGATGACGGATTGACACAGCATAATGTTACATTATCACAGACACTGGCTTGTGTTAAAATTATATAAATATTCTGAAATAGGAGAACAGAAGAGGAGGAAAAACACTTCACAAACAAGTAGCTCCTGCTACATTTGCCAATTGCTAATGCGGCAACCTTTACGTCATATGTACTACCACGTCTTAGTTTACACATCTTAGCACACACCTCTTTTTCCCCAGTGTCTTTATGTCTGCACTGATTGGCCAGGTGCCACAGTAGCAACATGAGACCTCATCTTAACTGACCTTAATGACTTCTGAATCATGGCTAGATTCCCCCTCCACCCTCCATCTCTCCCTCTCTCTCTGACTCTCTGGATCTTTACCTCGAGCTTTCCCTGTCTCACACATAACCTATTAGCATAGTGCTATCTTTAACCTAGCTCTCTCATTCATTAATGAAGCAGGGGATAGGTGAAGCGTATTTAATGAAATCAGAGTGTGACCAGCCCTCCTAAATCATCTGCACAGGTTAAAGAGCAAATGATGCTTTACACTTGATCATGCTAATGTCAAGATGCACTTTCGATGTAGATTCAGAGTTTTTCCTGGTCAATTTGAAGGTAGAAGAGTCATTTCAGCTCAGCAATATGAAAATAAAGTGTTGCCTTACACAGCAATCTGTTTAAACAATTGAAAGAGAAGCCCTTAATGTAAAATCCTTTCTTTCTTTCTTTCTTTTTCAATCACCAGATGCTTTGGGTGGAATGTAGTGAGGTGAGAGAGAAGGAGGCAATTGAGTCATTTGGGGTGAAAAAGTGAAGCCAATAAGGAAGAGACAAAATGAATGAAGGGACGTATTGAATTTACCTTTAGGTGGAGGAGAATTTGCGAAATTAGCGAAACAGGATGAAGAATCGACAGTCCAGTTAAGATGTAAGAATGAAACTAAATATGGTTAGAAGCACTTCTATTCATAAATTTAGCCATTACGTATCTAAAAGCCTATCGGAGAAATACAAGTAAACCAGAAGGTATATGGATACAAATTGTCTAGATTGACAACTAAAACTCTGGGCACACACGCACCAGCTTCATCTCCACCCTCAGTTAGACACAGATGGATGTAAACACTGTTAATAACATTTACATACTTGTTCTTTTGCTCGCCTCCTCCTAATAGCAATTATGCTCATCTCTTAGGTTCTCCAGTAATCCCAGATTAGCAGCTCGCATTACGAATGTCCATATTAAATTCATTTACATGTCTACAAACTACTATCAACAGTAACATTTCTAGCAGCAGCGTGTTGTTACCGAACAGACTTTCTGGCATCACACGACAAAGGCTGTGATGACAGAAACATTCTGAAAAATAATGATGCATCTGATAAAAGGAAGATAAAAATTAGACAATCAAAAGCAAATTTGGCCTCGAATTCACCTCTAATTGCTCTGTAGACTGCAAAAAGTCTGACAATAAATAAACTGTGAAAAACTTTGATATTTACATTTTGTCTCCTTCCTTTTTTTTTACCATTATCTTTGTCTATTCACCTGTGTCTGGCTTTAGAAAGCTGTGCGTTTGCACGGTCTGAAGAATAAACTGCACATATTCTTCTTTTCTAAATGTCCATGTTTGCATGTGTGCAAATACATTGTTTGTTCAGATGGTCCCAGGTGTTGTTTTTTTTGATGCAGGGATGTATTCACTAGCAACAAGACAAAGCCTGTTCCAGTGAAAAGAAAATGTTGTCCAAGGGCACCCACACACACAAACACACCCTCACCCACTCACAGCCGTCGTTCATGTGCTGCATTGATGACTTACAGCAAGCTACAGTGTAATTCAAACAATCGCCATCAAAATACACTTTTCACCCAAAACACAGTTACGTTTTTTTGTTTGTGCCAGATAAAGCTAGTCTGTGTGCCTGCTAGAAACCACATTAATGCATTTAAACACTAAGTGTGAGTGTGAGTGGGAAAGGTCACACGGAAAGTGGGACATGATTGGCGACTGGTTATTTGCACTCAGTCATCGTTGTGACATGAAAATCTATAAGGAAGAAGAGTTGCCTCTCTCTCTCCCTGGCTGGAATTGACCACAAATCGATGGTCTAGGAAATTGGTCAGCGGTGCAGAGCTATGGGGACCTAAGGGGGAAGGGTGGTTGAAACTGTTGGTGAAGCATTAGCTAAAGATTATTTATGATCATACATATTTTTCTGCTGACACGCCGGCAGTTAGCGCCCAGATTACAGGGCTTTCATTATACGCCAAATGTTTCTCTTTTCTTACTCCAAATGGCAGCCTTGGAATTGTATTTCTCTGCAAATGGCTACTCTGTAATTATATGCTAGAGTCCAAATGAGGATCATTTACCCATCCACATTGTCCCCTCATTTGGACTCAGGTCTGCGATGATGCGCCGTCTTCACAGCTTTCTCATTTTATCTTTCTTTCCCCCTATCTTATCCCACCCTTCTCATATTGGCTGGCTCCACTGGCCTCATTTCCTACTTTCATTCGTTCTCTCTTTTCCCAGCACCACAGAGAGTTGGAGACGAGCTTATCACTTTCTGCATCACAGGACCAAGCTGTCATGCTGGCTCCGAATAAGCCTGTGGATGTGTTTTCACATGTTAGAGAAGAAAGAAAGACAGAAAGAAATGCTGATGAGTACAGGTAGGCTCCAGAACGATAAATTATTTCTCTTAAAACTTTTCTTCTGTCCCTAGACATTACTGCCATAACACCTGTGATGGCATATTTTCACATGTTTTTACCAACCATTGCTTTTTTTTCTTTTCTTTTTACACTGGAGACCTGCCCAGATTTCACACCACCTCCTGTCCAATGTGTGCTGGTCCACACTCCAGCACTTTTGCCACTCTGAATAACAAAAGGGGGCTTAGCTAACAGATGAATGGATTTAGTCTGAACAAGAAGGGGCAGATGAGTCATGTTAAAATGAGTAAAAAAGTAAATGCAAATTCATTCCCATATTCGGAAGCTGGCAAAAAGTTTAGTAAAATATATATATTCCAGAATGTTCCAAAAGGAATCACATTGTTTGTTTTATGACACACTGAGGGAATTTCTTAATCTGATATACAAGGGTATTAGTCTGTTCATAAAGTCTTTAGGAGCCATTAACAACCATCGTTACAGGGAAGAAGTGTTTTTCCGATCATGCCTGAAGAGTGAATTCCTGGTTGTTGTTAACAAGCACAAAAACCAACCAAAAAAAAAATCCTGCAAAGGGCAGTGACCAGAATGCAGCAGTCCAGCTCCAGCTCCACCAGTAGAGGTCACGTTTTCCAGAGCCAATGCTTTTTAGCCAAAACTAAACTGTACAGCTCTCTGCATGTCTGTGATTTATTACCAGAAAAGTCCAAGATTACAAAAATTAAGTCAGCAAACCTGCTTAGACTAAATAAATGTAACCTCTAGCCAAACTCTTTTAATGACATTGACAAATAAACTGCCTTCCTGAATTGGTCACCTCACGGCCAATACGGTCTCCACTTAATGAGGTCTGAGGTATCTGACCTGCTACAGATGTATTGCATCAGTAGATCTCCTGTCAACTACCATTTAATGCCATCATTTTCTAAAATGTTTTTCCCTAAGATATCCTGTTAGTATTCAGGAATATTGAAAACAGCAGTTACCACACCATCTACTTGGCTGCATAGTAATGAGCATAGTATGAAGAGAAAATATAACATAAAAAAAGCAAAAGCAAGTATTTCTATCAAGGCCACTTAATGAACGTATGCAAAGGAACAGAAAATATCTATAACAATACATATAAATGTACAATGCGCAACAGGAGGATGTGAATGGCAGCAACAGCAATAGCTCAAAGTATGAAGTGAAGGACATTGGAGAAATATTGTAACCCAGCAAAGGACTAAAGGGGAGGGGGCAGTGCCTGGGGGTGGCAGTCTGTGTCAGTGGAGGTCTCTAGCCTCATTCACAAGGCCAAATGGAGTTAAATATTCCTGGAAATGCTGAAAGGTCCGGGCCATATCTATCACAAATGAAGAATGTCCCACAACTATGGATTAAAACACATTTCATGGTCTAAATAAATGAAGTGTATAGCTAATAATAAAGATATATGCATGATATCTGACTTATGGGAAAAGGACAAAGAAAGTTTGCAGACTTCAACTCTCATCTTTAAATGAAATCAACAGTTAGACACAAAGTGTTTTAATGACAGTCACTGAGCTGCAGAACTGAAAATGCTGCGGTGGATTTGGTTTCCTTTAACAATGCATGCTATATAGCCAGAGCAGGCCCCTAATCCTGACCCTAACACAGCATGCAGCAGGCGAGTTGGCTGCTGGAATGAGCTGCAGGAGGTGACATGCTCTCATATGATGCTGTGAGTATTAATACTCAAGGCTGGTGTCACCAACTAAAATAGCACAGACGTCTTGGTACTTCACCTCTAAACAATGATGGGAATAACGGCGTTACTCTAATTGATTACTCCTCTTATCTTTATAATGCCGTTAGCGTTGCAGCCATAAAATGCAGCAGGTTACCATAATTGAAGCAGACAAACCAGATCTCTGATTCGGGAAACAGTGTTTTTACTGTTCTTCTTTGGTTAGTGGGTGAGAGACAATCGCATAAATGATGATTGGCTGAGGTAGAGTAAAATTTTGCGGAAATTAAAAGAGTCAATGGAATGGTGAAAAGCACATTATGTCCGTGTCAAGTAATTCAAACTTTCATGCATCTTAGAATGTATTTTAAATTCTGTTAAAGAGGGCTGGAGGTGTGCTCCACATTCACACACGCCTCTAAGGGACTCTCACCCCCCTGCACTCCATCATTGATGATACATTAATGATGGAGTGCCCCTCCACCTGTTTTTGATTGGAAAGGTTTTTCAGGAGGTCTAAAGCTGCTGTGTGGTGTTGTCACGGACTAAATCAAATGTGTGGGAGCCTTTCATGCATCTGTAAGTCAGTGCATCAGACCACTTTGCTAAAAAACAAGTGAAACTATGTTGTCAGGCTACAGAACATATCTTATTATGGTTGCTTTTCTGCATGCTCTTTGCAGCCTCCTGGATTTGTAAGTACAACTTTTTCCTTTTCATTCATTTGCATTTATGAGGTTGTGAAGTTTCTTTCAAATCTTGAATCAGGCTACATCCACCAGATAAATTGGTGTGAGGTCTTCTCAAATGAAATGGAGAAAAAGCATGCTGTGCATTAAATGTAATATTTGAGGAAATACATTTGTTCTTTGCATTCTAGAGCAGCTTTTTTTTTTTTTTTTTTTAACATTCAAGGGGACGCCTCCTCTTTTCTGTAAACATCTTTAGTTTACCTCACCCTCTGTTGGAAAAATAAATAAATGAATCTATGAAACTACACATAATTATACCCAGCATCGGCATCTTGACAGGCTGACTAAATGAGTTCATACTTCGCCATTTCTTGTGTAATACACAGAAATCACAGTTGCAATCAGAAGAATTTTAAGTTGTTTGATTGTTTCTGCAATGTTTTAGTTTTTTCATAAAAGAAAAAGACAGCAATGAGTGCAAATAAAACACCAAATATGAAATCCTATGCACCAGTATTTCATCAAACTATTACGTTTTTGTGCGTCACTGCATGAATTACATTGCTTTTGTTTCAATAAAACTAGGGAGAAAAAGACACTGACGATTCAGTTCATTCAGACACAAAGAGGCTTTGGATACCCCAAATTGCCAGCCACCATTTTTTTTTTTTTATTTTGTTTTATAGTGGTCCATTCCTTCATTGATTTGAAAGAAAGTTTTGTTTTATGTTTACATTGAGAATGACCGCAGGAGTCACCAAAAATTTTAATATATGTTGATATACAACAATATTTGACATATTTGTGACTTAATTGTGCTGTGTATTTGCATTCTGTCTGAAGTCTGCCAATTTCAGCCATTTTGTCTGTTTCATATTTATATATATAGTACAGCTATATTTTCAATAAAGTTCTTTTCATTTACATGGTTTTCTGTTTTCTGTTCTGACACAATGGGAGAATTTTTTAAAAAAGTGCTCGTCATCCTTCCCGTGCTGGACACAGTGGAATGGTGGCACGTAAAAATAATAATAAATAATAAATATGGAGAAATGCAGTGCATAATCCGAATAGTCTGTATTTATAGGTCCTTCCCCTTTAGTCAGGCAACTGTTGACCTTCTGATGTCATTGTTGCCACTAATGATGAAATAAATAGATGGTGTCATGGCCTGCATATTTTGGCCCCAATGCCCTGTGACTCAGAGAATTTCTGAGTCATAAGTTTAAGTATTCAGAGCTTCAGCCCCTGTTTAAAAACAAAAATACAGACTACTTCGAAAAATACTTACAATATTAAATATAAAATACTAATAATCATGTATTATTATGTAGATCACGTTGTGAGTTCTTTAAAATATATTGTATTGTACTCTATTGGTCCTAAAAAAAAGAATGAGTAGTGATATCAAGAGAAAAATAAATGTAAAAATGTTTTGATTTTGATATAGGTAACACGTTGACAGCCTTCAAAATATGAAAATTGTGACTTAAATCACAATATGCGTCAACATAATTCACCTTTGATTCTTGGAGGATTCTCGGAGAAAACACACAGTGAATGGAAGTAAATGGAAAAACAATTTCGACCTTCTGAGCAACTCACTTTACACCAGAAAAACACACGTCATATCACAGCACGTGCATTAGAAGAAAAAAATATGTGTTGAAGAGTGTGCTGCTGATTGGAAATATCTGATTCACGCTTTCTCTAACTAACGCAATAGTACAGCTGTGCGAATATTGATTCATAGTTTGAACTCAAACTGTCTTCACAATCAAATTATAATTTAGTTCAAATTGAAGTACATTCCTCCTCTGCACGTGCAAACAAGAACCACAACATGAGCGCAGACTGCAGTGATGTGGCAGAAGACCAATATCTGATGACTCTATTGGGGGAAATTTGAATTTCCAGGCAGCTCTATAATGTAGAACCATAATGAAATCAGGCCTCTCACATAAAAATGCTGTAACTAATTAACCAATAAATTATCAGTTGCTGCTCCATAAATCATGATGTGCAGATCAATTTTTATGCGCCATCACTGAAAAACTACTCAAACTACCTAATTTGAAAGAAGGCTTTCTACCAGAGCGAGCTTTTAGTTTTCACAACTGTTGATTGGATGTTGAGTCATCCTTATAAATGATGTAACACAATGAGCACTTTACTACATGTAGATCTACCACCAGGGACCGTGATAACCACTAATGCAAGACAATTAGATGACTGAACAATGCTGTGAAAAATGTCCAGCTGAATTCAAAACATTCAAAGTAACAATTTAGAAAGGCCCTGCCCTCTTATCCTGGACGCATACCTTGGTGAAAGCTTGAGATTGCGCGTGGCTGACACTGAAATCAAATCGATTTTTTTGATAGAGCGCATTAAAAAACGGGAAATAAGTTTTGTACAACTGTAAGAAACACGATCATAGCAACATACAACAGACTGCGATGAAGCCAGTTGCTTTTGTAGGCAAGCGTGCTTATTTGTGGTTTAGATTTGCCAGGTTGGTTGCCTGCTGTTGAAAATGACCAGGACAATTATTAGAAAATACTGTATATCATTATAGAGTTTTTTGCTGGGTTATGTTTACAATTGGGGTTAATAGCAATTGGGTAGCTGAATCCTGGCTGATGTGACACTTTCCTGCATGTTTCTATACATCTCTGACACCCCATCTAATAAAGATGTAAGAATGCCCCCTCCCCGTCGCTCTGGCAAAAAAAAAAAAAAAAAAAAAAGAAAGAAAAGAAAAGATAATGCACCTTTCACAGCAAAAATGAGAAGTGATGAACCAAATAAAAAAATTTGTGATGCAAGTACAACATAAATCCTTTCAGCTTATGATGCTTGTGGTAGCTGCCAGTATTAATACCAACATCCATTTACCTTCATCTGATAAACATTCAGCTACATTTTAAGAAACTTTGCCCCTGAAAACCACCTCTGCCAGCTAACACAGTAAGATCATTAGCATGCACTTGTAGCATGCTCTGTGGCAGTTTATGCAATCGAGGAATGAGCAAATGAGCCTGACATTAAATGATAAATGGTTGTTAATAAGTAATTATTGAAGCACAACAGATATGAAGTCCACATGCACTCAAATGTGACAACTGATATATGAAGCTTACTTCCTGCAATTCAGCCCCTGCCCCCCCGCATCCATAAACAATTCATAATCATCTCTATGAAGTGGGCTGATAAACTTACAACATGTTTTATAGCATATTTTAGTTTGATGACTGTGAATTAATTCTACCGTACACATTTTTTGAAATTAATGAATCACCCTAACTATCTATGACAGCATGCAACTGTGATATCAATATTCCCCTGCATTAAAAAAGCTGGAGTGGGAAGCATGCAGATTTTTATTTTTTTTTTCATTCTTTGTTACCTTTGTTTTTGCGCTGACATAATGTCTTAGATCCTCTTAAAACTGACAGGCAATGATCGTTGTCTGGCTTTGATCCCATCTTTTCAAACCCATCCTGGCCTCCTAGGACAAGGGGGGGGGCGCTTCATAAAATGCATAATTGAAAGCGATACTAACTTACAGGAGTCCCTTTCCAGTGGCCTTTATCAACCAAGACATAGTTGCAGGCTCACTGGTAAGCAGCTTAATGCACTGTAGGTTTGTCAAGATGTCATCAATAATCAATTTGTATACACACCTGTTAGTTTTTTTTACTTAATTAATTTGAGAGGGAAACATTTACCAAAGTAATAATTAACAATACCAAAGTACTGGGGCAGCATGGTGACATGGTGGTTAGCACTGTTCCTCCACAATGAGAAGCTTGCAGGTTCAGTTCCCGGCCTGGGGCCTTTCTGTGCAGAGTTCCCATGTTCTCACTGTGTCTCTGTGGGTTTCCTCCGGTTTCCTCCCACCGTCCAAAGACACCATGTCTGGGTTAACTGGTCACTCTAGGCTGTCTGTAGCTCTGAGTGTGAGTGTGAATGGTTGTTGGTCTGTTTGTCTCTGTGTGTTGGCCCTGTGATGGACTGCTGACCTGTCCAGGGTGGGCTGGGATTGGCTCCAGCACTCTCTGCGACCTGGAAATGGAAAAGTGGTTGAAGATGAATGAATGAATGAATAAATGAACCAAAGCACTGGCTCTAATTTACTGATGGTATTTGTATTTTAAAAAAACAAACAACAAAAAAGGTTCAGTCTCTTCTCATTCAGAACTCAGAACTCGTATAAAGGGCATCTTAAAAAACAAACATTTCACTTTATGTACGCCAGAACTGAGGTTAATGTTGCAATTGGTCTCCATCCACTACAGGATAAAACAAACCTTACAGACTTTACAGGATACTAAATAACACTGCAGTAATTTTTTTAAATATTCAGTGCCAGTGTGTGTGTGTGTGTGTGTAATCCCAGTAGATCTGTGAATGGTTTTAGTTTTGATAAATTTTCCTCATCCTAATGAACAGCTGCTTGCTCCTGCTTCTTGTGGGTTATTGAAAGGCATTTTGCAAAAGTTTGCAAAAAGGGGATGCCCCAAAATGTGGTTATGGAAAATCTGAATAAAATAACACATAAACTGAATCATTTTACCAACAAATAACTCCCTGAATGTGTAGGGATTACAGACTGATGGTAGCACTTCCAACATATCTGACAATGGAATTTTCTATAAAGCATTCTCATCAATTATTCACATCGATTATTTTGAGAGAAATGCTGGGTGATGCTTATTAAGAACATTATAGAAGCTGCAATGAATATAGCTGCTGGCAGAGCAAGAGGCTCACTGCAAACATTTTCACGCTCTTTTTATTCCTTAAGAATGGGCTGTTTAATTATATATGTTATAACGTCATCAAGTAGGCACAGCTCCGTTTGGTTATTTTGCTTCTGGGCACATTGCCCTTGTCAGACAGGGTCATTATCATTTGGCTATTTCTTGCTGGAATCCATGTCTTCTCATCTTTTATATTTATATATTTCTGTGCCTTAAAGAGGGACACAGTGGACTTTGAGTGGAACAGTGCACTGACATCAGTGCTCATATACTGAAATCTGTAGAATAATGCCTTTGTAAAGGAATAAAATACATAAATAAATAAATGACTCCATCAGAAATCAAGGTGTCCTACATTCCTTTGAACCAGCAAAAAGAGATAATTTCATCATACGAAATATGTCCATAATTTCTCTGTGTTTGGTTTCTACCGAGGGCAGCACGGTGGCGCAGTGGTTAGTGTTGTCGGGTTGCGTGGGTTTCCTCCCACCATCTGAAGACATGCATATCGAGGCTCACTGGTGACTCTAAATTGACTGTAGGTGTGGTTGTTGGTCTCTGTTTGTCTCTGGACCCCTCCCCTCACCTGGAGAGTTGGCTGGGATTGGCTCCAGCAGAGGAGATGGAAAAGCAGTAAAAGATGGAATGTTTCTTCTCTTTTCCTTCTTGGTACACGAGCTGCTAAATGTTCATCTTGGCTCAACAGTTCTCACTAACTGTGTGCGTCGTTTGTAGCGGCACAGCCAAAGGCGCTAAGAGAACAGCGTCAATTAAACAAAGATCAGGAAAGCTGAACTTCAATCTAATTATATGGATATATGTTATTGATATGATGATTATTATTATTTAGTGCCACGGGCTTCAGCACTGAGACAATACTTCTACAGCTAGTTATTATTATTATTTTGTTATTAGTTAGTTAGTAAGTTAGAAAATAGTGGGAGTAAGCTGACAGAATACTGATATATTGTAGAGAGTCAAACAACATTTGGTCCAATCGAAAAAGCTCTTCAGATATTCAGGATACCACAGAGAATGGGAGGGTTTAGTCCTCGCATCCTTCCAGGCAGTCCGGGGATTTGAACCATTCAGGCACCGACAGCATTTAGAAATTTAGAATTTAAATATTTCATCTTTCAAATGCAGGTCCAACTTCTGCACCTACACGTTTATACTTTCAAAGTCATGCAAGGAAATCAGAGCCATAATTAAATTACCCCCTGGTATCGACAGCTTCCTAGGCTTCATGTAAACCCCCAGAAACACAGCTCTTCTTCTTCCAGTAGACAGAAGTCTTCAACTGATCACCACGAGTGAATGACATGGGAGTCATTTTAAGACAAAACAAAAGTGTAAAAATTTGCATGAAAGCCATAATCAGAGAACGTTTTTCTCCCTGAACATTCTTTGAGAAAGTCTCATTTTCATCCATCTACCTCAGAAATTGTGCTGTTTTAGATGTAAAACAAACACAATGGACAGTTCAGAATGAACATACTGAAATGTTTTAGGGCCAAATGAATGCTTTTAATTGAGGTTTTAATGAAACAAAGCCCAACAGTGTCAAAGATACACAGCACCACTGGCTGTTCCTCGAAGAAAACTACAGACAACAATATCTGTCACATATTGACAGCTGGAGCATTGTCCATTCTCGACGTGATCGAAGCAATCAGAAGACTGCACAAAAAATTCCCCTATCCTTGCTGGCGAGAGTTCGCCAACACAGAGGCCAGATGTGTTACAGAGCTAAGCTTTGCAGAAGCACGGCAGAATTTATTGATTTCACCCAGTTTAAAAGTTTATTCGTTTCCTTACAGTGTATATTTTCCATTTATTGGCAAGCAACAGAATTCAAATCAGATTGTGACAACTGGATCAACACAGCCTTAAAAAGTTGTGTTGTTTCAATTTATACTAACTATACTGACTATTTTCTACCCAGACACGTGAGATCACAATGGTTATGACATTGAGCTCTTCAGTCGTGAGGACATTTTTTGCTTTCTGAATAAAGGTCTACGCTATTGCATCCATATGCATAGAAATTCCCTTGAGATTTGCTCACAATGTCCTCAGAGCTTTTCAAATATGTTCTTATATGGGTCACTTGATAGCATGATAAATGAGGAAGAGGTGCACCAAGGGATATTAGTGTTGAATCTTGGGGAGGCAGTGGGAGTCCCAAAGCACTGTTTGCTTTGGGATTACCTCCACTTGCCTCCCCAAGGAGATGTGTGACTAATATGGTCTCCAAGTGTAAAAATAATTATTATCTCAAGGCCCCAGACAGGGCAGTATGGCGACATGGAGCCTTTCTGTGCAGAGTTTTCATGTTCTCCCAGTGTTCTCCCACCGTCCAAACACATCATGTTTGGGTTAACTGGTCACTCTAAATTGAGTGTGAGGGTGAGTGGTTGTGGTTGTGATGGACTGGCATCCTGTCCAGGGTGACCCCGCCCTCCTCCAGTGTGAGCTGGGATTGGCTCCAGCACCTGTGGTGGAAAGCTGTGGAAGATGAATGAATGAACAAATTAAAAAGGCTCCAGACAAGACAGGACACATGTAGCGCTGTAGTTTGTAGAGGTCAAACATTACTTGAGTGCATACATAGTTAATTGGGGGGGTATTGGTTAGCAGTAGTTAGCACTGTTGTCTGGCCTCCTCCCACAGTCTGAACATTAAACCAATAAGTCACAGCATGTTGGAATTTGATGTGTACCATCCCCCACCAGAGTGACCTTAGTGATTTAAAGTGTGCTGCACAGATTGCCTATATTAGTAAGAAAATGTGAATTTGTAATTGTATAGCCACGAACCAAAATGAGTGCCGGCCCCCCTAAACCCCTCCATTTCAGTTTTTCTACATGTTTGACTCATTATTGCTCCATCTCTGTATTCTTCAGTGTAGCTATTTCTGCCTAGCCCATCCTCTTTCTCCCTTATACTCCTAGAGGCAAGTCATTGCAATCTAACACAATGCTTCATTAAAGTAATGGTTTTACTTGTGTGTGTGTGTGTGTGTGTGTGTGTGTGTGTGAGGAAAGGCAAGCTGGTTCTACTCCTACTGAGATGGCCAAAACTGAAAGAGTCCCTTGAGGGCCGTTGCATATGCCAGTCCCATTCAGATTAGGACCTGAGTGCAGTTAGCCAGGAATGTGCTCCAATTTTAAACTCACCTCAGAAAGTCAAAACATGTGATGGACTTATAATGTTTGAAGCAATTCCCTGGTCTTGTCAAAAAAAAAAAAAAAGGCACAGTAAAGGACACAGAGGAACAAATGTTCCAGGACATTTCTTTTTTTCAGTTCAGTTTATCATCAGCAAATCCAGCTCTTCTTAACTCTAAAGTTGCTTTCTATATATTAAGAGTTAAAACGCTGTTAGTGTAACTACTTGTTCTTTTGTTAATGAAGTTGGCTCTCAAACTGTATTCAGATATTCATGACAAGCTGGCAAGAGCAAAGAGCACATCACATCCTCCTGTTATGAATGCATTCAGCCTGCATCCTGCTGCTTTACAGTCTGACCTAGTAAAGGTTATTAGATGAGCAGGAAGATTCAGAAAATCAGCAGCCTCTGCACCCAAACATACACTCTGGCTGAGTTATAATGAGTGTTTTTTTTTTCTGCAAGTGCTGTGCTGCTTCATTTAAACTTTGCATGGGGGACACAGATTTATGATACGTTTTTAATCAGCATTTATCTTCTAAATATACTGCCAAAGTATTTTAGGGGAAGTTAAGCAAATATAAAATTTTCTGAAACCATCTGAGGTAGTTTTCTGCTGCTTTGGATATGTATTTTATTTTTGTGTGTGTGAAGGTATGAACTTTGCTCTGGAAGATTGATACCATTGGTCCAATAGATATTAAATAAGTAAATGTACACATTTTATCAAAAATATATCATTGAGATCAATGGTTCTCTGCTCTTGTCACATCAAGGACACGTAGATTTGATCATGGACCTCCAGCTGGGATGATTTTTGCTTTCATGCGTTCTGTTGCAGAAAATGTTGACCAAAATCATCATACATTCCGATATTGGGTTACATAGAAGGAACTGGAATGAAAATAAATAATTCCCCAACTCTCCTGGACAATGGAATAAACATCAAAACACAGGTGATGATTGCTTGCCCATAAAAAACTAACCAATTAATACCATTTCTTCGTTAACACTCCTATAAATCCCACAAATGTGTTAAACTTACAGTAACACATGATAGTCAGGAGAAATAAATATGGTGCCACATATACGAGCCCACAGATATATTTGTGCTGTTTATCATTACAGGTACAGAAATGGTGTAAAAATAGTTTTGGCTCCAAAAAAGTAACAGAGAGATGGAAGAAGTTGAAACAGCACAAACTCCGTCATCTCAGGATTACACACTGTATATTTTTCTGAAATTGGCTGAGCTGCCAATTTTATTTACTGTCAAAATAAGCAATCATAACTGGGTGGTGGCACTTTGCATCTAAACCAGTTATTGATCCTTCCAAGCAGGCTGCTGCAAATTGATTTCCTTGATAAGGTGGGATGTAGGATGGTGAAAACCTTGGTGAGGATAATACAGCATAAGTGCACCGAAGTGCACTGCTTTCTCTTGTTTTCTCAAGTTAACAGTTGATCGAACAAGACATCAGGAATGTTGCATCAAATCAACATGTCCTCATGTGGCTTCATGGAGGCTCCAATATGAGTGCCTGAAACACAACTTTGATTAAACCCCAAATTATGATTGATGATGAAATGCTGGGGAGAATGACTCTAGTTTTCCTCAGGAGAAAGTGTATTCCTCAGTGAAGCAGTAAATTGATATATTTTCCACTCTGTGAATATTAATTTTTACTGATGTATTAAACAAGTACAAATCTATCAAAATCCAAACATAAACACCCACATTTAGTTCAAGATAAAAATCTACTGTGTATCTTCACAAAGTAAGAGTGAAAAAAGGGAAAGCATTATGTTAGAAGTATTTAAAAGACAAAAAGAATAGGAACTAATTTCCAAATGCAAAATCCTACCAGATCTCGATGACAATTTTTGTTGACTTCAGTCAGGCACATGAGTGAAAAGACGTAATTAATTAAAAATAAGTAAGTAATTGAAAAAATGTTGGAAGAATTCACAGACGCCATTATTTAAAAAAAGAAATCATAATTTTGACAATATGTTAACTTGTAAAAAGTTTAATTTCTACCTGCAACAGCATGCACTCTGTGTCTGTTCTGTACTTCACTACAAAGAATGGCTTCATCACAGTGTACCTAGCTTTTTAGCATGAACGCTGGACTGGACATTGTACTCCAAAATGGATTCTTATATTAATACAGCCAATTAACTGCACCATACAAAAGCCACAGACTCTGAGAAACAAATGTTAGCCTCCCTGCTAAAGACTCCTTCTTATCTAACTTGCTGACATAAATAAGCATCTCGCCTGGCACCTTAGATTATTGAACCAGCACCAAACAAACATTCATTGGGGATGATTGCACTGCTAATGTCAGTTTTCTGACCAGACAGCTCATTAGCTGCTCAGCTGCAACACACTCAACGGCTTGTAAACTGCTCCTTGCAGTTACAGTGCAACTTTACTTTGTGGCTGGGTCCCAATCTGTAGTACAGACACTCGTGGCTGCTTGCCAGTTGCTGTCAATCAAAAAGACACTAACATAGCCCTCCAAACTTTGGATAAGAAAAGGAGCAGTTCACACCAGATATTTTTTCCTCCCTTGAATAATGGAGAACTACTCACACTGTACCGAAACAAATACATTATTAGAAATTCCAGACGGGGATGAATAACAGTGATTTCAAATAGGAATCATTCATCACACAGGGTCATCGTGGGCTCTGGTGATTCAAATCTGACGAGTTGCTGCTTGCTTTTGTTTGATACCAGTGCAAAAACATTCATTTTGGAGTGCTGGATGCACACAGCGAGACTTACGATTTCACTCTGGCCTTTGGAAATCTGTAAGCAACAAGACCCCTTTACACACCTAACTAAATAAACAGCTTCATAGAATTAGCCATATTTGGAAGACAGCGTAACGTTCTGGGCGACTGTAAGAGAAAACATGCCATGTGATTCCTCTTCCGTAATGTGTCCCCAGTTCTACGTTGTTTCTTTATTATTCGTAAAGTTTCTTCTCATTAACATGACACCACTGCTCCACTTGAATGCACACTCAGACAATATATATTTGTCTATTATGGATGAACCTTTGAGTTTTCCCTTTTACCATTCCCTGTGTGGTATGGTTTATGGCACAGCATAGTATTTCTGCAACTGTTTTTATTTCCTTCTGTTCCCTGCATGCTGAAATTCCATGAACACACATTTTCACTCATGCCCCCTGCACTCAAGAGCAACTGGAAAGATCCTATCAGGTATTCTTATACATTTGCATAATTGTTAATACACCTCACAGTGTTGCATTAAAATGTAAATTCTTACTGCAAACAGTGAGCAAAGGGGAACTCTGCTCTGGGTAAACGAGGTGCGGGGGAAAATGAATACCACTTCCATGGCAGTGAAGTGACATAAAGGAAAGCCCACAAGGCACTGTTAGTCCACCAACTATTATTTCATGATATAAACCAAAGTCATGTCCACCAGTTCGTCTGACTAAGCAAGGGTATGAGGCAGATACTTGTGCCAAGAGGCTATTTTAACACAGGAGTCAAGCTCTAATTAGCTCCTCGACATGACCGCAAACCAAGTGAATGAATTCAGTCAGTAAGACATACATGTATGTACATTTTTACTTCTCAACTCAAACTTTGTTTCTATGGAATCAATTTTATTATTAAAAAGCATTCTTTTTTTTCCCCTGGCATTCCTGGTGCTAATGTACAGCACATTTTCCCAGTAAGTTCATAGCAAGACAACATATCTTGCTATTTTCCGAAGGCCTTTCGAGGACTTTAATTTTCAGTGCCTTCAGGAGATAAAAGTGTCTGTCTTTTTGTACAGCGGCACATCTATGGTTATTATAGCTTTCATCTGCGGCCCAGCTCATCGCAATGCTGCTATATTGAACATAGCATTTAATCTATCAAGCTGTTTAGTACAAGGTTGTACATATGTGAGATGTTTGTTGCATGTGTGCAGGAATATGGAAGTAGATGCATGTGATAACTTAGGGATGGTGCATGTAGCAAAAGGAAGGTTAAGGTAAGTGGTTGGAGGGTTTAGTGAATTTGCAGTAATCAGACTATTGGAGGCAGAGAGAATTGCCTGATACTGAGACAATATGGTGTGATACAAGCTAGTTTCAGGCAATCCCCCAGTCTATCTGAGGATCCATGGATGATTGCTTTCTGCAAATTTATTCAGGTGGCATTGGTAGTACACTGGGAATCCATGTTTCAACCTTTTTTGTTGAGCTCTAAATTCTACAAAAAGCCTTGAATAATGCTCAGCAAGCACTTCAAGTTAGGAAACAGGTTGAGAAGGCTTTTTGAAAGGTGTTATCAAAGACAGAGCCAAAACTTGAACATCATAGTTATTCTGTGGCTGTACCTGAACAGAAAGGCTAATCTGATTTGGCAATGTAAGTAAGGTGATGGCCTTCTGCCTTCAGTTTATAAATGTATGTGCTCGCCATGCTGAACCTTTCCAGCCTAAGCCCAATATTTATGTGTGCATTTCCTCACAATTTCAAATAAATTTCATTTAGAGGCATGCAAATGAGACAGAACAGCGACCCAGTGGTTAGCACTGCCTACTCAGAGCAAGCGGGTTCGAACCCGGCCACCTGGTGCCTTCCTGTGGGGAGTGTGCATGTTCTTCCTATGCCTGTGTGGGTCCCCGCCAGATACTCCGGGGGCTCGCAGTCCAAAGTCATGTACATGAGGTTCATTGGTGACTCTAAACTGCCTGTAGGTGTGAATGGGAGCATTCATAAAAGATTTGTTGTGACTATATTTCAGGCCTGTGATGGACTGACAGCCTGCTACCAGTGCTCGTTGGGATTGGGTCCAGCTGGCTCATGACCCGAGAGGGATAAATGGATTGGATAATTAATGTATAAAGATGCAAATTACAGCTTAATTAATAAATATGTGATAAACAAACTGACTCCATTACCAGTTGTTTTCTTTTTTTCTATGTTTATAAACTGATATCTGAAGCTTTTGGACAGGTACTTGGCTTCAGGGCAATGGCATGGGCATTTTTCACTTTCAAGGACACGTAATGGACAAACTCATTCATCAGTGAAGTGAATAATCTTCAGATTAATCAGCACTAACAAGAACAGCGAACAGCTGTGCAGCTGAATTTAATCCAGCAAAGAGGGAGTGCATAAAAAACACAAACAACCCAACTTTTATTGAATTATGTATTTAGCACTTTTTATTTACTTTAAATTTTGGATTTTGACCTCGAGGCTCTCACAGTTTCCCCTCAAGCTGACTGTTGTCTATGTTTTCTTTTCAACATTGATTCAAATACAAAAGTGAGATGACAATGGGGAAAAAATAATAAATACATTTTGTTGCCTTTAACTGAGAAAGCAGCATTTAATTTTTCAATTCTCCTTGATCAGCAGCAACTTTTTAGAGGTCACAAGTCAAGACTACATGAAATGAAATAATTATCTATGAATGGATCCTTGGTCAATCCATTCTTAGTCTGCAATGCTGGTCAAACCAAGTCATTACTCTACCAGCTCCATATTTCAGACTAGTCTTAGGTACACCTTATCAGTATATGAAACTAATATGTGAAACAGCTCAGCAGCCAAAGTGGAGACTAACAGGTGTCATGAAAATTTAGCACTAAAGATGTGTTTAGCTTTAACACATCTTCAACTACCTGGAGTTTGTTGGAATGTGTGGAGTGTGCAGAGTCTCCTTATGATAATTTATAGAACAATGAAAATGACCTATCAGCTAAATGCACAGTTAACAATAATAATAGTGATGATAAATCTTGTCAATAGAAGTCTTTTTGCCATACATATTACTGGATCTCACTTATTTCTTTTACACTGTGCTTGTGTGAGATATTTGTTGTTTGTCCTTGTTGCGTGACCCTGAGCAGTGACAGAAGGCATTGTCAAACTGATTAGCATTCTGTGCAAACAGTTATCGTGCTGCATAATGCAAACAAATAGATACAGAACTTTTTGCTGTAACCATGCATGGGATTGCACACAAACGATAATATTATAGTGATTATTAAATTATTAAATTATTAAATATTGGTGCGGGATTTGGAGTACATTTCTTCACAGAAAGAAAAGTTTGTTTGTTTTTTTAATATAGTTTTGGAACGGACGATAGTAAGAATAACTGGTGATAACTTTTATTGCTAAACCTCTATATTTAAGTGATTATAGTGGGTTAAGATTTTCTCATGCCCAATGAATGGCAATGAAATAATGTTATAATTGGATTTTTAATTATCATCTCAGTCCATTCCTTACCTCCATTGAAGTAGTGTTTTCACCAGTGTATGTGGGATGTACTCTTTGTGACTGAGCAGAATTACATGAAATCTACTGAAATGTGTCGTGGTGCCAAAAAAGAATCCTTTACAATACATAATACAGACATATCCTGATCATTTACCTGGAATTAGACTGTTTCCTGAAGTCTGGAGTATGTGGTTTGGACACTATAGTTTGTCCTTCATATTTTTTACTTATTACATGTTTGCATCTCTGTGTAGCTGTGGTGACTATGATTAACTATGATTAATGAACTGTGTATCAACCTCAGGACTTTGTTAGATGCACTACATTTGATTCTTTGGCCCACGAAGATTGCAACAAATTGTAAATATGACTTTTTTAGGCTAATCAATTTCCTTTTGTACTTTTAAAGTGCCAGAAAAGAGCAAAAAATGTCCATCAGTTGAAAACAATTACTTCCCCTCCACAGACAAAAGTCAAACAAGTACATCAGCTGTCCTGTGCCAAATATGATGGCTCGGCATTTCTCTGGCATTGTCTCCTTTCTGTGGAGTGGTCTTGGGTGAGTCTTCCTGTTGTCCTGTTGCACAGTATAAAGAGTGGCGAGCCATGTTCTCCCAGATTGTCTCCGCACCTCAGTGGTAGCATCAGTGTTTCATTTGGAAACCTCCGGTGTTCCTTGTGCATTATTCCTACCATCCAATTAGCCTGTGCGTTCCCTCTGCGTGTTCTCCAGAGTTTCCAGGGTCACTCTCCTGTCCCAGCTTTCCATGAACCATGCCTCTGATGCCACCAGCCAGCACCTTCAAAATCCCATCCCTCCTGAGACCACCACCAGCCTGAGCCCAACCTCTTACACCTTGTCTCCCGGTATTCCCAGAGATCTCTTAGTAACCGTCCCCTCTCCAACGATGTGCTCCAACTCAGAGCCCCCAGAGTCTCCGCTTTGGTCCAATGTCCCCTGAGTCTTTTCCACCTGGCCCCAAAGGGTTCATCTTCCCTGCTCCAGCAACCCAAAACCCCCCAAAAAAAACAACTCCAGATTAAACCCCTTTTATTCACTGAACTGGTTTCTGTGTCTGCTATTGAGTCTTGGTGGTTGTTCTATAGCTTGATGTGCATCTATAAAGCAGCATCAAATGTATGATAATATGTTAATGTAGCACATGAAACAGACTTCAATTTCCGAAAGAGAAAAATCCAACCACAATGAGGCAGCCATCTTTTCAAGACAATAACGTGTTTGTACACAGTTAAAGATAGACTTTTTTTTAAATTTTACTACAGAATTTCCATTCTGACGGTCGAGGAAAGATGTGAATTTGATTTATTCATAAAAGTCTTAAAACTTTGGCGGAGACTATTCCTGAATGAGTAAAAGAAGCAACATTTATGTAAAGATAGCTTAGACACAGCTATCTGTTTTTGCATTGTTCAGGGTCTAAGAAACAGTGTTTGGCCTGAACCAAAAGGGCTTGAGAAGGGCCACGGATCAGTGGATGCAAGATATTCTCCTGCATGTCGAACAGCTGAATTCTTGATAGAAACCCATCCACCCCCACAGTCACTTTCACAGAATTGAGAGATGCTAAAGTTGAATAAATCCCATCAAAGTCCAGAAAATAAGCAATGAGTTTAATTTCATACTGTATCTCTTCAGCATTATTAACATGCAGCAGCATACATGAGGCCTCATTGATAATTAATACTTTATCTATTTAGAAAAATGCTGTCAGTCGGATGGAGGCAATGTATATCATGCAGAATGGCCCTTTAGGGCAGCATGGCTGCATAGTGGTTAGCGCTGTCCCCCCACAATAAGAAGGTCGTGGATCCTTTCTGTGTGGAGTTTGCATGTTCTCCCTGTGTCTGCGTGGGTTTCCTCCGGGTCTTCCAGTTTCCTCCCACCGTCCAAAGACATGCATGTCAAGGATAACTGGCGATTCTAACTTGACTGTGGATGTGAATGCAAGTGTGAGTGGTTGTTTGTCTCTGTATGGCCCTGCGATGGACTGGCGACCCATCCAGGGTGTACCTCGCCCGATGTGAGCTGGGATTGGCTCCAGTAGCCCCGCGACCCGAATGTGGAAAGATGAGAGAGAGAGAGAATGGACCTTGACTTTCAAGGAGAACTAATATGCCATACCAGAGTCAGCTACCATATCTATATATGTTGACATTTCCATTTAGAGGAAAAGGCATGTCTTTTGCTTTGTGCTACTATTCTGAGGGTGACAGGATGGTTTCCTTTGGGGGGGATTTATGTCTCAATTTCTGCATTCAATGTGCTGTATTAAGTGTAATGGTACCATCGACATTAGACTATATTTCCGTCTGTAGTTTTAAAGGAAAGAACTCAGAAAAAGAATCCACGAAAGGGATCACTTCAACATTGTGCACACCAACAGAAAATGGCTTGCAAATTGTAAATTCAGAAGTCATTTTGAAAAGGTTAATATAATTTAGAATTTAGTAGTATGTGCCATTAAAATTAATACCTTTATTCATATTCAAAAAGCTGAGGTAAAAAAAAAATGATTGGAGGGATCAGTGGCCTTGGGTAGAAAAGGCACTATTGTAAGGGAAGCGTTGCATTGTTAGATTAATTAAAATGAATAGAGCCAAGCGCCTGTTCTCTCCATATTCTCCAGAGATGGTGCCAAATGTAATTATACCATTCGAAGAGAGATGGCCCAGGTGCTGAGGGGGTGACTGAGGAACTTTCAATTGCATTGTTTAATTTAAGCACACAGTAATTTGATGTCACATGACTGCATGACTTAATATGAATCATTTGTAGAAAACTTTGACCGTAGTTCAAAACTGAAATGACTTTGATGGAGCCATTAAAGACAGTGACAGTAAAAATTGAAGAAAACTTTCCAGATGTGTGATGACAGACCACCAGCCTACTTGTCCTTTGGTCTACTCACACGCACACACACACACACACACACACAAAGGTATTTCTTTGGCGAAGGAAGTGCTGCAATGTTGCTTTCAGCACATTTCTCTTTCTCTTTCCTCCAAAGACTGCATAGTGCACCTAGTCAACTTGTGCGTGGGTGGTGCCTGGGCTTAAAACGATGGGGGAGGACTTAAATGTATGATCATGCACACTTCAACGAGCAAATATGCTTCCAGAGCGGAAACCAAAACAGCAAATAGAGAAGCACTAAACTAAATATGATGATATATCCAGATAATGTATGATGTTCGTTCTCCAATCAAGCCGCCACAAATGCACTATATCTTTACAGAGACAATAAATATTACTGTGATATTGTTTACACCTTTTTATGGAAGCTTTGAATGCTCATAAACAAAGTAAAGGCACAAATGAAGTTGAAAAGAAAAAAAAAAAACAGTCCTACTTCCTTCAGTGTCATTTTTTGAGAGATACCGGCAGAGTTTTACTTCGGCTGTTGCTGTTTTTACACGTGACACGTTTGCTGTAGAGCAAACCCAATGATGCTGTGGTAATGTTGTAGCTCCTCCCTTTTAAGCTAAACGACATATCCTCACTATATTAGACCTCACAGTGATGACAATACACCTGTGCTGCATGATATTGTTTTTTGCTTTGTTGCATTTTGGGAGAGAATGGGTTTGGACCTTCCGAATCGCCTGCAATCTCCAAAAGTGTTTGTTGCAGTAGAAAATAGCCTGTCTTTCTGGAAATTTTCCCGATAATAGATTAAATTATTACTGAAACCAAACTGAGAAATCAAGTACTACATTCATAAAAGTGGTGAACACAGGGAAACAGGTAAGGCCACTACAGCAACAGTAATGCATCACTGCTTATCCAGTACATAGTCCTAACCCCCAATAGTCTTGTTTTACGTTCACGATATTTATTAAATGCCCCTTTCCTTATGGGATATTTCTTGGCAGAAAACAAGCATTTTATACTGAATCAACACAATTTTTATACACATTCCCATTTGTTAAGTAAGAATAAGGCTGTCTGAAAAGTGAAATACATATTGCTGATGTCCAAGGCTTGGCTTTAATCTTTGCTCAGAGGATTTCCTGAAAATTATGAAACATGTTGCAGAAATCAATGCATAGCTTTACAGAAACCTATTTCATATAGTGGTTTTATGCTTCAATTGACCTCATGAACTGCGCATTGTAATTACCTTTTCATTTCGCTTCTCAGGGCAGATCAGAACAAATGAAAGTGGTACGTTTACCCTCTAAATGGCCATTTACGGGCGAAAAATTAAGGGACAAAGACCTCTTTAATGCTACCGCTGCTGATTATTCTTGGAAGCAAAGGCAATTCTGGTTGTGTAAAGATGTTAAAGATACATTACCCCGTTTGGGGCTTGGCACAGCAAGGAAGCAGAATAAACACAAAAGTGCTTTTTATTTGTTTTAACCTCCTCCTAAATAGGTCAAAGTCATCAATATTCTATTAACATCCCGTGGAACGCAAAACATCATACTGTGGAGTTAAAGGATAGAAGCAAACCATAATCTGATTTGAACAGTTTAAATTAATAATGGCATTTTAAACAGACATTAATTTTAATATACATCGACTGGAAATTTATGCACATTATGATTAATGAATTCTTTTTCATCTTCGTTCATTTAAAGGTGGTGAGAAACTCAGATTGTGTTCTGTGGTAAGGTTTATACACAATGTTGTCAAAGTCAACAGGCATTGATATTTACTCCACCCGTAAGTAATCACTAGTTATTAACAAGACAAGTTACTGTCCACATTCACTTCAGAGGAACATTTGTGACTATACATGAAAACACATTATAGTCTGACTTCGTTATTTCTCTTACGCATTATTATTCCAGAAGAAGCTCACTGGATAAACTATACATATTTTTTATGGTGGTGACTTGCATTTTAAGATTGCAACCCAGTTATATACTTTACACCATGCTTCTGTTTCGTCCTAACTGATGGAAATGTATTTATTCTAGCAGAGTTTTTACGGAAAAGATATGGAGTGAATGCAGGTTCTAAAATCCCATTATGGAAATGATTTAGTACATAAACCTTCGGGATAGTTGAAAGCAGCAGAGGATGCACAGATGGTGATATGAGAGTTCTCTCACAACCTCTCCACATAAAAAGAAAGTGTTCAATCTGTAGTGCCTCATCCAAACCAAAATGCATCTGTGCGCTTTTGCAGTGGTGCAATGTGAATGAATTAAAAGCAAAAACAGACAGGGAAAGAAAATGAGGATTCCAACCTATTTATGCTACTTTGTGGTATCTGTATCAATACTAACAAAGTGATCCCACATCACATTACACTATTTTGGTGTGTAGGTTTCAAGTGCTTGGCACATCAGACATTACTGTATTTGTTGCATCACTGAAATAAATAGCTTGGACTTTGCACAACACACAGAAACATTTCAACTCAACTTATTCAGCTATCAAGAGGCTGTTTTCACTCATATCTGTTTATTCATCAGCAGAATTATGCAAAAAGTACTGAACCCATTCGCAAACTTGGTAGAAAAATTGGGACTTGGGCCAGGGAAGAAACTCATTTCATTTTGGAGCAGATCCAGATCAATTGTAATGAATTTGAGTTTTTGTAATATGGCGTACATCATTTGACATTGGACAGCGCATGGGCCACATCCAAGTCTCTATTTGCAGGCGAGGTGGTATGATCTGTGTGTTCCAGATCATATTCCAGGAAAATGAATTGGCCTTTTGCGACATGTCATCTTCTCCTCCCCCTGAATTTGCTGCCCTCCCAGCTTTGTGCAATTGAAGAAGTAACTTAAAAAGGCATTTACATATTTGTTCCCATTTGGTTAACCAAGGGTCACTTTTTAAAATTACTTATTTAATTTACAACAATGTAAAACATACCAAAAGAAGTTTTTTTTGTTGTTGTTGTTGTTGTTTTTTTTTTTTTTTTTGCACATTTGAGAGTTTGGACACACGCAGTATTTGTCATTTGCCTAATTTTACTGTCTGTATCATCAAGCTACAATGAATGAATGAATCCCCCTGACGTGATTTGACTGTCCCACCAGAACAAGAACAAACATAAGGAAACTAAAATATCTGCGGTGAAGGGAATGAAATTGTACCCTGCTCTCTTCTGGGGTATCAGATCAGGCCATCTCTCTGCAAAGGTATACAGTACCAAACATGATCATCCCTGGGAGCATGGATGGGGTCACGTCTCTGTGAATGTGCCAGGAAGAGCTGTAGGATGTCAAAGGGGAAGATGACCAGTGATAATCTGTGTGGTCTGCTGCCGCTGTCACTGAGAACATACAACATAAATTTCTATGATAAATAAATCTGTTAATTTACAGCAAACAGTGGAGAAATATCTTTCTCCAAGTATGACTTTTTGTGATTGATTAAGGTCTGTTTTTTAACAGACGCTTTCTCAGCAATGTGTACCACCTTGACATTTGGAACATCAGACCTGAGGATGACTTTGCCACAAGCCACTGCTCAGCAGCAGAGCGACTTCATTTATTTATTTATTTTTGTAATCTCTTCATCTTTCCCCCCGAGGACATTACTCACGCTCCTTTTCATCAACATTTTCAAGGAAATGAACACCGCCATTTCCTAGAGTCCTATTTACCAGACTCTCCTGAGTCCTTCCAGTCTTCTGGGAAATGGGAGGGGCACAAATAGAGCTGTTTCAAATGTGAATTTAATCTGCAAGGCATACCCATACATAGAGCACGAGCTCAAGACGATGAGAGCTTGCACAACATGAGAAAACCCTGATGAGCCCTGACATCAGTTTGTCCAACCCTCCATCCATTATCTAAACCATTTTCATCAGGGTCACGGGCTGGAGCCATCTGAGCTTGCATATATCAAAAAGGTACTGTTTAATGTAGATAACACAAACCCATAGGCACAGAAAGAATCTTATTTAACTCATTTGAGGTACAAAAAATTTCAAACTAGTTGCTTCATGATGCTCTGTTGGAGCTGAAATAATAATTTTAATAATAATATGATAAGAAATATTTTGCTGCCCTGGCATGTCAGCTCTGTACATATGTAATTTTTATTCTGTGCCACAGCATGGCACACTGGATATCCTCAGATTTTAGACAAACAACAGAATTGCCCCCATTTTGTCATCTGCCTCCACTAGTAAGTTCGAAGGAGGAGGGACAGAGCCCTTGTTGAAGAAAAGCTGTCCAATTGTAGTTTACAGAACTGCATAATGAAACAATACAAGCAGCAGAAAGAAACTGAGGCTGATTAGCTGCAAGGAATTATAAGCAAGTGTTTTACTAGGAAGATTTATAAAGTACAGCTTTGTGAACTGCTGTTTTAGCCTGCTCACTATTTAGTATAATATGTCAAATCCAGAATGACTTCACCTTTACGGAAAAAAAAAGATCAAGGTTTGTGTATGACTGCTGCACTGACGCAGAGCTTAGAAGCAGTCAATTGTGTTGAACTATTTAAAACAGCTGCCGGCTGTCTTAAGCTGAATGTCCAATCAGCTAAGAGTCAGTAGCTTACATCCTTAGCTAGTAGAGGTGAAGTAAAGTAGCTCTGTGTTGTCCGGGAATGAAGGAGAGCAAGAAGGAGAGAAAGACTGCATTATTTCTCAGGTTTTTTTTTTCTCTCCCAGCAGGGCCCTTGCTGAGTACTGTGTGGTCTGCCTGTAAAGTGCAGAATTATTCTGCCTTAAGTCACTGAAACAGAACAGAAAGTGATTTAATGGGGGAGAACTGGGCTGAAAGAACAAGTCTTATGAAATTTAGGATCAAATATTAGGAAAATAAAAGCTAAGGACAAATTGAAGATCAAGCGGTTCACCAAACATGGTGTCCTTAATAATCTCCACGGTACTCTGTGCTGATGAGTCATATTACATTAGACTGTTATTGGCGTCTAGGTTATTTTTGAATTTTCAAGCCATGTAGGTTTTCGTTAAACCTTTTTTCTCTGAATGCAACATGGAACAATTCAGATTTTATTATGAATATTTAACAAAAAAAGAATACCAAAAAAATTGCCATCAGTCCAGATTGAACTTTTTGGTGGATTTAATCACATCAATAGTAAAGGAAAGTTGAAAGATGGAAGTTCTATAAAGATGGTTGGTTGGTAAATGTTTCTCCTGTTTGCTCGGTGACAGCTTTAGGAAGTGTGACTATCTTCTAATATCATAACAATCTAACCACCTCAGATGTAGACACCAGGATGATCCTCAAGGCCAGTGCCTCCAAACAAGACTGCCATCTTCACTTGACAAGCTCTGATTCTCCTCACTGAGTGCTCATGTCTGCAAAACAGTACAAAAACAATGAACATAATAGAAGTTCCATCTACTCCAACATTTGGAATAACTAATTTCTCCAGACAGCAAAAATGCCATTGGTCCACAAAGTTAACACAGCTCAAACTAATAATATATCATTTATCTAACCTGTGTATAACAGCTGTGCTTTTGACTTGCTAGTGTTTCCTCAGCGCCTGCCGACTCAATCCTCATCCCCCATTATCACAAAAATACAACTGAGATGTTAATTACAGCTAAAAACCAAAAAAATGTCTTAGCAGCCGATTTGAATCAGCAATCTGACTTCTAAAAAAGAAAATTGGCAGAAAATTTAGTAATCAATTGCTGCAACAGCAGCCGAGTGAACTATGAAAAAAGTGTATGTTTTTGTACATGAAGCAAATAGCATATGGTCGGATATGGGCTTGTTCAGTCTACTCACATGTAAATTTGGCTGCTTTTATTTGTATCCATATATTATAAAGCCTGTCTCTGGTGCATTCATCTGTGGTCTTAACAGACCACAGTGAGCAAAGTGAAATTGCTAGCTGGCTGTGTCCTGGCAAAATAACAAAATAAAGACAAAAAGGTTGAGAGTACTTAGGGTACTCTAACTTTTGCTGTTCAAACACTGATCCATTTGTATTCTGAACCCGATTCACGACATATACCATCTGCTATGAGGAGCCAAACTTCCATGCTCACCTTCTACTATTTGCACATACCCAAGGCTGAGTGGGTGAATGAAAAAAACTGAATCTAGGCTGGACTGCAGCCAAGACATGGCAGACGCATTAGACAGTTGTAAGCACAAAGTAAGGTCATGCTCAAACTTAAGTGGCCAAGACTGTGAACCTGTGCCCTGCTCACTGGAGAGGTTAATAGGGATTAACAAAGAAGTGCTCTCTCGGGAGACACTGCTGTGTTGCCCATTTTAAAAAAACTAGTCCAGACTTGACTTACAGCAGTTTCTGCCTTGGACGATGAAAAACTACGCTTCAAAAAAGCCGCAACTGGTGCCAGTTTTGTCCCACTTTCTTGCGAAGTGACACAGAAAAGTGTGTTTTCTCAGGGCGGTGTCTATATCTCTGTTTGTTTCTACTGTAGTAAGCTCTGGTGCAAACAAGTGACTATCAGTCTTTGCGGGAGTATGGAGAGATTGATAACAGTGAGATATTGTGGCGGGGACCTGTGACAGTTTGGGCTAGGTCAGCAATTTCCCCTCAAGGCTTAGGTAATGAACAGATAGAGCCGTTATCATCACTGTGATAAAGACAGGACAGAGCCAGTACATCAATAGAGGAACATCATTAAGAATGCACCACTTCTGAGAGCTGAAAGGCCAAAGCCATAAAGTGAGGTCTTACACCTTTATGATTATTCAATAAATTGTTTAGATTTAAAAGTCAGGCATGCCTTGCTAATTCTGGAGTTTGGTAAACCAATTTGAGAAGAATTACTTAAAAACAGCTGAGCTGCAGCCAGGAAAGAAAAAAATACCAGAAGGAATATGAAGCTGCAAAGCTGTCTTTTTTTTGTTGTACAAATTTCTGGAAATATTCCAAAAAAAAGGGAACAAAGAAAGAAAGAAAAACAGAGGGTTCCCCTGTAATTACTTCCATGAACACAAAGTGGATGTACAGAGTTTGTATGTAAATAAAACTTCAATGAAATGTATAGTGCAGTGAATCCAATTCAAATCCTCTTGGCAAATGACATGTAGTCATATGGTCGATATTATTTAATTAACTCTAATTATTTAATAATAATAATCAACGAGGCGAAATATAAATCAACTAAAAATAAACTGGGAAAAATGAGCACATCAGTCAACGGCACTCACGTCCAGCTCTTGAATGCAGGTGGCATTTATTGTACAATTCCTTTTGCACGCCGCACAATGAATGAGCAAGTCTTTTCGGAATTGTAATTCTCCTTTGGTGAATGATCTCCTTTAGCAATGAAGTCATAACTCAACAATATAAGGATTATGTTAACACGCCACAGTATATAACGTACTGATACATACGTTACATTGGTAAGTGAAAAAGTATGAAAAAATGTGCCAGCGGTGCTTGAAAAGTCCTGTGCTATAGACTCCTGTCCTATGGCCCCATACATTCCACTTTGCCTACAAGGTTTTCCTGGCGTGCATTTCTGTTGTTGTTTTTCTTCCTTTCTCGTTTTGCCATTTCATCATTACCTCCATTGCCAGCAATTTGTTTCTCTTCACCTTCCCCTCTTTTATCTTTCATTACTCCCCTCCTTTCTGCTCGCTGTCAGCATATCCCATCTCGTTCTTCCTTTCTCTCCCACTCTCTTGTCTCAACCCTTCCATCATGTACTTTTTGCCCTCTTCTTGCCTATCACCCCCCTCCACCTGCCTTACTTCATCATTCCATCTTTGTACTGGTGCAACTGCAGAAATGAGACTCGGCTGTGACTAATCTGCTGGCAAAGCCTTTGAGGGCCCCTTGTGGTGGTGTCTCTTCACAGAGGACACTTGATTGATTGAACCTGGGGAAAACTTTGTCAGGCTGGCCATCTTGACTGGATCTCCTGCCTGATAATAAATTCCCTCCTCCCATGAGTACTATTGGGAGACACGAGTGTCATGTGGCACATTTTCATGACACATGGTGTCCCGGACTATTAAGGTTGATCCACATTACCAGATTCTACTTTCATTTATACATGCAGTCTCCCTTGTTTTCTCCTCCACATGCATCCACATCCCTGACCGACGCATATTTATAAGCATCATGTGCTTAGACAGGGATGGATGTGAAACAAAAACTGGTTGGTGTGTAACTGTGTGTTGTAAATATTAGCACTAGTCTGCAGAACATGGAAAATCTTTGCATGTATTTGCCAAGGGCTTAAATGCACAGGCAATCATATCAATAACCCTCCTCTTGGTGCTAAGCCTGGTGTGCATATCAGATAAGGGCTGGGGGAAAAGAATGGGTGAATTACTTTTATTGGCAAAGTGTCATGACAAATAGATTTTTTTTTTTTTTTTTTCACTTAAATACCAGACAACGGACAAGAAATAGCAGGTTGACTGTTTCTCTCCCTAAATGGCCCATTTTCTCTTTCCTTCACAGATCAACACCACCAAGTCATTAAGAATGGTGAGGTAGACCCCGGCACCGAAACCTGAGGGGCTAGTGTACAAACTCAGTCTTTGTCCTCTCCGTTCCCACACGTGTTCATTTATCAAGTTTGCCACTGATGGCTCTGGTGCACAAGTCTATGTATTCTATCACAGACCCAGTCATCCATTGAAAAGACTCTGAGGTCCGTTTGTCACTGGGGCACTTCTTACTGAGGTGAACGCACACACACCCTGCAGCACATGCTTTTAAGAATTCCAGGAACACCCTAATCAGAGCGGTCTATCTGTATCTGTCTGTCTGTCAGCAACACTGAATATAAAACAGGATGTGGTAAAAACAGAGTAGGTGAAATTTGTTGACCTAATTCAACAGCTTTATCACCTTGACTTTCATGCTTTACTATAAAATACAAATTTGTACAAATATACACACGTATATATAAGAACAGCCGGTCCTGGAGGTTCTGATTTGACTACTGTCCTCATATCTCTAGTGTCTGCTTGTTGCATTCCCCCTTTAGTTCATGCATTTGTTGAAAGTGATTAAAAAAGCCATGTTCTCGACTTTTCTCCTGTGCCACATCCTACAAACTGAGAGCAAGAGAATGCTAAGCTGATCTTGAATGAGAACAGTGTTCCCAAGGCCAAAACGCAAAACACAAAGCTCTAAGATTACAGCACCATGATTTTTTTTTTTACCGACTACGTGTAATACTAAATGGATTCTAAAACTAAAGTAATATTTGCTTAGCTCAGAAAATATCGTTTGTGTTTGGAAGGATGTTTGAAAGTGGTCGCAGTCCTGATAATTAGATGTTTGTGTGGCATTTATAACCACACGTTGCTGCACACTGCAGGCAGTTCTCAGTGTTGTGCAGGAAGTCACCTGAAAAATCTTACACTCTGCTTTTGTAAATCTTTTATAATTTATGCGAACAGTAAGAGACATTCACAGCCTCAGCAGGAGTGTTTGCTCACCACCCACCGGAAAAAAAACCCCAAAACAAAACAAACAAAAACCCAGTCCTCATGTAACCAAATCTAATTGTGTTGCGTTTTTAAATTTTATCTTTTCCAACTTTGTTGCTACCAAAATCTTTTTTGTTTATATGCTAATCCTAAACTTAGTGAGGTGATGTGTGCCATTCTTTGCTAGGATGATGAACATTTCCTTCCAAACGGTGAGATGTATTCAATGTATTCCAAAAATAAAGCGCTAACACCAATGAAGTGTTGCGAGGCGGGGGGTGGGGCTGGGTCTCCAGGGCACTGAACTGTGAAGAGCTCAGAGGTATGGAGACCTCACTAATCAAAAGATGTCTCTTAATGACCATACTGTGGTGGTGATGAAAATGACCATGGGTGACTACAGCCACAGATGTTTAGACGTCTGACAGATTTCATGTCACAATTCCACACTTGGTTCAGGGTTCACCACCATATTCTTTAACACACTGGTGATGATTGTAGTTATGGCTGTCAGACTCATTTCCCACCTCTGCTCAGATGGCCCAAACTCATACACAACTACAGTGAAAGGACTACTCCCTTTAACTCCTGCTTCTACGTATTCATGTATTCACCTCCTACTAGTTATCTGTCACCAGGTCGCAGGGGGTTGCTGGAGCCAATCCCAGCTCACTCTGGGTGAGGGTTGGGTCCAACCTGGACAGGTCACCAGTCCATCACAGGGCCAACACACAGACAACCACTCACACTCACATTCAATTTACAGTCACCAATAAGGCTAAACATGCAGACTCCACACAGAAAGGCCTCATGCCTGGGAAGTAAACCTGCAACCTTCATTTTGTGGGGCAACAGGGCTAACCACAGTGCTGTCGTACTGCCTGCTTCTGTGTATCATCAACCCAATTGTATTGGATTTTCTACAACAACAATGAAATGTTGGATATACATACACATAAACAGAAAAAAACAGCAGCCACTGAAATGAGCGACAACCTCTAAATTGCACTTAAGTAACCGGGCTCTACAATGAGGGAAGAAGAAGTTGAATCAAGCTCAAAATTCCTCGACTCACCAAATCCCTATATTTGCATTCATGAAAGGAATTTGTCAAGGCATTTTATAAAAACATGAAGTACACTATTAGATGCAGGGAAAAGGTTATTTGACTGGGTTGTCATCTCAGTTTCCCTCTCTGTGGGACAGCTTTTCTTCCAGCAGACATGTGAATAGAGAAGCAAATAGAGTGCTGCTAATAGACCGGTAAAAGAGGAAAACGTTTATGCCTTTAGAATCAGATGCCATGCAACGAAGATCATTAATGAAACCTTTTGTGTTGCGAGTACACATCCACATTACATTCATAACATAAACAAATGGCTGAAGCATGACTGAACAAGCTGCATTCTTCAGAATGATCTGACACACTCACCATCATAAAGAAGCACAACACTTTACAAGTGATGTGAAGTGGCCTGTGTGTGTGTGTGTGTGTGTGTTTTCGCATTTCATCCCGTATCGTGATGCTGCGTTTCTTGCCAATCACAGTCCTCGTGACAGGTAATACTTTTCTGTTGAAATGCAACAGAAAATGTAATTATTGATAAAACTGCATTTCACTGTAAGGTGTAAATAATTATATTTCACCAGTGTAAAAAAATATAAAACTGCATTAAACACCTGAGAACACCTGAGGACCTTTACTGCTGCTTTTCCACAGTTATGGTATATTTTTTTACTGTACAACTCTACAAATTACAATACCGTTTCACACAAATAAACAAAAAGAAAACTTCAGCAGTGAAACATTTGCTGTTTCTTCCAGATGCAGCTAACCAAATTATATATACTTCTCTGTACGGACGTTGGAGCAGTTTGCCAGTGGCGTTAGACGAGTCTGTGAAAAGTAATTTCACGTGATAGCTGTAGATTGTACTCATAATATAACACTTATCAACCAATCAGATTGCTTGATTTCAGCTGAGGGTAATTATTCTGTTCCTATCATTAACCCTCCGATCCACCTTGAGGTCACTTTCATCCCATTGGATGTTTATCATTGAAAACAAATTGTAGTTGCTTTGATTCTTTTGGCTTCATATTTCATGACTTTTCCTACTTTGAGGGGGACAGCTGATTAAGCATAAAATAGTCTTCATGATACGTTTTCAGTTTGCTTTGCTCATAGGTGTTCCTCTGGGGTTAATTTGACTCCAAGCCGTTTTAGCTGTGTAAAACAAGTCTGTGTACACGACCTCCTTACACCTGCAGGTGTACACTTGATACTTTTGAGCTGATATATCACAAGTTGGAAGGGAAAGCAGGATTCCCTCAAGAATTGAGATGCCTGTCATGCTGACTTTGGTGCTACTGGTCATGCTCAACGTTTGGTGGCTTCTCGTGGCCTGTGTCCATTCCGACAATATATGCTGAGCAAACCTGTCGAATACAGAATCAAAATTTGGGCAGCATGTGATGCACAGCCCAGCTGTGTCGGCATCATGCAGGTTTACACAGGAAAATCCCCCGAGGGAGCATCTGAAAAACTCAGGGCACAAGGTTTTTGTTTGACGTGGATGAAATAACATTGCATGTGATCATTTTTTCACATTATACATCCTGGGTGAGGAACCCCAACATTTCAAATGATCCGAACCACAGGCAGGTAAAGAGGCAGGTTGCAGTTTTGTCCCACCCAAAATGATTATTAAGAAAAATATAATGTTCACGTGTACAGTTTGATTTCTCTCCCTCACACACACACAGGCACATTATAAATAAAAACAGCTTCATGTTCTGACCAGTGTTGTTATATTCTCTCTTGACAAAGTCCTGCTAAAAGTTTGAAAATGTGCTTGTTCTGCTTTGGGCAAATTGGTATTTGATGATTTGCATTGATACTTTAGTTAACACTCCTGTGTTACGGTACACAGTTCTTTGCAGAGGATGCCACCTGCATGTGGGTGGCCATCACTGGCAGTGGAAACAGCATCGTTGACCCCATCCATTGTAAGCACAGTCCTCCACCAACTACTCTACATTTTCAGTCAGTCTTCAGGTTTCACTCTGTCACCAGCACTTGGTCACAGTTCACCATTGTTGTTTTTACTTTAACCGCAGCTGGCACAGCTACATAGCAGTTGCACTTAAACTAATATACACTGCCTGTAGCCCCCCCAAAAATAGTCACCACCTGGATTTAACTAAGCAAATAAGTAAGAGCCTCTCATTGGATAATTACGGCATGGGGCAATATGTTTCAGCTGGCAACAAGTTATTTAACCCTAACTGACACAGGGTAAGGCAGCACGGTGGCATCGAGGTTAGTGCTGTTGCCCCACAATGAGAAGGTTGTGGGTTCCGTTCTTTGGCCTGGGGCATTTCTGTGTGGCATTTGCATGTTCTCCCTGTGTGTTTGGATGGTGGCTTTCCTCCCACTGTCCAAACACATCATATTTAGGTTAACTGGTGAGTGTGAGGGGTTGTTGGCCCTGTGATGGACTGCTGACCTGGGTTAGGGTTCCCTTTCCTGGAATGTTGGCTGGGATTGGGTCCAGCAGCCCCACGACCCGGAGTAGGTTCTCATTTCTTAAACAACCAACACATCCTGTGGTCGTTAATCTGTTTCACAAGGCTCCAATTATTGTCATGCATCAAGCAAAGAAAACATCTAAGGAGATTGCTTAAACTACTAAAATTGGGTTAAGAACTGTTCAACACAGTATTAGAAACTGGAAGAGAGAACCGCCATCTTCAAGGAAGAAATGTGGTCAGAAAAAAATCTTAAAAGATCATTATGGGCAATCGCTTAAGTGTTTGGTGAAATCAAATCCTTAAAAAAAAAAAACAGCAGAACTCACAGCCATGTTTAATAGTGAAAGTAGGAGCATTTCTACATGCACAGAGTGAAGGGAACTCAAGGGGTTGGGACTAAACAGCTATGTAGCCTCAAGAGAACGCCTGAGCAATGGAAGAAGGTCAGGTGGTCCTAGAAGTCCAGATTTACCCTGTTCCAGAGTGATGGGTGCATCACGGTAAGAAGGAGGATGGAGTGATGCACCCACTGTAGCACTGTAGTGCCTACCGTACAAGCCTGTGGCGGCAGTGCTATGATCTGGGGTTGCTGCAGTTGGTGAAGTCTAGGTTAGGCATTGTTATGTGCTGACTACCTGAATACACTGATCGATTGGTGGATTTTTTTCTTCCCTGATGACAATGCCTGCATTTATTAGGCACAAATTGTGAACATCCATGAGACATCATTTTCACATATAGATGAGCCACCACAGAGTCCAAACCTTACCCCCACTGAGAATCTTTCGGATGTGCTGGAGAAGACTTTGCACAGCGGTGCACCATCATCAATACAAGATCTTGATGAAAAATTAATTCAACTCTGCGTGGAAATAAATGTTGGGACATTGCAGAAGCTTATGGAAACGATCCCTGAAAAAGTCTGTCCAGCACCCTTGTTCACTCATACACTTCCTAAAAGGTAGTTGACCTAAATGTGAGGAGTAGACACAATTCTGAGTTTATTATGTGCTCTGATGGCTCATATGGATCGTTTGATGGAATAAAGACAATTGGATAAAAAAAAAAAATGCTGCCTTCATTTACCTGTACGCTGGAGACTCATCATCATGTGGTGATCAGTAAAGTCTATATCCAGTTGAGTCAGCTGAGAGCATATTTATGCCCAACTTGCACTGATCAAGCCACACACATGAGTAGGACATTAATTATTCATGCAGCTCTTTTAGACTTTCCAAAAGTTATTGGACTGAATGGAACCAATTCTGATAATGGGGCCATTTCACAGAATTTGTTAACCTGATATCCTGGATGATTTATTACGCAGAACCTTTTGGGAAGATTTTGTTGGAAACTTTTTAGGAGTGGCAAAAACAATTCAAAACTAGTTTGCAGATTATTATATGAACTACCTATCAAATTACGTTGAAGGAGCGCAGCAAAAGGGGAAACTAAGCAAAGTACAATATCAAGCAAACAGTGTGGAAATGTGAAGTGCTTTTAAAGCTAGTTGATAAGCTATCATGTTGATAGACCGGTCTTGCTGTCCACCCCTGCTTACCCATGGGTCGCAGACACCCCATCATCAAGTTCTGCCTTTTGTAATATAAACCCATCAACTTTATGGGTGCATCTTGCACAGCTGATAGTCAGTCACAGAAAAAAGTAAAATCTGCACGGGTACATAAATTCTGCCAGCTTCTGCCAGAGCAGGTGTCTCCAGCACAGACTCAAAGGTAAAAATAATACCGGCCACATGGTGCCGTACTGGTTAAAAACAGCTGTGCTTACATGGGTGTCGTCATTTTAAAAAATAAACACTATCCCACGCATTCACTTATGGACTGTCAGTAGTAGAATTTCAAGTCCAGACAAGTCACTTTAATGATGACTTAAAGGACAGAAATTGACAGTCTGCACATTCATTCATCAGCTCTTTATGTCTTTATGACAGCTGAAAATAAAAAATACAGTAGAAACTACACACTATTCACTCAACTTGCACAGCTTCACATATCAGATCTGCAGAATTATGTTCTCAACAAACCAAAACAAAGTTGAGTTAAGCACAGATTTTTTTTTTTTAAGTCTAGGCCCGTCATAGCTGCCATCTTTATATTTACTATGACATAGCCAGAGTCAGCTAATGATCCTGAGTAAAAACAGTCAGGGGTGCTTCAGTGGGCCTGCATTCACAGTAACTAATCTGTCAGTTTGTGAACCACTGAAGCACCATTTCTGACTGTACACAACAACGCACACTGCACACTGAACTGTGACTTTAAGTACAGTATATACAGCATTTTTGTGTTTGCGTAACCTGCTTGGTCAACATTTTCAATCCAGATAAAGAAAATGGAACAACAGCTCCTCTTTGTTGTGGTTGCTGTTGTTTAAATATGTAGAAAACTGTGTAATTTTTCCTTTAAGGCCACTATACCAACTATTTAAAACAACATGTTAAACGACAAAGTAAGAAAAAACAAACAATGCAAAAAACCATAAGACTGATAAACCCACAAAGGATTATGACCTGGATTTGTTCCTTTGTTCGGCTTAATAGCAGGTTTACGCTCATTGTTTAGCTGTCTGGTCCACGAATTTACCATCTTGTTCCCCTTGCAATGCTTTAATAACATTGTTTACTGCAGCAGCAAACAGCTGTTTTCTGTGAACAGGCTCACACAACCTACCATACGCTACCGACTCAGCAACAAATAGCACACAGACAGTGAGTGGAGTGTTTGCCAGCTAATAAGCTAGGCTCTTAAAGAGCTGGTACAGATAACAATGGAGACCAAAAACAGTCTCAAAAGAGGGAAAAATTGTGTGCCGAGTGGCATGACACCAAATTTACGGAAGCGCAAACAGGCAACCGCAAATGAGCGATTAAAATCAAAAGGTAAAACATTTGATTAAAAAGATCTTTTATTTGTAGACCTGAAACTATATCACTAGAGTATCAAGCTAATGGCAATAGCTAGTTTAATTGGCATTTGCTGAATTTATTTCATTATTCAGTTAATCCATAACCCTTTTGCCATTAAATTCTATAGTATCCAGCATCAACCTCTGTCTGGCAGCTTAGGGGTTATTTATGTAAATCCCCACCTGACATTATAGAAAAAGCTTGCCTGGCACAGGTTTTGGTTTGTGCCCTGTTAAATTCTACTTTATTATTCTCATTTGTTATTAAATCTCTCAAGGATTCACAACTTTCAAACTGTGTTTTTGTCCAGTCATGTGTCAGAGTGTATATCACATCAGGACACTCGACTTTGAGAGGAACAGAGGATGATAAAACTGACGACCTTTTAACGATAACCCTTCCCCAGTGGTGCTTCATTTTTAAATCACTGTCAGGTCGACATTTTAGTCACAGAAATCATTTCATGTGTCCCGGTCTGTTTTATTGCCAAAGTGCCTTTAGGTCTGCTCCCCCATGAAAGGCTCGTCATGTCTTTGTAACCTGTCAGCATGCTCTCAGCGAGCTCCTCTTGGGCTTCAGTCTGTGCTGACCATCCTGTAAAGCAAGGATTCCCATGTAAAGCGGCCTCGGTTTATCACCCAGACTGTGTTTGCTCGTGTTCTCATCTCCCCCTGTCCTCCCAGATGACCGAGGTATGACATGTGTTAGTGTTGGGAGATGGAATGGGGAAAGGGCAGGGTAAGTCTCCCTTGTATCACAAGTCAATGATTCGCTGGGGTGAGAAGGACATTCTGCAACAGTGAACGGTTTCCCTGCACACATTCCATCCCTTGCCCAATATTGTCTGTTCCTTCCTCTGTCATTATTTGTCATTATGCAAAAACAGCCACACATCCAAGTCTGATAGTTTTGGATCACCAAACTATTAGTGAAGTAGCTATATAATGGGTGCTAACCTGTTTAAATTGTTTCAATATGAACTAGATGATGTGTTGGGGTTGCTGCTTCTGCCCGAGTTGGACCTTGACCAGCTGGAAGCTGATTTAAGCTAATTTAGCTGTCGTACTGTATGAAACAAGTTTGCCAACAAAGTGGAGGGGAAAAAATTGTGTGTTTTAGATATATTGCCGAAAGAATGGTGAATATATTCATGTAAAAGATGAGGTGGAATAATATATATTCTACCTCATCGTTCATAAAAGAAGTGAACCAAAGAAAAATAAGAAAGAAATACATCTTTGACCGAAGAACAAAATATATAAAGCAGTAAAGGTAACCCAGCGGGATGATTCCGTTCGTAAACGCATCACAGAGAAGTAGTTATACGTGTTTTAACAATACTGAATGGTAGGGGGAAGAGCCAGTTGTCAGAGATGTCAGGATGTACAAAGCTACTCGACTACCCACTAAGCAGTTCTCACTGAGTATACTGACAGCAGACTTAACTGGCTCCTTTTGGGACGGTCCTTGAAGGTGGCGCTGCTTTGATCACCAGCACACCATTGTACTCAACAGCACTCACATGCTGACTTTTAACGAGTGGGATGTAAAATGTTATTTGAGCACGCTTGTTAATTAGCAATGACAAAGTAGAGACGACAATGTTGACATTGTCATTAGTTCCTCTGTGAGCTGTTGACAGTGAATGATCTTTCTGATATAGTTCCTCCTCAACAAATAGCAGCACTGTCTCGAGAAATCCATATGATCTAGGCAAAGAGGACGAGTAGTTAAGACACAAAAGACAACGCTGAGTGATGAGCACTGGTGAGCGGCCAAATACAAGAACAATTTTTTTTTTTTTTCCTGTTCTAGTTAGAACTGTCAGAATAAAACTGGAGCGCAGAAAAGATACAGAACTTTGGGAGTGAGGCCCAAATTGTATCAAAAGGATTTGCATCAAGGCCGCTATATTCATTCAACTGCTCATCATCAGATGAGTTTGACTAAAATGCTGCAATTAATGCTGCATCAGCCACACCTCCAGCCGCTGTTCAGCCATCCTCAGCGCTCAGCAAGGTGTTATGAGGCAAAGTGAAAGCAGCCAGTAAACATATAAAAGGCGGAGCTTAATAAAAGCCAAGAAAGACATGCAAAGTACACAGTTAGTGAGCTAGCAGCATTTGGAGAATAAATGTATAATATTGTATGTTATGCTCACATTAAAATGTTACCATAGTCATGACTAATGTAAACAGACAGGTAACATTATCATTATTATGGATTTGGGTTTGGATTATGGATGCATGAAAAAAAAGGAGTTAAGTTGGAGCCTTTTAGCAGCTTATAAGGATCACTGTCCTTGTAACAGCTGGCTCCACAGTTCAGGCTGGAGAGCACCAATGAGTTGTATCTGTCACTAATCGAAAAACTTTTGACAATCTCGACAGTCCGCCAGCTGAATATTATCTGAGTGCAGTCCGACTGGGAGAGAAATTCAGAGTTGAATTTATCCGTAGGCACTGGCCACCCAGGATTCGAGCTGATAGTCCCCACGGCCAGTTCACCTGTGCTCAGCTCTCTTTTCTGTGATGAAAAAGCTGTTTTTCAGCAGGAGGGAATGCTTGAAGGTCACTTTTACCTGGATATGGTCAGCACATTTTAGGTGGTGACAGCTTCCATGTGAGTCGAACCGCATGTCGAAAACAGACAAGCTTACATTTCGCCACATGCAGAACATGTTTACTGCTAAATCGCTATTTAAAGTCTCATTTGCCACTCATTTGGCTTTAGTGATATGAATAATTTCTGAATGGACTCTTTGCTGTTTCTCAACATGTGTTTCAGAATTTCGCTCAAGCTAAAAACATTCATCTGTGTAAGTGTGTGTATGAACATGGCGAGCATGTATGCTTTCTGCTGTGTTGGGATTCTCTCGTGACGTGCTGTTTTGGTGGGTTAAAGTGCCATAATCACCCCGCGAGTATTTGGCTGGCCTTGAGCACGTTAAAAATGACTGCTCTTGGCACTGGAGGTGACATGAAACTTCTTTAAAAATGATAGGGAAACTTTGATAAGTCCTCAACAGGGACATAAACTGTCAGGAAGACAGATACCTCAAGTGAAGCAGAGACCTTTCATTAATGTAACACAATCCTCTACCATCTGTTTAGCGTGACACCAAGCGGATTCTTTTGAAGTGCTCGAGCCTCGTGTGTCAACGCCCTAATGCCAGCGCTCATCATTGACACTCCAAGGACTCTACAGGTAATTAACCATACCTGTGTATGTATTCTTCCTTAATCATATCTCTTTTTTGAATATTTCAGAAATATAGAATAGTGGGATAGTTTCAGTAGTTTTTTGGGGGGGTGTTGTCTAATTTTTTTGTGCAGCTGACCTCACTGATCTGCTAATGAGCCCCCCCCCCCCCCCAACCGTCAAGAGGCAATAAACTTGGTTGGTTTTTGATTTATATTACTATCACGTAAACTGAGAGAACTTGAAAAGGGCTCTTATATGGTACATGTAATGTTAACATCCAGATTAGTTTCTGATATTCTGCTGAACCGTTGTGGGACATATGCAAGGACATCTATTCTTACAGAACCACATATAACCACATTTTACTGGTGAAAAAAGTTGGAACTTAATACTTTCCAAAATCATTGCACTTCAAAGGATAAGAAAAGGAAATAACCTCGTGTACCTGGCACCTGTACATGTGCAATAAATGGAAATCCATGTGGAGGTGAAACTAGATTGGTATTCCAGCTACAGCTGTTCGAACAATCACCAGTTATTCAATTTATAAGCCTCTTCTTCTACAATTCTTTTCTGCCCAGCTACAAATAAAAACCTCTGGCCAGCAGAGTACTTGATCAAGACTGTGTTGTTCCTCACTACACCCGTCAGTATTCATAGCGCAGGGCAGAGACAGAGTAACCACAGCAGACTAGGGCAGCACGGCAGCGTAGTGGTTAGCGCTTTCTGTGCAGAGTTTGCATGTTCTCCCTGTGTCTGCGTGGGTTTCCCACCATCCAAAGACATGCATAGGTTAACTGGTGATTCTAAATTGACTGTGAGTGTGAGTGGTTGTTTGTCTCTGTATGTCCTTGAGTGTTGGCCCTGTGATGGTGTAACCCGCCCCTCGCCCCCTCGGATTGGCTCCAGCAGCCCTGCGACCTGCATATGGATGAAGATGAGAGAGAGAGAGAGAGAGAGAGCAACCACAGCAGAAAAAAAGTTCCTCCAAAGCAGCCTTTTGAACTCACTGGAGAAGGCCAGAAGAGGGACTAATTTTTCATAATAACTGACAGTTGTACTGATGTCAGAGCTTAAGTAATCATCGAGTACAAGCCCGACTATCTTAAGAGGCGCTTGGCTGAGTGACAAGGGTCTTAAAGGGGAAAGCAGAAGCACTGAGGCATGTGACAGGCTAAGAGACAAAAACGAGAGGCAAAATGCAGACCCTAACAAGGAAGGGTAATTAAATCAGAGAGGAAACCTTATTGTGAGACCTGATTCCAAGACGCTTGCAAAAGAAAAGACATGAAAATGTCACCTCAGTGAACATGCTGACAGAATTTTGAGTTCTTTGAGCGTGAGTCAGTTATCTTTTGGCCAAACATGGTGTAAGCATGCTGATGGCCGCTTCAGTAAACAGACAGAAAAGGGATCTGAAGCCAGTCACCCGGTGCTTCCTTAATAACGCTGTTATCTTAACTTAGTCTTTGTGTCTGATTTTGGTTCTTTTTTGGCTGTTCCTGTTGAAAGAACACATCCTTCAGCCAGGCATAAATACGGCAAACCGGCTCCTCAGGATCAAGACCTGGTCGCATTTACCTGAAGTTAATTCTGGACATGGGCCTCTTAGCTGTGCCTGCCAGACAAGTCTATCAAGTTGGTCAGATGATGATTCATGACTAGTATTTCTCACTTTTTTCATTCCTTTACCTCAAAATTTAAAAACATGAATGCAGATTTATTTATTTATTTATTTATTTTTAAGTTGCAGAACCACCTTTACATCTGAAGAGATTATGGCAGTTTTCCCTCTTAGACTTAGAGCTCAGTTGGCACTGAAAATATGGATATTTTTGGATTTAACTGATGTATATCTGCTATAATCTGGTTTGGATTCATGGTTACCAAATCCAGACTAAGAAGGGTGTCCACTGACTGATACAAACAGGAAAATGCTGATCCTGCGTCAGAACGTAAAACATACAGCTTGCTAAATTGATAAGGGGCAAATGTTTCAATTGTCTGAGAGGTGTGTAGCGAAGGGCAATGTTGAGCTACTTCCAGTTCAGTCTGGATTAAAAAGGATGGACTGACCAGTCGTGCAAAGGCCTGGAGCCATGCTGCTGGTGTGGGTAAAAGCATCACCCGCGGCATCCAGTCACAAAAACTGTGATATATTCCCCCACACAGGAAATCTTCAAGGGTCCTTTACGTACTTCAGACTGGCAGTGGAGAGGTATTACACAAAGCCAGTGGCCATGATCTTACTTTACTTTGGATGGCATGAATGGATGCTTGTAAATGTTTTGTACTGAGGCCGTGAAAGTTTAAACAGAAAATAAAAAATGTAATTTGGAAAAGGGATATCACAAAGGTCAGACGCCATTATGATGACTTGTACAGTAAATGGACTGAGGCGATGGCTATTCTATACACAGGAGTGTGAACCAGACACATCATTTGAGTATTCAGTTTCAGTAGACAAATTATTGTACAATGATGTTATTATAACACTCTCTAGCACTTGTATTAAACTTGCATAAATATATTTGTGCAGTGGCTTTAATATTGGCTTTCCAAGTGAGCGCGACGTCAGTATGTACTGCAGGCACCTGGAACAGATCCAGATGATTGCCATAAAGATCTCGTTGTCCTTGTGATCAGTCGTTCTGCAGGATTCTGTCCATTCATGGAGCCCGTGGAGTAGTTTTTAGTCAACTATTAGAATACTTGATGCAACCTTTGCTTCTTTTTTTACTACAGCTGATTTTTAATGCACCTTCCCCATCTGCCATTCTTAATGGTGCGACATCTGTGAAGGTTGTCAGTCACCCAGGTCTAAACACCACAAGATGAACGATGCCACATTCATTTCACATTTCAGAGTTTTCAGAACTATAAGATGTTTTTGAAGAAGGTGTGGCTGGGTAAAATGCATTTTTTTAAATATTTGATGTGTGATATTTAAAAAACAGATATGTGCACTTCAGAGGAAATGATTGTCTTTGATTGGCAATTGCCACCGCAAGCATTTCCCGCGCTCATCACTTGAGTTTGGTATGTACGATATATAGCATTTAATGCAAGCTCTGTCAGTCTGCCAAAATGAACCCAAATGATAAACACTTGGTCTTATTCCAGCGTATTACCTTATCCAACAACACTGTTCTTTCATGTATATGCACGATGATTCAGACATTACATCCACTGTAGTCTCTACTGCTGCAAAACAGCTGGGTTTTTGTTTCGTTTTGTTTTGTTTTTTCAGATCCAATCAAACACAATTAGTTCCTTGAACATAAACGCTGTTTTCTCTCATCTCTCTCTCTGTCTCTCATACACACACATTCACTCGATTGCATTTCGCCCATCCCTTTATTAACATCACTTCCCTATAGGGAGCTGGAAAGTTAAGTGAGCTCTCCATCTGTTAAATTAGAGGGTGTCAAAACTTTTAGCTGCTGAGTGATCCAGAGACATAATCCCATGTCTCCCTGGGTAATGAATTGTACTCATGCTAATTAGCCAGCACACGGCCAGCAGTAGCAGTAAGAATGTCCTAATCAAATAGACTTACGGTTTTGTCATGTCTACGGTTTCTGTCTTCTCCCCAGGGCTAGCTGGATGAGCCTTGGCTCTACCGTCTACTGTTCACCCTTCCCCATCAGCCCCCGCCCCCCACCCCAAAGGATAGTATGGGATAATATAAAACATTAGCTAACGAAGACAAGTGACTCGAGACAGCAGTCTGTGGCAGCAGGGACATTCTTCTTATATGCTGCATAATGCATTAATGGATACAAAATACGTTGGTTTTGCGTCACTGTTTCTTTTGCATTAAGCAATCTGTGTCGATGGGAAATGTCAAGATAATTCAAATACTGCATTTCTTGCGCCTTAATGTAAGGGAATTATCAACCTAAGCAATAAGCCTCGATAGAGTTGACTTAATGGGAGAGTGAGAGTGACACAGAGAAGGAGAAAGTCTTGAAGGGTGAAGGGAGCAGACGGTGTCTGTGTTGCTAAACACTGGCTATAATAGAGGCCAAGGATTAGATGGCAAACTTTATACACGCACAAACACACACACGCTGCATTTGGTCGGGGCTTTATCTGGCCTTTTATTTTCCTTTATCGAGCATGGCAGAGGCAGCCTGCTAAGCGTTAACAATGTCGGGCTAAAGTCATTTCACACAACACTACTTGGTCATGTAAGCTGACAACTTTTATATTCCCTTATGTCCTTGGTTTGCTCTGTCGTATAGGCTTATCAAGAGCAAGGAGTGGTGCAACCGGTCGGTTTTCAGCACCAAGACGTGCCGCAGAGTGAGGTAAATTGTGCTAATTTCAAGCCTGGAGGCACCATTTCTAGGAGGTGAGCGTAACTCGTAGTGGCAGACAAAACTGCCTGGAGAGAAGGGAGCACACATTGCTCATGGAGCCACTGCATACTGCACTGGGTTAAAGCGTTCAATACCGTACACTGGTGTGCATCAAAGCTTTCACATGCAATTAATTCTTTGGTTGACAAAGAGTGTGTGCATGTGCGTCTGCGAATTTGTGTGATGATGGTAGTGCTTTTGGATAGGAGGGTGGTAGGGGTTCATCTGCACAGCCTTTTAATTAACCCCGTGCCCCGTTACTATGCAGACCGCCAGGACTTGGCTGACCTTACACCGATTCATGTCGCAGTAAAAGTGACAAGGTTATGGAAATACCAGCTGATGTGGAATGTGACAGAGGGGTTGCTGGACCAACCTTTAACAGGATGACGGCAGCCATTATCCTTGATGTAAGATGAAGAGGCGTGGGATGGAAATGTTCCTCGCATTCCACGCTGCACTGCTGGCTCACTGCAGGGAAATCAACCGAGAAGATTAACAAATAAATGGCGGATTGATGTTGGAACTGAACACTTTTTGTTTACTTAGGGGTGGCTGAAAAAAATAAACCTGACTGGTGTTCTGAGGAGTGAAGAGGGACATTAAATGGTACAGCAAAAATCTGAGTTAGTGATCACATGCATGCATCTGTATTATTTTATTTATTTATTTATTTAAATGTGAATTTGTGCTTTTGTTTTGTTTGTTTTTCAATTAAATTTCACCAGAGTTAATGCTGGAGTAAAACAGTTTGAATGAAATGAAACTAACTACTTAACTAACTAACTAACTGAATAAATAAATAATTCAGTTGCCCATCAAAAAAGACAAACAGCAAATGTTGATATTGGAGAGGCTGGTTTTAATCAATTCTGTGATATTTTGGCTTAAATAGTCACTGAAATATTCAGGCTATCAGCGCATTCATCATTCATCTATCTTTTACCTAAGGCGTGGCGCAGCAATTTTATACGTGGGGGATGTTCTGGGGTGGGCGCTCCCCAGCCTTTGACCCCTGTTTCATCCTCCAAAATGAATCCCATTCATCTCTCAGTGTTCTTCACAATGAAATGCAAATATTACTTTCAAAATGTACATTATAGCACACTTCAGCCAAAGACGATATATATTCACCGGCAATATCACATATCATGAAGCAATGAAATTAAGTTCTATTGTTCATTAAAAACACACTTAACCAAAGTAAAAAGCCACTGCCAGTTCCCAGCCTGGGGCCTTTCTGTGTGGAGTTTGTATGTTCTCCCTGTGTCTTTGTGGGTTTCCTCCGGTTTCCTCCCACCGTCCAAACGGTGACTCTAAAGTGTCTGTAGGTCTGAGTGTGAGTTTGAGTGGTTGTTGGTCTCTGTCTGTCTCTGTGTGTTGGCCCTGTGATGGACTGCTGACCTGTCCAGGGTGACCCCACCCTCACCCAGTGTGAGCTGGGATTGGCTCCAGCACCCCCAGGACCCGCAAATGGATAAGCGGTAGAAGATGAAGATATAAATGGAAGTGTGAGCATCCTTTAATGTTGGGATATTTTATTTTAAATTATTTCTCTTTATTATTGTCAAAGATTTTAATATTTTCATTTCAATTCATTGTTAGTCTTGCTTTGCCTTTTCAAAGTCTAGTTTATCTTGTTCCTGCAGTAAAAGGGATGAGTTGATTTAAGAAGAAATTTCTTAATTAAAAAAAGAGATTTTAAGCTCCAAAAAATAGCTCTAAGTTCTGTAAAGAACACCTACTTGGCATTAACACAGTTATATGAAAGCAATGTTATGAAACTGAATTAGTACATCCGCATTCATGTATTGAAAGCCAGCTCTCTGTTTCTGTGCCTCCTTTCACTGTAACTCCACTTCCATGACAACTTGACTTGAAAAAGAAATCAATCTTCTGTTGCCATTCCTTTTTGGTATTTCTTCCTTCCTTTTTCTCTTGGATTAAATGATAAGAATAATAATAATGTGGAATAATGCCAAACTCAGTGAAAGTCAACAGACTATCTGTCAGTTACAATTCACTTTACCTGATTTGGTGTGTGTGTCGGGGGGTAATCTTAATGGAACAACCCCATCTCCCATTGCTGTGTCGCATGTTTTAACGTTACTTTGAAGCGAGCATAATTTCAGAATTTCCAAAAGTAGAACTGCTCACCCTGTTGTCCAGCCTCAGTGTTTTGCAATGGGTGTCATCTTCATAGTGTTCCATTGCATTTATTCTCCATTTTAAAAATAAGATTGCGTCTCGTTTTGGCTGCCCCACACTATTAAGGTAGCAATATTGGATTTTGTCAGTAAGTCATTTCTACACTCATTTCTCTCTGATGTCCTGGCTCTTCTTCTTCATCATTATCCAGTGCTTAATCTGAAATGACATGAGGGAAATACTGTGTATGATTCACTTAAATGATGCTTGATTGAATGTTGTTTTTTTTCTCTGCCAGTATTACTAAATTTAGAAAAGAAAAAAAAGTAATGTGGTTTCATTAAACAGCACATAACAGCACATTATCATGTCATTCTCATATAGACATCCACAGCACACAAAGTAACTGCAGATGACTGCGTAATAAATTGGCCTGAGGGAAACACGCTTGGGTCAAAAGGTAGATCTCCTTCCCACCGGAGCAGTGCAGTTAATCTGGGCTCTGCCATGTATCAACACACAATACAGAATTATAGCATGCAGTGTTAGCTTCGGCAACACATCGTACTCTACATGGTCAGCTGGTCTGGAGTCTGGATCCGAATCTCTAATGCTCAGACTGTAATAGATTTATAATCAAGGTGGAAAAAAATCTGGAAGACTGAAATCGTGCCTTCGTCTATATATCATTTATATATATATGATTTATTCCTAATTCTGAAGGTGTAAAATAACACCCTGTAATGTTTCACATTTTCTGGTATTCTGTTTATTTATTCTGAAAAGTGAGCCTCCAGTCGGGCAGCACGGGAGCATAGTGGTTAGCGCTGTTGCCTCACAGCAAGAAGATTATGGGTTTGGTTCCCGGCCCGGGGCCTTTCTGTGAGGAGTTTGAATGTTCTCCCCATGCCACCAAGGGTTTCCGCCGGTTTCCTCCAACTGTCAAAGACATCATGTTCGGGTTAACTGGTGACTCTAAAGTGTCCGTCGGTCTGAGTGTGAGTGCTTGTTGGTCTCTGTCTGTCTCTGAGTGTTGGCCCTGTGATGGACTGGCATGAGAGCTGGGATCGGCTCCAGCAACCCGGAAACGGATAAACGGTAGAAGACAAATTAATGAATGAGCCTCCAGTCTGCCCAAATTTAAGCCGTGATATCAGACTCTCATCTCCTGTTTCCACTGTTCCACAGAACCACTGTTTTTTTCTGTTCTTCCAATCGCTTTTTTATGTTTTCATGTCAGCTGACTATTTCCTTGATGCTGAGAATAACCAAGAGACATGTTTATAATGATCTCCACAAAATCTCCACAGGCTTAAACTGGGAAAACTAATTTGGTTTAAAAAGAATTAGTCCTACCAAAATAGTTTTACCAATTAAGGTAATTAAATAATAGATTATCTCAATAATAATTTCTGCACTCATTGGAAGAGTGAATGTTTGTGTACAAAGTCAGAACATCTCATTTTGCATTCCTTTAAGGCTCTTAGCTGCTTGTATGATGCATAATGCAGCTAAACTGATAACTGACTACACAGAAATCCAAGATCAGCTGCTAGATTCCCATCTGCTTTTCTGTTTTAATCAATTTGCAATTTGGTGATTTCAGTGGTCATCCAGCCAATTAGAGAAACAATGCAGTGCCTAACACAAAGACAGCAAAATCCCACGCTGACACAGTCACCAGAAGGCAACTGCAATGTGTGCGCGCGAATAGTCACACATTATCAGACCACACCATGTCCTTTAATGGAAAAAAATAATAATAACAAATTTTAATATTCACTGCTCTTTATTCTATAAATCTTGCTGGTTTGCCTCTTATTAGTTTTTTCCCTTCTGCTGAGTTAATTTTGAACTATTTTTTTTTTTGCTATATTGAATTTGGAATTTTGTCTTGGAGATTGGACGAGATCTACACGATACCTGAAGTCATCAGCATATCTTTGTTAGATGAGATGTGATGAGGTGTTGCCTATATCAGCACACACTCCATGGACTGCTGGGCCAGACCGCTGACATAAATGTTGCTGTAGAACGGTAAATATCACAGCTCTGCATGAACATCTGTTCATTACATCAAAGCTGCTGCATTACCAGCTGTGAAAATTAAGTGGAAACTTGTGCCATCATGCCACTCTTGCTGGGGGAAAATAGAGATGCAACATATATTTGGTGTTTTGTTTCTTTTTTAATGTTATTATTATCATAGCAATTCAAATCCACATACAGTATTTACTGCAGCTTTCTTGACAGAGTTTGACTCTTCTTTAGCATGTTCACAGTTTATAGACAGAGACCAAATATAGCAACTTTTGAAGAACAGAATAATAATGGAGCTGTAGTTTTTGATCATTTACAGCGGGAAGATTAGACATTGTTGGATTGGTTGATATGTTTCTTTTTTTTTCTCTATTTTTTTTTTTTTTTTTGCTTTGTTTGTTTGTTTGAAGGGGAGTGATGTAGTAAAAAGGGGAATGCTGAAGGACACAGCCAAAAGTTGTCTGTTTACACATAAAGCATACATGAACACTGGCATCAAAACCTTCCATAAGAATATGGCTACCTGCTACTTTGCTAAGGTTTGTACCAGCAATGTTTAAAAGCCAAAAGAGCAAAACAGTGAGCTGAAAGAAGATACTGAGAGGAACCGATGAGTGAGGAATTTATTATTATTTGTGTGCTGTCCACTGTGAGCAGTCTCTTTTGCACATTGTAGAAAATGATTTCATCCATCTTTACCATAAAATCTTTATTTGTGCCACTTTAGAGGATGTCAAATAGCCACACATTCCTAGTTCAACAAAACTATTCAACCCAAGAGGCTTGTTTGGATTGGCTGTGACCCGACAGCTTTTACTGCTTCACTTCATGTGCGTTTATGTACTGCCGCAGCTAAACAACTGAACCAGCCTGAGATCATTAACCAAGTGCGGCAAAACAACATCAAATGTAGCATCAAACCCATATGAGCAACAATAACAACATATAAAACAACAACAACAACAACAAATTGTGGGGGGAGGGGGATAAAATAAATAGGGTAGTATAAAAAAAACTTGTACGGGAATGAATTTAGAGATTTGACATCACCTCTGCACCAAAACAGTGCTCCTATTCTCTCGGTGGTTGTGCTGCTGCTCTTTTACTGGCTACAGCAACAATTAACTTCACTTCCCATTGCTCCAATACTGTAATTTAAAGCCAGGAGGCTCATTTTACAGCTAAACTGTCATTTGAGGGCACAATTTTGTGATTCTAGACAACAGTCTTCAAATGGGAATAAATTAAGCAATCACTCACATTAAAGGAAGACAACCACTAATTGTCAGGTATTTTGCCCTTGATACTTGTTGGTAAGAAACAAACAATTAACTAAACAAATTTTCTAATGAAACAGAGTCTGAATACATCCCTGACACAGAAAGAGCATCATGATGAGGTTGCATACATAAACTATTCAAAAATAGAAAGCACTCCAGTGGTCTGCTCATGGACAGAATAAAATATGATTCTTAATAAGGAGTGACATCAACAGAATAAAGTGTTCACGCCCACAACTGTGCTTTCAGACAGCTGCAATAAAAAGCTGTCCATTTTTGCTGTTTTGTCACCCTGGGTCTTGTCACCTGGGTGATAAAGCTGCACTTAAAACAAGAGATGGCTTTATTTTATGATCACGCTACATCACCAACAGACAAAGGTCACTCCACAACAGCTGTTTTGTGGAACATCACATCAGTTTGAAGGTAATTACTTTTAGCAAAGTAGTGCAGCTTTAAATAGGGAAAGCTCTGCCGGTGACGGTGGCATTTTGTTGGTTCGAGTGATTTTTCAGTCCATTGAATCACATCCTGAAGAAATATTGAACTAGGTGATTGATAATATAGCCAACCATATAATAATACACTTGGTTTTCTCAGTAGGCCAATATGTTTATTAAATCTGAGACACCGTAACAGTTCATGCCTCCTCTCCTTGTGTCAGAAATGTAAACAAACATTCATACAGTCACATTTTGCTGAACAACTCAACTTTCAGTCTGTTTGTGTTACAGTAGCACTACTCTGCAACAATATTAAAGTTTTATACCCCTTAACTGGATGAACGGCAACAGCAAAAAGAGAAGTTTTCCTTTTCTTTTTTTTTAGATGACCACATGAAAGGCTTTTGAAGAATATTAGCATATATGAGTATATTTGCTCGAAGACAACAGAATTGGTGAATTCCAATTAAATAATGCCCTGGGACATTTGAATATCAGAGTGCCACAACTCCATGAAAGATACTTGCTCAAAGCAGTAGTGGCAATGAAATAAAAATTAAAATGACTAACCATGGAGTCAAGCCTTAAAACCGAATCCCAAACTATTTGGAAAAACAGTGTTTATAGAATATGACAACATGAAAGTGAATTAATGAACTGTTTTACCGCCTACAGTGGTTTAAATAGTCAAGTCCTCTCATTTTCAAAACATTTAAACCCAAACTTAATCATTAAAGCAAATGGCTATTTTTGAATACAGTATTTCATATGATGCTCTTTTCACAGAGGTCAATAGAGACCTTTAACATCATATAACTATCGTACTGTAGGGATGGTGGGAGCTCAAGTTAAGTTAGGATACAGTATATAATGGTCATTCACACAGTGTAGTGTTTGTGATTCTAACTAGTTCCTATTTAAATGTAGCCACCACTGTTAAACTAACAATAAATGATTTACAGCTACTGAGGTAGACAAACAAAACACGTGCTTGGATGTATGCTGCAACAAAGAGGAAACATTACATGTACTGGTTCTTCAATGCATCTTCAGTGATGTAACCTGGGATCATTGGGTGTTCCAAAATCAGACACCCTCCTCCAGGCATTCTTCTCTCCGGATCCAGAATCATTCTGAGGCTTTCTCAGCCACTTCTGTGATGTTCTTGATGGCTGTGCTCCCTGCTCCCCCTGTGATGCCCAGCACACTGCGGACTTTGTGAAGCGAATGTCCCACAAATCCCCTGCATCCGACTTCAATGGACAGACACCTTGCCTTCCAGCCCTGCTCTCGACAGTCATGAGCCTCCCTTAGGCAGTCTTCCCATGGTATCATCAGCTCCATGATCATGGTTTGCTTTGTGTTCTGAGAGATCAGCAGGATATCTGGCCTCAGGATGGTGCTAGCAATGTGCCGCAGGAATCTCATTTGTTCCTCAAGGTCCACTACGAGCTGCCGGTCCTGGGCTGTTGGCAGAATCCCTGCTGCTGCCCTCTTGTGACCTGCCCTTGGCTGCTCTACTGCCTGGACAAAAGCGGCTGTGTGGATGGTGTTGTGCACTCAGCTGCAGCTTCTGATCCCCATTCTGATGGCTTCTGCAACGTTCCTCAGCACCTGGTTATGACACTGACCAAGTGCTATTGGCTAGGAACTCAGGATGACCTTTCCCCGGGGGAAGAGGTTGGGCAGGCTAGGCAGGACGCCATACAGCACCTGAATCAGGAAGGTGATGCAGTGTGTTGCTTTCTGGCCTAAGTCCTGCTCCCACCTCGTCCATCTTCCCTGTTATCTCAGTCCAGCCTCTCTGATTGCTCTCCCTTCCTCCTCTGCCAAACTCACCTTCTCCTGAATCCACCTGCCTTTCTCCTTCCTCTTGCACTCCCTAAACATACAACACGTAACATACATTTTAGAACTGAATAGCAGAACTCTGGCAGTATTAATTCAGGCCTGTTCTTCTGCCTGAGGCAAAATAAACAGGTCCTCCCCAAAGAAAATCTTTCAAGTGTCTATATCCATCTTTGACTAGATGAAGCCTCCATGTGAAATGTTTGAAACCAGAGTAACTGGTTTGCTTTCCAGCTTAAAAAGAAAAAAGGAAAAAGAAAAGAAAAGAAAAGAAGAACTGGGCAGATAGAAAGACCTGAAGGGATATGATTTTATTTTCTTTGTGTGAATTACATTTTTGGAACTATCTTAAGAAATTAAATAAGCATAAGAAATCCCATCTCTTCATCATTATATTAACTACAACAACTATGATCTTGGGAAAGTTGGGAGCATGGTATTGTCCAAAATCTTTTACATACCATATGGGAACCATCCCATATGGTATGTAAACGTAACGGTGGCATACCAAGAGATTTTGGATAATTCCATGCTCCCAACTTTGTGGGAAGAGAAAACAAAGAGGAACATTTGACCACATGCTTGGCTGTAGAACATATTGCACACCAAATGAAACAGCGTGTTTCGTTTTGACAACCAGCGGTGTACTTGCATTGATTACACCATTTTTATCAAGTTCTTCTCCAAACATTTTATAACTTTCTATCGTCCCAGTAGCTGTACAAATTTGCATTCATAGGGATGTATTCATCCAATGGGACATGCACTCTTCTAAACAATGACAAACTCTTACATGAATAATACATTTTGTGGGGCTGCTTTGTGAATGCTAAAGCTGTACAAGCGGCGACCCTCTAGCTTTTTTTTCCCCTCGACTATTTTGTATGTTTAAAGATTGCTTGAAGACAATTTTCTTCATTTTGAGTCAGACATTATCATAACATTGCAGTTAATATTTCAGCTGTTTGTACCTTGCTTCACTGTATCTTTCTTTCTGTGTAAAAAAAAATAGAAAACAAATGTCCCCCACACTTAATTACTCTATTCATTAATTAGCTGTTCATTCATTCATTCGTTCATCATTCATCCTTCTGAAGCCCACGTGTGATCACAGCATGAGGTCTGCCCTACAGATCTATACAGATCTGTTGCTGTTTTGAGAGAGAGAGAAAGAGAGCGAGCGTCGCAAGAAGATGGGGAGAGAAAAATTTGCATTAATGAAGTGAGTTACACGACCACGTATGGTGACAAAGGGAACGGGTTTCAGAAGACACTCAATATCAAGTGACAAAGGGAGGTGAAAGGGAGACATGTATTAACACACAGGGAACTTCCTTGACACTTTTTAATTGCCACTTTAACTCTCTAATGTCAATGCCATTTAGTTACCACAAAGGCATGCAAGACATGCAAAAGGCTGGGAGTAGGGTTGGGGAGTGTGTGTGTGTGTGTGTGTGTGTGTGTGTGTGTGTGTGTGTGTGTGTGTGTGTGTTTGTGTGTGCGTGCATGTGGGTGCCACGCTGCACAGTGCATCAAACTCACTTATCCTCCTTGGCCTCTGACATTGTGTTCCCCTATAGTGCTTTGCCAATAAACCACTAAAACTCCCCGAAGGCTGCAGTACACATGAGCCCATGCTGTTGTCATGACCCCCCTTGCACAGAACTGGTAACTGCGGCTCTTAATTTCCATTTTCTGTAATCTGGGTGAACTGTAGACCAGTAACCACAGGCAGAAAATGCATTACATAACATTAGCTCACTCCTCAGGCTTGTTGCTCTGAGGGTTACAGTTGAGCAAAAAGAAGCAAAGAAAGATGAAAAAAAAAAAGGAAACGTGAGAATATTTATGGCACAATAATTGTTTTCTCTACATTCTTCCCCTTTTCCTTATTAACATACTGTATAGCAAAGAGCAGAAGGACAAGCAAACAACTGCTTTCAAAGAAAAGTAGCTAAAGATTCCAGGAAGAATAGCTAAATGTCATTACTTGACAGAATATGCTAATTGGCCAATTTGTGACATTATTGGGTCATATTTGCATTTGGCCCAGTGTAAGCTGCTTTCAGCTCATTATCTGCCTGCTTCTTGTTATTCCTGTGTTCACATGCAGCATGCTGTGGATACATTCTGCCAAATTCTCAATAAAGCTGGTCTCATTTGAACTTTTTTTTGTTGTAAGACAATGGATCAAGTTTAAGAGACTGCTAAGACTATATGTCACCTGTGCCACCTGACATTTATAAGTGATTTTCAAGTTGCTGCTGTGCGACCAAAGTCCTTATTTTATAAATTCGTCTGACAAACTCTCCCAAGACCAAAGACGATGGCTGTGCTGTGATTTCAGCTCGAAAGCTCCATCTTTCTAAAATGATCCCTCGGTGAGAAAGTCAAAGGAGACAGAGAATCTTTCTTATTTTGTCTCTCTGCCTCTGTCTTGGCGACAAACTGCTGCTCGGCCACTCTGAACAGAGCAGACGTGGAGAGGAGAGCTTTTCACTCATTGAGCAGTACTGCAGACACCCTTTGACTTGAAGTAGCAGGTTTGTCGGAGGGGGAGCTCTACAAAGCCTGATAAGATGCCACATCCTCAGTTGGTGCTAAAGATTACAAGTTTGAGATTGGAAAGAAAATGGAGGTGTGAACTTGGAGAGAAGTCTCTACCAAAACTTAGTGGACCAATCTTCTGCTCTACCCTAGTAGATTAGAGTAGATTAGCCATTAATAACATAAAACGTGAATTTCTTTTGCTGTTTCACCTGTATCAGGGTAGCTGAGTTTACCATGGCAGAAAAATGAACGAATGGTTACATTTTTACAGAGAGATGGAAAATAATTTCCTCCAAATAATATTATTAATAATGATCCCAAATGAATTGACTAATTATGTATCTATTCCAAAAGGGATGAAAAAATGTTTCACTGAGACATCTGTTGAGATGATCGGTCTTGATTTAATACACTTTAGTCTGTGTTGTCATTTGGGCTTGAAAACAACTTGAAATGTTGCTTTATTTTTAATACATCAGGTGAATTGAATCAATAAGAGGGAAAAAAAGCATTAATGTATGAAGAGATTTAACTTTTCAATCTCACAGCAATCAAAAGTGCATCATCTCAACGTATTAGATTTCTCCTTAGAAAGAAATCTCCTATAAAAACCTGTCACATAGAAATGCCTCAGGGAACTATTCCAGTGACATGTTTTGAGAAAAGTTTAATATTTTTCAGGAAATAAATAACACTATTAAATGAAAAGTAAAATATTTGATTTCAGTAAAATAAAACAACTCATCTGTCTGATGTGAGCGGGAAAATGTTTTGAACTCGCGTGTCCTGACACGGACTTCAGTGTGTTTGTGGTTAGTCCTGGACAGTTCAACGGACCATGATATTTCTTTAAACTAAATGTCATGAAGGCATTCAGGCATGAAATGTCAGACTAATTCAGGGCACAAGCACAAAATGTGAGCTTGCAAAGGACTTGTTCAAACCATACAGAGCAATTCATCAGAGCGAAAAGGTGGCTTAAGAAGAGTGGCATAAAAACACAACTGGTCTGCAGACAGAGCTCAAATTGATTTTGTAGCAACAATTGTCCCTAAAATCTATCTTCATTTCAATGAAACATCGCCACTCTCAGATTCATAGAGCAACGTCTATAACTTGGACTTTATTTGTAGTGCGAAGTAATACTCAGGACATTCTGTCCTTGAAAGTTTATTATTGACTAAATACTCGGCAGAGAATAAATTTACAGTAACAGCGGTGCTGCACATCAGTGGGAACTTGGCACAGATTCTCATAAAAGAGAAGCATTTGAACTTCTATATTTTTTTTCTGAAACTGCGTCCTTTATGAGTGCCTTAATTACCTTGTCTCAATTGGTGGTTGTGCTGTCTGAGTTTAAAACATCACAGATGAATTAAAAATAGCACTAAGCATGAAATTTCATACTTAATTTCATTGCTGCTTTGGTGTCTTTACTGAACATTGACTCCCACCGTAGTCATAAGTAAATTGCCATCAGGGATGCAAGGGACGTGTTTGTTGATGGAACCATACAGACGACAGCATGGAGGTGGCACACAAGCAAATTTAACTGCATCGCCGTTTTTTTAACCCTTCCACACAGAGCGGTGAGGAAGAAGATATTGAGAAGGAGGAGGATAAAGAGGGAGCTGTGGTAGCGTATCTGACGATCACTTCAGGGAACCAATGTACCCAGTGAGCAGAAGGATGATAAGCTATCTCACCCCATGGGCACCGCTAAATCAATGGAGAACAACAGACCGTATTGTTGAGCGTTCTGCATTCAGAACTGCAGCTTAGCCCCCAACACAGTTCCTTATCATTTCAAACTTGTCTCACTTGTCTCGGTCATGAAGACAAGTCGTACTAGATGTTCAGGTTTTGTTTCTCTCAGCCCACATCACTGCTGTTATGGGTTAGCAGCACACATGAGCAAAGGCGGACTCTGAGCTTAAGATTGTTCCTTCACACAAAAACAGACTGATCTGCTTAATAAGTGTCAAATATTGACAACAGTGTGAGGTGGCTGCTTGCAGCGCGTACACCTCCAAGTGTGTGGAAGTGTAGGGAGAGAGTATAGCCAAGAGAGATGGGAAATGTTAATGCACCGGAGATATAAGGATACGAGTGTGTGTGTGTGTGTGAGAGAGATATGACGCTAACAGGAGTGTATGTCTTGCTCTGTCAAGATAATCTTATTGTGTAGTGTGCGATGCATCATTATGCCCTAATCTTACTGTGCATTGTGAGCATCCCTTGTGATCCGCAAGCAGATAATCTGTGAATTTCACCCTCATGCATGAGATGCAATCTGACTTCAAAACTGCTTGGTATTTTAAGACCAACTATAAAACGAGAACACATTGCATTTTGCATAAATGTCTCTTCATTTTACGGATAAATAAAGTGACACAAACATCTTTAACAGTTATGGCGAAGTCTTCCAGATTGTGAATGGTTGCACGAGTTGCTATAATTTCCAGCGCTGCAGTCAACCTGACGGCAACACATGGTGCCTACAAAGTTTGTTGGCTGATACTCAGAATTTGTTTGGCAGGACCATTATTATTATTTTATGCGTCCATTACTTTCTTGATGATTATCTGCTCCCGCAACACCTTCTTACTTGGTGATTGCACATTTAACTTTACCATGCTTGATTATTTTTTTTTTTTTGGACTTAAAAATTATAACGACACTGACCTTCCAGCTTCCAATCATGACTGAACTGTTTCTCCATTTTCCAGACATCATTAAAGTCACTAAAAAAACATATTTTCTCTTGTTATGAGAGCAAGACTTAATTACTTTTGAGATAATACTACCTTACTACTGCTTAGCTGCCAATTTATGGATGTAGCCTGGAGATGTCAAAATATCATATTCATAATTTTTAATCCAATGGGGTTTAATTCTCCATTATTACGTTTCTAAGAAGATGTAATTTAAATTGATTTAGATGGTTAGTTTTAGCCTCCTCATCAGACATTACACACATTAAATTGGGACCACGGAGAAACTAGGTAAATTCTAATCAGGATTTATTGCTGGTGCTATACTAAAATTAATAAGCGATCGGCTGGGTCATATGTAAAGTAGTGGACTTCGGTTGGGCAATTACATATCTCTGCATCTTCGGCTTTCTCTGTGTTGCCACTACACCGCTATGTTGAACTTGTGCCATCCAGAGTAATGAAGTGGCTTCACAATTATATGTAATTAGCCACTGAATATTTATCAACCTAAACCACAGCAGGCCCCCGGATTTGCAGAAAAGTATCAAATATTAATACCTATGTAATGAGCATAGCAGTTTATATAAGAGTTGGGATGATGAGAACAGATGTTATCATAAAGTTTGATAAGTTGGACAAACACTGGTCTATTACAGAAGACGTAACACCTGACACACAATCAGGGCCTGTGCCCTCAATTCATTTAGATGAGAATCTGTGAAGAGGCCTTGATATAAAATTCATTCATTCATTCATTAATTAATTCATTCATTCATTCATTCATTCATCTTCTACCACTTATCCGCTTCCAAGTCGCTGGAGCCAGTCCCAGCTCACGTTGGGCAAGGGTGTGTCAAAATAGCACATATGAATTAAACTGGATGATTATTTCCGTTATACATATAAATATGAAATAAAAAAGCAAAGGTGCTTCTTGTACTTCACTGAATGGCAAACAAGCCACACAGAGCTAAATGCTAAATGGTGAAAACACTGGAGTGCAGCAGTGTACTAAACTGCATTATTTTTTACATTTTGTTGGAAACCAATAATTGAGGGTTTACGCACAAATGAATGACAGAAGCAACGAACTGGAAGGAGGCCAAGCTATATCCTAGCACACCCTGCAATTTGCTTCCTGAAACAAATCCATTAAGTTTTTAATCTCTTATTTTTGTAGAGGGTATCAATTAAGATGCAATAATGTGACACAAAAATAGAACATTTGAGAAATATAGAGCATATAAAAGCAATGCATGTCAAAGAAAAAGTGATCCTTTAGTTTGTGAAGAGGAAAATGATGAAAACATAACACTCCTGGACTCCAATGCCTGTCTCTCTGTGATGGCATGAATGTCCAGCAGCAGAAACCTCCCCGTTTTGCTAGCGATCATAGATCACTGATATTTACAAGGCAAATTTGCTGAATCAGTCTATGACGGGGGGGTTTGCTTTATTGCTTCATTGCTTTATTGCAACAGTTGATGGAAAAATATCAATATCAGACTAAGGCAGACTGAGATGAGTGAAATGATCATCAGACGATGTTGCTTGTTTTCTGATAACATCAGATGAATAATCATCTTCTCTGCTGCTGTGAGGCTCTACATGATCCAGAGAAGCTGCATTCAGCACACATAAAAAAGAAGAAGAAAGAAATCTGTACATGTGAAGTGACTTTTCTTGAAAATGTTATGAAATGTCTGTGTAATTTAGAACCTGAACCATTTACACACGTATTGGACATTTTATAGCTGGTGCTTGCATAAGGTGGGGGGGGGGGATCTTTGAAGTTTGCCTTAATCCTCGAAACAAATGGTGTAACCATCATACATTATGCATAGTGCATTTCTCTTGCACATGATTCAAGGTTTTTTATTTTTATCTTGAGTTCTGCCGGAGGCACATGAAAAAAGATCTTCCACAAAGTAAAAGCTCAGTTTTCCTGTGTCTGTAGTGGACGAGGGTACACTGTTCTCACAATGGCCGACACACCAGGCCAGTTTGATTTCCCTCGGGAGATGAAGGCTATCATGTCATCCGGCACTTCCCTTTCAACTCTTTCCCAGTTCAATTTATCGCGCACAAACAGAGTTCAGATGCTCAGCAAGAATTCCTGCTTTGTAAAAGTAAAAAAAAAAAAAAAAAGATGGATAGATTTAAAAGCACAATGAAAGGGAACATCTCGGTCTCAGATTTTCGCTCTGTTACATGAACTTCAGAATCCGACTGACTGATGTCCAAATGGAAAGGTGACAAATTCATTAGTGATGAGCAAAAAAAAAAAAAAAAAGCTCATGATTAAATGCAATATTTCACTTCTATAACATTTTGAAGATGTCTTCGCCTTTGAGGGCATACAAACAAGATTAAAGGGGAAATCAACCAGTTTGTCAACTTATCACATAGGCAACTACCCACCAAGTGCACTGATTAATACTTTTCATGCTTTTATTTTGATTAGTCAACTGCAATTGCAGTTTGAACTGGCTTGAATCATCTCGTAATGCCAAAGCGGCACAGCAACCCCACATAACCCCTTTAGGCATGTTTTCTTTGACTGCCTGGATACATCTGGGGCCAGCACCTCAGGAGATTTCGGAATTAATAACCTCACATGTGCGTCTGCGAAGCCTGGGATTTTCTGGGAGATGCCTATTAGCAAATCCCAGGTTATGTTAAAAAAAAAAAACAACAACAAAAAACAGCAAACTGCTTCAACTCTACGATAGTTCATCTGAAGAGCTTAGACAAGGTCGCAGTTCATCTTCTAACTTAAGTATAATTTCAATGATTCAATTTCTACTCTGTTTTTACTGGAATATTTTTGGTTATTGTATGAATTTACATGACATTCTAACTTAAATGAAATTGCAGCTCTTGTATTGCTGGGCTAAGCTTCCTTCGCGGGTTATGCTTACTGGATACCTTTGCTAATTGGTCTTGAGAAGCAGCTCAGCCACGGCACTTCCTCAAAGTGTTACATTTACAGAATGTTTAATAGCTTAATTTGGTGCAAGGTCATTAGAGGAAACGACAAAGAAACCTATAAATCAACAAGAGTGTACGTTCAATTTTATGCCACATTCAAAACAGCAAGCTCAAGAGCGCTCCTTATTTTGTGTTGGGAAAATGCCAACGCAAATGAAACAAATGTTTCCATATTTGCTGACCTTACTGAGGACACGAAGATCCAGTAATTCATATTTGTGTCAGAAAGAGTGTCCGCAGCCAGGGAGCTGCTTATTAAAACGGCCCTGTAAATCTAACATGGACAAGTCCTGGCCTTATTACATCTTGGTTTTAATAAAGCTGTCAATTCTTCAGATTAAACCAGAGACCCCTTTTTATGTAAAGCTTTTTAATGTTCTCCTGGGACCAGTCGGCTTTATAAAGCTGGTGCCAAATCATCACACTTAATCAAGCACCTATATACTTCCCCTCAATGCTGAATTTGTGGTGTTTATAAACACAATATATCACTCAAGCCCGTTAGACTGCACAAGACATTCCTGCCAGAAGCCTAACTTCAGTGTGTAGGAAACTAAAGGAGGTTTATTTTGGTGTCATAACCAACCAATGATAAGAGCAAAAAATAAAAATAGTGATTTGATACTTTAATAGTATAACAAACCCATATGAGTCAGTCCCTTCTATCCCATTCCAATTAAATACATGTGAGCCATTCAAACCCCTTTACATCAAAATAAAATACACAAATGAATACACAATGAGCCACAAATCATAATTAACAAGAAGTCCTTTTGAGTGAAGTTTAACTTAAATCTTGTGTTTGTCTGTTGTTGCTTTTTAAGACAGGTAGAGAAATTCATTCATGAGCAGTGTTGGGGTGTTACAGTTACCAGTTACTGCTCTCAAAAAGTTATTAATCCAGTTACAGCCTTATAAAAGTAATCGGTTACCAGGAAACGTAACTATTGCATGAAAATTCTTTTAACGTGCCAGTATTGAAAAAGTTATGTAATATAAAATTATTGTTTTATTTTCCCTTTAATGGGTTTCTCTTTAATGTTTCCTTTCAACAGTTCATTCTATTATTTACACTAAAAAATTGCAAGTTTATACATTTTTAAATATTTGAAATGGGCCCCTAATACGCTAAATTAACACGAGAAGCACTGTGATGTCGGTTCTTCCAGTTTGAATTGTCTCGGCTCACCATTGCTGCAAGTGTCCCGGTCCAGAGAGGATCAGTGCTATTACATATTAAATTGAGTTGTCTAAGAGCAGAAGTCCAGTCTCTTTTCTGTGTTGTGAAAACAAGTTGTGTTCATGAATGGCTGCCTGCTGCCAGTCACTCGCATATGCACAAATGAGTCTAGTCCATTACAAACCAGAGAGCTAATAGAGACGTCCGCCAAAGCGGTGACATGAAACAGACCTGAAACTGGAGCTGCCACACACACTGAAGTACAAGGAAGCGACTTATTTCTCTACAGATGACAACAGATTCAATAGGCGCCAAACTCGTTCAAAACAGCTGCAACTAGTCCTCTGCATGCGAGAAATTGTGTTCCAGATTTCAGTTTGTCTGATGCAAACAGAGCAGGGCTGGGTCTGTACTAACCCTACACAATGTCTGCTTATTTCTACCATGGATAATTTGTACTGATATTGGTTTATGGATAGATGTTTAGTTATAGTGTTCACGTTTGATATTTATTACCTCCACTGCAGGGAGTGTTTTTTGTGCGTGTGTTTGTTAGTGTGTCTGTGTGTGTTTGTTTCTTTGAAATACTTCAAATACGGTTTTCAAAGTTTCCATCCACATCTCTAAGACTGTTTAACCCTGCGAAAAAGAAATTAGCATATTTCAAGCTGTTACAGTGAATGTGTTAGGATACATTTGTTTATTTGCACATGTGGCACGCACAAAGAAACATTACCATGTGCTAGAGACATGCGTTTGGCCACCTGACGAATCAAAGTCCAATATTCAGTCTCATTCCAGCTCTGTTTACAGTGTCTTTCCAATCTTAAAGCGAAATCTGGCTCGGCAAGAAGAAAGAACAAGAAGCAGATAGACAACTGAAAGGCAGCAGATACAGATCCTTGACCTGGAAAGGCGCTTGTTTCGAAAGGAGCTTTGTTCCTGCAGTGATACACACCCTAAACTATCATTAGTGTCTTATTTGTCCTTTGGGCAGTCTATCTATGTATTTATGTTGTGTACAGTATGTGAACTGATGCAAGCTGTGAAAACAAGTGTCAACAAACAAGTATCGTATTGTAAAGGCTTCATAGAGCCAAGAGGGTTGAATAATTTTAATAATTTCATGTATCAATATTCATTGAATAATTAGGAGTAATTAGTCACTGTCTCACATTACACATTGCTATGCAAGGTATCGTTAGATATCTTAGATATCGTAGAAATCATTTCTATATGTGTTTGGATTAAGTTAGGTTTTAATGCATGTTTTAATTTGTTTAATACGTTTTAATTTCAGTGATAAATTCCAACAAATGTCTGTGGATACAATCCGGGAAGAAAAGAAAAGCTCCATCTGAATTTAGACATACCCACATGTGCCTTATGTGCAAATGAAAAACTCAAGTTGGGCTTTCTCAGTCTAATTAGAGAGCTACCTAGTGTCTATTGGGAAAATATGTGTAAGTGTCAGCTGTGTTGTCACACTAATGAACAATGACAGAATAAGGGTGGAGGCCCCGGTAAATGGAGACTGTGTGTTCTGTCACTGTTAATGATGCCTCTGCTAGTTTGTCATGGAGGACTACAGAAATCTGTTCTTCACATCGATTGACTCATTAAGCCTGTATGTATTATACAATTATTAATTATATTATTGACAAGTAGATATCAAAGACATCCAATATAATATGAAAGTGTAAAAAAGTATCCGCAGACTAACACACACACACAGACACATGCAAAACTAAAGGAACTGAATAATCATGGACCCTTTCACACCTTTAAGTGAGATGCAACGGGTAATCTTGTGCAAGCTTCGCTGCACAACATAAAAGTACTTATTTTCATTCCTTTGTGAACTGACGGGCTCAGACAAATCAGATATAGACAGCAGATGCATGTTCGGTTATACCACCTGAGGCAATTTTATTCTTTTTTTTACCTGAGAGACTCGTTATGACTTTGAAGAATATTGGAACCCTTCTTCACTTCTAACATGTCCAATAAATAAATAAATAAATGACATAGAAAGAATGGCTTCGTATTACAAATTTTTTTTTAAATAAATGCAAGGAAAGTTTTTAATATAGAACTTGAAAGTATTTTGGATAAATATAAAGGAAAAATTATGAAGGTGCCAAAAAAAGCATGGGCATTATGAAGTGAGGCAGTCTGACATTTACCAGAAAAAATAAAGACTAAGACTAAGACTAAAAAGCTGTTCATTTAAGAAAAGGTGTATAAAAGGAGACAGACGAGGAAATTATAGGAAAACGTCTGGTTTTTGTGCTGACAATTGCTCTTCCTGCAGTAGAAGCATGAACTAATTTTATGGAATTCCAAAAGGAAAGGAAAAAAGTTAAATCGTCATATAGTACTTTATGCATTTCTTCTCAAAGCTTTTAGAGCCCTTTGAAGTACAGACAAGAGTACAAAAGGTGCAAACAAATAGGAAGTTGTTTAAAGGGATTTTTTGGCTGCTGGCAAATACAGCGTTTCAAATACTCAAGAAGGAATATTCTGTCAAATGCATACAAGTCTACAAAAGAAGAGAGCACCTCAAAGGCTAGTGAGGCATACAAAGAAGCATTCTGTACAAACCACACTGGAATTGGGATTGTTCACTGGACTAACCCATATCATACTGATACGGAAAAACAGGACAAAACACACTCTCTGTCGTCTGAACATCACTGTAACATCCAAACTCAAAAATAATATCAGCCAAAGGTGTGTGGGCTATAATTTGCATTAATTGAACATCCTTGAAGTGAAAAAGTTTAAGAGCAGCTGATCCTGAACGCAACAAAGGCGTAAAACCTGATCAGATCCACAATTGGCAGGCCAACAGGTTTTGCCATGTGTTAAAAAAATGTCTTGTATTAAAATCGTGGTTTGGGTTTACATTCACCACTTTGTTTAAGTGAGAGGACCTTTTGTTGTGAGTATGATTCGATCTGCTTAAAAAGCATTTGTCAGTAAAATGGGATGTTAACAGGAGATGCTTTGTTCAGCCTCCTGACCATTTGGACTGTTGTTCCATCTCATTTCACCCTTTTGCTGAAAAGCAGTCAGTAACGGCCACTGAATAATTTTATCCTCCATTTTCCACATAAAAGATGCAAAAGAATACATTTTCCCAGGAGATGTTGTTATATGTGATACCTGTGCAGTTCTGCTTCCAAAGCTCAGAGCTTTGTCTAACTTCTGTACTCCAAGTCAGCATTCTTCAGGAATGATTCAGAAGCATGAGCTTTCTTCGCTCCCAGTGCTTTGAATTACTTTAATATTCCATAAAATAGGACTCAGGTATTTGTTGCTCAAATTCATGAAAACCAATAAAAGAGTGAATTCTCAATATGAGCACTCTGAATAGTGAACATTTGACGTAATTTAATGTTTATTTACTTCTTTAATGGTGGCTCTTACACTATTGCTCTTGAGTGGAGTATCAATCCAAGATACTTCCTCCATGTGAGCAATGGCACAGTGTTGAAGTGATCACTTAATGCCATCTCTCACAAGAGCCACACATTGTCTGAGAGTTCAATTGTCAGGGTTGGACCAGTTATTTGCAACAATGTGTAATGTGTATGTTGTCATGTACAACTGTATGTTCAAGAGCAGAATTAGGAAAAGAAAAGTCAGATACACAGCTAGACTGTTTCAATTCCCAGATCAGGGCAGAAATTTGGTTGTGGTGTGAGAATTTGCAGCATTATTATGTATTTGGTTGTGTGGAACATTTTTACGACATGTTTTGTCAATTTAATGGTCTTTTCTGAATTTGTTTTAGTTTTATGTTTTTTTCCTTTTTTTTTTTTTTTTTTAATATGTTGCCGTGTGCTGAGTTCTTAAAGGCACTGTATAAATGGGTATCTAAGAATAAGCCTCAGAATATAAAAAAATCCCTTTAACAAAGATTTAACAACTGTTACTTCTTATCATTTGACAACACAGCTCCCATGTGTCTCACAATCCCCCCTGTCAAAAGCCCCATGGGAGCTGAAACTGTTAATATAGCCAAAAGATGGCACCAAGCTGTAAAATACATGACATTTTGGAAGACATAGATTAAATGGTAAAGTGAAAAATGGCTCATGTCTCTGGTTGGGAAACTAATCTGCCCTTATTAATCGCGTGATTAATGAGACCAACACGGTGACTATCAGGAAAAGGAAAAGGAGACACTTCACATTTTCCTCTCTTGATCAGTCAATTAGTTACTTAACAGCAAAAGGAGAAACATTCTAGCCTTGAATACAATTAATCACAACAAAACTCCATCTGCAGCAAAAGGAAAATAATGCAGGGAAGCTAATATGATCAGATTGTTTTAAGTATAAAAAAAACAAAGCAATATTTACATATTGCAGGTGAGTTCCCTGTTCTTTCCCTTTTTTTGAAAATATGTTGAATAGCTTTTAAAAGCACTGATTTAAATACATGTGTGAATGCAACAACAACAAAAAATCAAAAAATACAAAAAGGGGTGTTCAGGAATCGAGCTGTGTGTAATTACCAGTTGATTACAGCACGCATCGCCATGGATTGAGAATCTATCAATCTGACAGCTGCCCAGGCACTGCTCTGCCCAGCAACATTTTCCAGCTCTTCAAAGGGGAGAGTGGTTACCTAAAGTCTACGAAGCCTCACTTTTATCTCCAAAACACAAGGTCATGCTTTCCCAAAGTTGCTGACAAAGGTGAGCCTAATTTGGCTTTGGTCTCTCTGGAGAATGCACTGTGACCTATTGCTCTGACAGCAGAGCCTCCCCGGTCAAAGGGCCGTGCAAATTCAGCAAATTCACGAGGCAATTATCAGAGAAACTAATTTTAACAGCATTTGTGTAATGTGTGTAATGTGAAGGTAGCTTTGGTGAAATGATGTTTCTTCTTCTGCAGAGCTGCTGCTAATTTGCACAGGTGATGGCTGAACATGCTCTTTCGGGAGAAATCCATTTGAAAAAGAACACAAAATTTGAGAAAAATGACAAATATATGCTCTCGTGGGAGTGTAGTGGACTAGTCGTGTATTCTTTCTCCCTCCTTCCCCCCTTCATGCGCCGACATATCAATAGCCATGCTTCTCCTAAATCCCTGTTTCTCCCAGTTCTAAGCATGTGCAACTATTTACTGATCATGTTTCCTGAAGTCTCTGTCTCTCCCAGTTTCTCTCCTCGTGCTCCCAGTCCTCATCCTGCAGGTGGTGAATCATCAGTTCTCCATGTTCCTGCAACGCCTGCAGCTCCCATATCTTCATGAACTTCATGCAGCATCATATGTTCCTGCTTACACCTGCGTTGAATATCTCCTCCTGCTCTCATCTCTCCCTGCTCTACCCAACTTTGCCCCCTCTGTGTGTGTGTCTCTCTCTCTCTGTCAGACAGCCCCCCCGAGCCTGGTTCTGCCTCTTAAAGGAAGTTTTTCCTTCCACTGCCACCAAGAGACCTGCTGTATATGTGCCTTAATGTAACTTTGTTATAAGTTGGCACTATACAAATAAATCTGATTTGTGTACGAAAACAGCATTTGGAAATTTTCTAAAATTGTTATACGATTCCTTTATAGTACTCATTAAGGGAATTAATGTATTGCAGCAATTCAGCAATGAGAAGTTCTGAAAAATTCAGAAAAATAAAAAAGCTTTATTCATAGAAAACTTCCACAGTTACATTGTTGTTATACAAAGAACCTGTGACATTGACATCACAGTTTTTTCTCTATTTCAACATTTTATAAGTCATTCATGATTCTGACAATAATGAACCACCTTTTTATCATTTTAAATCCGCCCCTCAGCGGCCAGGAGTCAGCTCCAAAAATCATTGAAGCAGCCTTGAAAAGCACAGATCGTTTCTTCATACCGCTTCAAAACGTTCAAATCCATCGCAAGCTGTTCAAATGGCTCTAACAAAATTTCGAGGCGTTTTGATCCATGTGAGTCTCGGTTCAACAGTTACGTAAGTTCAGGGTCAGGTGCATGCAAACAAGTTGTTTGCATGCGCATCATGACTGAAGAGTACCTCTCTGAATTGATTCATTAGCATCATCCTCAACTGCTTTGTCAACCTATGCAGACACAATGGGTCAAGGTAGCACCTCCGATTCAGTCGCACAACAGTGCTTATTCATTCTGCCAGGGCCCTGTTTTTAGAACTCAGTCATGTGATTGAAGAGACATTTAAAGAAAACCTCCCATGCTTTTGGAACTCAATTATACTGCATTGGTGTTGATAAATAGTTGATAGTTTGGTGAACCTCATGGTGCAATTCTTTATAACTGTTCTGGCATATTCATTAAATTAATTACTAGTATCAAAATCTATTTTAGGTCAACTTAAAGTTGTACTTCATAAATGTGACAAAATCAAAGTGTGTTTCTAAGAGCCATCTAATGAGAACTAGTTCTATAAGAGCTGCAGACAATGTGTCTCAGTGGCACCTTGTCAGGAGCAGCCACTATTGTTGTCTGTTTGTTAGGGGTTTCGTTTAGTTTTGGTGTGCGTGTTGTCCACTTCCTGTTTTATTTTAAAAGTCCGTGTCTTACCTCTGTCTTCTTGCCAGTGTGATTGAGTCCCCACCCTAATGTGTTTCACCTGTCTCATTATTCCCTCCGTTGTGCGTATATCAGCCGTGATCTCCATTCTTCCTGTGCCAAATCAGTTGTCATTATTGCCGGCGTTTCAGCACTATTGTTCGTTGTGCTGGACCTGATTCTATCCCACGTTCCTGAGTCTCTGCCTGGTGTTCCTGCATTTCTGCCTGATCGGACTGGCTGCCTGGATTTTGACCCTTTGACTGAATAAATGGGCTGTGAGTTCAGCTCTATCCCTGCCTGGCTACACACTCTTGTGTGTCTACCTGCCTGTGTCGCGATTGTCTTCTGTCTAAATCAACAATACGGCTCATTCATTTGGCCTCTTCTGCCCAAAACTGCCAAACTCTTTTTTTTAATTTTTTTAAAACTTGTTTGAATTCATTCACATATTGAAAGGGTTAGTTCAACTAATAATGACGAGCTCACTGTATAGTGTAGCTGATTTAAGAGTGGAATTACAAAGAGCAGATATGGCCTTGCATTTGACAACACTATGCCATACATAAATTGAAAAATGATTTGTTCACATTGTGGATTAATGTGTCTGATCTCGTGAATAGGATAAAAAAATGATGGCTGACAGGTTATTCATTCAGGTTATACTTCAGGAGCTAACCTTGGCTTTAATATAGACTTCCTAGTATCAAACTGCAGTAGTACAGGCCTAAATCCACTTCTGAATACTTATCAAGACATTTTTTTCCCTAACTAATTTTTGTGCCCAAGCTCGTAGCTACAGCATACTGAAGGATAACCCAAAGCAGCATTTTTCATAAAAAGTGAGCATTTACTCACATGGGGTTTTGGTCAACGCAGTAAAAAAATAAGCATTGCAACAGCAGCTAAAATATGATATTTGTAATATTAGCACACATAACCAGACTAGAACAAAGCCCCTTTTGGATGAGCCATACTTCCTTTAGGAATTCCCAAGTGACTTTTAAATCGAGTGAAAAGATCAGTGAGTCCTCAAAGAGATATATTGTTTTGCAGTGTTACTGAGCTCTTGTGCTTCTATCTGTGCTTCATCACTTCAGGTATTGTGAATGAGACGGTGTGGAGAAGGATTTTTGTTTTCCTGGCAGATGGCGCCTTGTTAACACCAGCATATGGGCAACCTTTATCACAACACTCATGGATAATAAATATGAGCGCAACATGAGTGTAAACATTTTCTGCAAATATAAGCGAGCAAAGAAAAATTCAAATAAAACTGTATTTATACAGAGTCGAGTAGAATAGAGTAAAACTTCACTTTCTCCTTGGGACAATTTGGTTTAGAGACAGTAGTCCAGAATTAAATACAATAACAACACACTCACAGACCAAGATCCTTGTGCTGTCATGGGGGATCATCACAGTTTGTTTAAAAACCCCAAACTGATGAAATGAAAGAAAGCCTATATCTGTTCATGCCACACTTGGGAGAATTGAAGTACTGTTTCTGTCAGAATCTATATTCTATGTTGTCTTGTACGCGTCTTGTTTTATTTTGAAAGTCCTGTCTTCCCCTGTGTTGCCAGCAGTTTTACCTTCCCTCTTTCAGTAGATTACACCTTTGTTTCACCCGTGTCTTGCCTCCCTGTGTATATAAGCCCTCCCCACTGTGTCTTTGTCCCCAGTATCACCACTTTTTTGCTCACTGTGTCTGACCAGTTTGTTCTACGTTTCTGGATTTTCACCTGCGCCTTGTCTTTCTGGTTGCCTGTTTCTGCCTGCCTACTTGTATGTGACCATCTGCCTCCGCCTGGATTAAAGAGCTCGTCTTATCGGATTTTGTACCTCTGCCTCGTCTCCCCTTGTTGCACCTGGGTTCACTCTCACCAGCCTTCATGGTATCGTCCTAATGGGAGCGAAAGAAGCTTATCAAGATGAGATGATGCTAAGGGTCCAGAACAAGAGCCTTTGTTTTTCAGGTGACCTTCATTTTGTAAAAGTGGTGCAGGCCATTGAGAGGCGCACCGATGGTCTTACAGCCCTGGTCGATGATTTTTACCACTTTGTTCTTGTTTTTAAGACTGAGGCTACCAAACCAGCAGATCAAAGAAAAACCAAGAACAGACTCAATAAAATCCAAATACAACATTTGCATCAGTCTTCTCTACATTAAATCTTTGGAGCTTTCTTACAAACAACAAATGCTGGTTTACTTCTTTTTTGTATATAGCATCAGTGTTTGCATCAAAATTAAGCTCAGAATAAAGAATAGCTCCTAAATTCTTGCATTGCTCCACAGCTGCCACTGCATCACCTTTACTCACACATGGAGCTGGAGCAGAAGAATCAGAGACCGAATGCTGACTCCTCTGAAATAAATACACCTTTTTGATCTGAAGGAAAGACCGGTCACACCAATCAACAAATTCAGTGAGGACTGCACCATGCAGAAGACAGATAATGCAGAATCATCAGCATCACCATCAGTAAACCTTCAGAAATTGATGAATTAATCGATGAGACTTGTCATGATTATCTAGCTCTCTAAATCTATACTGTTTCCAGTCATGTCATGCGTACTCTTTGGTTAAATAAGAGCACAAAGCAAGTTACGCCGAATTAATGTCTTTCATGATCATGCCAGCAAAGACAGGAATGTCAGCAAAGGCACACAACAATCTGTTAGAAAGGTTGTGGTGAAAACGTTAAATTTTCTGTTGCTTTAATTGCCAGAGAAATGAAATTCTGCTGCTCTGTAAAAATGTTACTCCATCCTAATTTTATTTGCCACTTCTTTGTAAACAGCACTTTTGTACTTTTGCACTCGACTTTTCCAAACTGATATATATCAAATCAAATCAGATTTATTTGTATAGCGCCAAATCACAACAAAGTCAAGGCACAAGAGCAAACTCTTTATAAAATTATTTAAAGAGGCCCAACAGATTCCCCGATGAGCAAGCACCTGGTGACAGTGGCAAGGAAAAACTTCCTCCTTTATATGGTCAGCTGTTGACGCATAAATCTGAAACATAACGCCACAGAGGTTATCAAAATCGAATGAGGTTCATGTTGCTAAGGTTTTTAACCCAAATATATTTGCTCCAGTATCATATTACATTTAGTTAACAACTTTCCAGTCATTCTACAGGATCCCAACATGGACAAAAGTGATTCAAAGCATAATTTTTTTTGCATTCACACTCACTCACTTTAAAATAAAATTTTTAACAAAAGGCAGGAAGGAAGCTTGTGATTGTAATCAATAACTCAACAGAAATTCTCTCTTTTCTTAGCTCCTAATTATGTGATTGGGGTCATTACAAAGAATCCATCACGTATCAATCAGATCTGTTTTCTTCCAGATAATTAGTCATGCAAACACCCAGTCTTGATTGATGAATATTTGCTGTCCCATTGATTCATTTAGCATTCATTCATTTATGATCTCCCACTGACGTAAAATCATTGAAATTACTTTAAATGGTATAGTGTCTTTGTCATTAAAGGTTAGACAAAGGTGACCCATAAAAAGAAAGCTGGCAACAGATCCGTAAATGAAGAAATAACCATACATGAGGAAACAAATTTTAGGAGTTGATCACGTTCCATCATAGATTAGATTTTGACTACTGGGAGAAATGCAATGGAACGTATGACATTGACAGCTCGATCAAATGAAGCACAAATAAAAAGTTTCATTGTCCAAGTTAACTGAATCTTAATTCAAGCTGTGTGCTATCGATCCAATCTAGAGCAACCATCTCCTGTCGTCTTAAACTGGGTAAACTGGATGCCTCCATTTTATGTCATCATCCAAAGTCCCTCAAATGTTTCATTAATTTTAAAGATGTTTCAATCGAAACACTCGAATATCAGGTGAGTCAACACAGCAAAAAGATAATGGTCATGCATGAGTAAAATTGAAAAATGAAACCCTCTTACTCCTCCTCCATATGTTCTCAGTCACACTGCAGTATTTCTTTTTTTTTTTAATTAACACACAGCAAGTATTTCAGAGGTCATTTGTTTTGTTTAGGCATCCATGGTGATATAACTAAGCTTATGCTCCTGCTACCTCAGACCCCCCCCCCCCCCCCCCCCCCCCCCCCCCCCCCCCCCCCCCCCCCCCACCCCCCCCCCGCCCCCCCCCCCCCCCCCACACACACACATGACCAAAGATTGATGACGTATTGCTGCATGATAGTTTAAAAAAGGTCGGCCAAGTTTTTTGTCAAATAAGCTTTGTAATCTATGACAGCTCTTTCCCGGAGGAAGTAAATGAATGCATTTATCTGCCTGTGCTCACTATCTCTGGAATCACATGATATCAGTTTCAGCCCCCTTGTGATAGCAAATCAGCTAAAGATACCTGAGAGATAGCAGGATGATTGGAAAAAAAAGAAAAAAAAGATTTTGATCCCTGGTGTTTGCACTTGCAGGAGAAAGCAGCCCAGACATGACTCTTGCAAAGATGCAGCAATAAATAAACGAACAAACAAAAATAAACCCTTCGAGGAAAAGACTGGCATCGAGCCATATGTTTTTCCAAAATTAGGGAATGCCAAGGTCAAAACCAACAATATATCTCATATAGCAAATCTCGGAAACAAGAACAGATAAACAAACCTTCACCCCATGCTTCAAGACTTTGATGAGCAGGACACCCAAACACAACTCTTGTTTATAGTCAAAGGCAGATAATGCAAAAAAAAAAAAAAAAAAAAAAAAAAACAAATTAACAAAAACCAACAAACAACCACCAACGCACGACACCATTACAAACAAGCAATAATAATAATAATTAGACTAAAATAGTACACTAGTACAATTTTTTAAAATAGGAGCTGCCTTCACACAATGGCACTCACAGCGACCTTAAAAATGTCTGTTCTTCCACAGAGAACATATAGTCCTGAAAAGGAACAATGTCTTAACATTTGGAATTTGTATGTATTCTCATTGATAACAGATGTGTATCATTTATTTTTCACTTTATAAGTTGTATGTTTGTTGAGCTATATATTTATTCCATGTCACTATTTCCAAAATGATCAGAGATAAACATCTGGTATCTGGTCTCATCAAAAGCAAATGAGTTGTGTTCTTTTTTTATTTTTATTCTTTTGAATTATTTAACTTAAAATTAAATTATAATTTAGGAACACATCATGAGAGATCGTACATCTGGCCTCAGATGGATTTCATGCCTGTTTTTGTTTTGTTTTGTCTGCATTTCTGGTGTTTAAAAGGGAATCCATCCTCAGATAAGGGGAAAAAAAAGTTTGTCCATTGTTCTTCCAAATTTTAAATTCACAGCAGACTGCGTTCAATCTAAGCAATTTGTCTTGCAATGCTGTTAAAGAAAATGCATTAGGACCATAAATTATATTTATAATAAGTTAATGAACTCGAAGAAAACTGTGATTTCATTAAAATGCAACATTTCAATCAAGTAAAAACATTTAGTTCAGCTATTGTTGCTTGATGATGGTTTGTTGTTGAATATATTTTAGTAGAGGAAAAATAGGACCGGACTCTTTACAAACATTTTCAGCCATATTTCAAAGCATATTTGCCTTGAGCCGATAGCAGCCCTTTCCTCTCCTTCAAAAGATATGAGCAGCTGCCTTCAACACACCAGCAAAGGCTTTGAAAATCTGACATTAGGAGTGTAGCATTTTTCCAAACTTTCAAAAAGTAGATTGTGCTATATAAACTGAGAGGAATACAGCTTGATCCCACTGAAGGAAAAAAAAATGGAGCATTGAGCTGCTCAAACTGAACAATAAGGGGCCATACACATTTCACTCCTATAAGTATCCATCATTGCCTGCATGTGCGTTTGTTTGAGAAATGTGACAGGAAATACTGAGGATTTGTATTTGGGTTTTTTTTTTTTTTGTTTTTTTACATGACTTCCTTGAATCTGACTTAGGGCAGATCATTCATCCTATGGCTCAAAACACAATTCTGCTGTTTGAAAAAGGGTTCATTAGGCAATTAGGATGTTTGGGGGGCATTAATCTGCCTCAGCCTCAGCAAGCAAATGGTCTCTCTCTGTGGGGGTGTATTGGTGCCGGAGTACTTGGAAAGATGATTTAATATTTTCATTTGACTGCCAGCCTGCAACAATGTGACTTAAATTGATTGAATCCATTCTGAATTGCTAACTCGATTGAAAACAATGTGTGCAGCGCAGCTGAACCGATCCTGAAACCAGATAGAGGGCTCGTGGCACACCCCTTGGGTTCCTGTGGGTGCATGTTCTGTCACAGTATTTAGTCTTTCAAATGGGTGTGGATGATGCTTCCCCCTCCTCACTTGCCGAACACAGGCTAAAAGGCCAAGATGACCTTTGCGGGTGTTGTCAGTCAGGCTCTTACAGCTCACATTCATTTCTACATGATATGGTCTGGAACTTTTGGACTATTTCTGTCTTGTTATACACTGTAAATGCCAATGAAGTGCAACTTTGTGCCCGTGTCATGAGACAGTCTTCTTAAATGGCAGCACAGGATAGCATTAAACGCTGTCAAGTGATGGGAGAAAATGACTTTTATGTTCCTATAATCTCAGTAGCTAATTATTTATGTGATTAAATATTAGGAAAATTAAAAAAAAAATCCCATTTGAGTGAAGTAAAAGTTCAGTGTCATGTAAATGAAATGGCTACTTAATGGTTTGGAGAAAAACATCCTTGATCAGGAAGTTTCATGAAAAAATGACTTGAAATAGTTTTCACTGTGCAGACGTTCTTCTATTTTTGTTAACAGAAGGCCTTCTCGCTACTCGCCTTTGATGCGGCGCAGATAATCACCAAAAACTTCTTCAACAAACTTCTTCAGAAAGTCTCATGTTCCCCAGGGCTGCAGTGATGAATATAAGTGCACTAAAGGCTATACTTAGCCAATCCCTTTTAGGAATCCTCTTAGAAAATATCAGGCAATTAAACAGTATGTAACGAGGGATTTTATTCATTATTAACAACAGAGCAAACTAGAGAAAACAATAATGTCACAAAGACCAGTTTAAAAATGTCTAAAATACTGAGGCGACACAAAACAGAACATACTTTTGACATGAAAAATGTAAACCACGGGCATTTTCTCACCAGTTTTACTTCCCCAATATACTTAAACACTTTACATAAGTAAAAAGAAACCATATGTACAACTTAACGGAATTGAATACATTGAATCTAATATTTTTTATTAGGAATGCTATATGTTAGATACATAGACTTTCTTTCTCTCTATTCTGATTGAACAGCAGAGACCCAGATCCATTTTGTGAACCTCATTCATCTTTTTCCTAGATTTTGGTCCAAGCCTACAACCAGTTTAAACTTAAACTTCAGCAGTCATCGTGGTGATTCTGGGCAGGTAACCAGGAAAATCTGGGGTAAGCAGGGAATTAAATCCCTCTTTCTGCAATATTCCCCATCTCCATCTAATCTCCATCTAAATGAAATAAAAGGCACCTAAGTTTTTTGAAGGTCAGGCTTGTCAAATCAAATAAGAGGCAGATAGAAATATTATACACAGTCAGTGGGAAAGATTTTGCTTCTTATGGGTCATCATTAAAGAGGTTCTTAACCATTACACGTTTAATTCAATTTGTTTGGAAAAGCAGTTGTACTAATTCACTTCTTAGTGTCTCTGAACTCCGACGCCAGGCAGGCTAATAAACCCACGTTGTTACAGTCCCTGGGTGTTTGTATTTTGTGCCAAAAAGTGATTGAATTGATACTAAACCCTCAGCTCCGCTGGGCTCCAGTGTGTCCCACGCATTTCAATGAAGAGCAGTATCTGCTGGTAGAGGTGATTAGGCTTCCCTCGTCATATCATCAAACAACAACAAAAAAACAAACAAACAAAAAAAAAAATGGGGTGGATTAAAGCAATTAGAAGCCATAACTCTGAACATTGTACTTTTGTATTCACAAGATTAGGGACAGAGCTCCAGGCGTTGACTCATCCAGGATCAGCCTGAAATCACCAGACTGATGACAGCAGTGGGCAGGAGGCTAATCCTGTTTTATTCATCTTTACCTATGGTCTGCAGATGCATTGCTGCGTGCAGGTGCAGACGACAGCACTGCATGCTCTGTCATGGCATGTAACGCTGTCGTCTGGACCTGCACGCTCACACATCTCACATAAGGTAACAAGGTGTATTTCCAGCCATAGTTTCACCTGTGAGCTCCAGAGATGGTCGGATCACGATGGGCGGATGTGTTTTGTGTTGGCAGCAGTAACAGTGTTGAATGCTAATTGTTTTGAAGGGCATGGGATTTGTTGGTTGTTATGGTAACAAGAGATTTTGAACAGGAGTGCAGTAGAAATGTGCTGAAGGAAGAAGAGATAGATAGATAGATAGATAAGAAGGACAGAGAGAAGGATGAGGAAAAGGACAATGCAGATAGATATTTAATTCTCTCTCTAACCAGGATACACTTACCTTGTGTCTGAGGAGAGTAATAACAAAAGGTTGCAAAATACAGGACTTTCATTTTATTTAACATTTTTTTAGATTTGTTTTGTCTCAGTTTTGCAAGAGAAGTCAAGCACTTTGCACGGTAACCCTTCAGTCTACAAACAGTGAAAAGGCATCGCAACATTCAAGATCAATTCATTTGAAAGCAGCCAGTTTAAAAAAAAAAAAAAGCATCATTACTTATTCTGCAGCTACACAAAGATGAGCTGTGTTGTGCAGAGTTTAAGAAAAGGTCAGCTCCTCTGGCACCCAACATTATTTTACTCAGGACTAAATCCTGGCCATCTAAGACTACAACCCTGTGAGGAAATTGCTCTGATTTGCTCAGGAGAAAAGTACATAAAAAGAATATAATATAGAAGTTTATGAAGCTTTACATTAACATTAAACCTCTTAACATTAAAAGGTTCAAATCAATTAATGGACTTTAAACCTATGATAACTGAAACGAGCTAATTGGCAATAGCAGTAGTGCTGCAATATATCTATCTCTTAAAATTTATAAAATAACATAAAATACTAACTTAACACTAAATTTAAATATGGACACCACTTGGACAGGATGTAAAACAATAGCTTTAGTACAATAGCTTTTTTTTTGGAACAAACCACTCTATCGTCTTTACTATGAAGTAAAAAAAAGATGGCCTTTGAGATAACAGCACACTTTGTGAAGAGAGAAATTCCTTTACTTTACTTTACAGAAAAAAAAAAATCTAGGAAGATACTTTTCTTTCATCTATCATCTGTATTATGAGGATAATCTACTTAGCATTTACATCTGGAAAAAAAAAGGGGAAAAAAATCTAATATCGTATGAGATTGCTATTTGTAAGAAGACATTTTGAGCTACCATGTTGGAAAAACAAATAGCTACAGCAGTGCCTTTGTCATTTTTAAGATAAAATGCTGAACCAGAAAAACAATGTGGGCCCTTAATTTGTTACACCTAAATGTCATGGAGTCGTTGATGTTTGCCTTATGTGTAAAAAAGGATGTTAATCATGAGATGACGTTCTTTCTCCTGTCGCCTGGCCTGCCATGAAGGCAGAGATGTGGCGACCCCGTACAAAACGCTGCAGGAGGTGTAAATATAGCTACAGGAAGTATCCATCTGGCCGGGTCTTCTATTGTCACACACAAAGATCCAGACAATGCGTGCAATTATTTTCACTTCCAGAGGAAGCGATATGCACACTCCTGAGGTTTTCACACATGTGGGATCTATATAACATCTGGGACAGCATATATGGTGTGGCTTTTGTGTTGCTGAGACAGCATGAGCCATTTAACTTTTCCTACTTTGTCCTTTCACAAAACTTCATTCTGCTAACAAGCTGTTTATGTCACTCTGGAGGAGACAGGTCTCTCTTTCCCTCTACTCATCAATTGTTGTATTCACCGGTGACTGTGTCTAGTTTTTTTCTTTGTTGTTGTTGTTTCTTTTTTATTCTCCTCTGTGAGAAGGTGTTGTCAGGTGTGCTCACAGTTTTTGTAATCTCTCCCTCACTCTCAGAGCGCTATCTCTGCAGGGCTGGAGCTTTTGCTGTCCCAGCTCTCCTCGGTCGGATACGACATTGAGGTCTATATTGACCGCCTCCCATCTGTGACATTTCTTTCACCCCTGTATCGAACTCCACTGAGATAGCACTGTTGGGCTGGGTGACATCTGTCACGACAAATTTGACAGGAACACTTCTTCATATTTCTACAAAAACCTTCAGCAGGAAATTTCTACTTTTGTTGTATTCAGGGCCGATATGTTCCACTGTGACTAGCTCCCCTCTGGCTACAGTGTGCCGATGAGCATCAGCCCTGAGTGAAGTTCAGTCTTCCCCACTTCAGGACAGGATGTTGAACCTAAAATCTCTGAGGCATAATATGTGATAGACCTGAGAACATGGCCTGTTTTGCTCTCTCACTCTTGAACACACGCAGTTCAGAGAAAGAGCTGGTGACTTTTTTCTGTATACAGGACAGGCCAAAAGTTTGGACACACCTTCTCATTCAAATGAATAGGAGAAAGTGTGTCCAAACTTTTGGCCTGTCCTGTACATATATATGTATATATATATATATGAAATGCAGCAGCTAAGAAATCCAACAATGTGCTCTGTTTGTCTTTTCTGCCTGATCACAGGGGAGCAGCGTACATGCTTTAAGCTACAGTCACAGCCAGCTGGTCAACGTGAGTGCAAGCGAGTGTGTGTGTGTGTGTGTGTGTGTGTGTGTGCTGGTGGGATCGTAAAACGCGAGGTTATTCACAGCATCACGATCATGAAAATGATTATGTTCTGCAAGGGGCTTCTTCATCTTGGCGAATTGTTGTAGATAACATGTGTTTCAAGTCCCAATCCAAGTTAGCTTGTTAAGGCCCAAATAAAATGACAGATCCTAACAGGAGATGGGAGCTCAAAACATCAGCAGACTACTGTAATGCGTGTGTTCTCTGTTACTCTAATAAACACTGTCCCTATCTCCCATCTTCTTCCTTGAGAATGAGGTCAGACTGAAAAGCTGGTAGAGAAATTATACTTCCTGTGTCCGACTATGAAGGAACTTATCTCACATATCTGTGACATCGCCACTTGTGATGTCCCTAAACACTAAATATCAAATATAAAGTTCAGTCTTGCTGACTATGAATACACCATTTTTTTTCTGCCAAATACTCTGTGACAACAAAATGGGGAAACCATCATTTTTAAGACAGAAAAAACAAGAAGCCTTATGTTCAGTTGGTTGATGTCAAAATGAATCACTTGCTCTTTCACAGATACAATCCACAGCCACTCTGCCACGCTCCTCTTACTTTAGAAGCAGGGGACATAATGGCCATAGTTCTGGAAAACTTTACTTCATGTAGAGAAATCAAAACACACTGTGGATACTACTAAAAATGCATGTTCCCCTGTAACAGGGGAAATATATGCTAATATTAGAAATCTAAAGTGTCACAATGTTATTTTCATTGTGCACCATTTGTTCATTTTTTGTTTCCCTATTTTGCCACAATATTTCCACGTCCTCTTACAACACCAGACACATGATTGGTTTTATACAGCTTTCACTCTGGACACAAACGACAGGATCGATTAGGCTCTTGTTGTTTAAAGGCTATAACCATAATATGATCATCTAATTTCTCTAATTCTTATGCTTGTGCACAGCAATCCAGACAGTTTGTATCTAAGCAACTTCTTGTTGAAAAACAAAAAAAACAAAACAAAGCCTGAAAATCTACGCCCACTATCTTCTATTTGTGGCTCAAAGTGCTGGTTATGTATAGCTCCCATCCCCAGAGACCACTATAAGAACACGCAACAATTCATCCCTTAAAATTGAAACAGCTGTTAGTTAGATAAATATTCGAGGTAATGAAGTAGAATACAACCTACGTGGACCGGCGCAATCATTACAAAACACTTGGCTCACGCTGCACAGGTTGCTGAGAGACTTTGAAGTTCACGAGGGCCTATTTTGTTAAACACACATGAGGTCTTGTTTTGTTCATGGAGATTTAAAATAACTGGAAGACGTTAGGAAGCTATGAGGATGAGTGCTGTTCAATGAAGAAGGATTTAACTTGCATCTTTTATATATTCTGCCTTTGGAGAATTTATTTTTTGACATATAGACTGACAGGCTCAGCAGAAAGAAGGAGCACATTTGTTGTGAAAAACAGACAGTGTTTGGATTTTGACTGTTCTGACCTCAGATTTTTGGTCAAAATGTGATTTCATGTCCTCACAATATTTCAGGGATGCTAAAAGATATCATGTATGTTTGACAGCTTCAATAAAATCAACCAGTATTTATAGAGTGACAACACAATTGGGTACAAGTTTCAATGTTAGTTTTTTATCAGTCCTAAATAAAATGGGCAACAGACGAGTCTGTGCATGCAACATATTATTAGAATTATTATTATTATTAGATTATATCATAGAAACAAAAACACTTTGGCAAAATTGGTTCACAAATCCTTAATTCTATATTTCTTCATAAACCTGACATAGACCCAAATAAGCATGAGTAAAATTATTTAGACAGTAGAAAGTTAGCATAGTTGCAAGTGGTGTTGTGGCAGGAGTTCCCTGAGTTTTACCCTGAGTACAAGGGACTGGGTTGGACTTTGAAGGGGGATCTGTGTCAGCATGAGCAAGCAAACAGGAATTAACATATTTTAATGGAGACTAATTGTCAAAAACCTGTGACTAGTTCCATCATGTCGTGTGTTGTTTTTTTTTTTTTTTTTTTAGTTTAAATGTTAATGAAACACCCAAAGTGCAAATATAAGTTATAAGAGTCCTCGTTAATTACTCCCCATTTTCTTTTCCCATGTCTGTTGCTGTTAGAGAATGGTGCCCTCCTGCAAAGTCACAAACATATATGTCTATTGACATGTGCAATGCACTTGTTACATTTCAAATGACATGAATAGGCTAAATGAGAGTATTTCAATGAGTTCCTCATAGAAAGGAAGAGTCTACAGCTTTGACTTCACCGCGCCATATAATTTTAAACTCATATATCACAGCTTTCATTTCTCACTTGTCTGCTTCTATCTCACTTATGATTGCTCATTGACAATCAAAAATGTGATGAAAACCGATTCAAATAATCCCACAGATATAAAAAATGACTTCCATTATTTTCAGAATACGCTCAAAATGAAGGCTTTTTGATGTCATGAATAACATGTACTGGGTGCAGACCATGTCTGGGCAGGTTTATTGCTCAAATATTATACGGTAGGTAGCAGAGAAGAGGAATGCAAGCCAGCTGGAGATATGAAATGCTGGACAACTAACATTAAACATTAAAAATGTCAACCTTGAAACCGTCTTACCTGCAGCAGCTCATCCTTCTCTTATTTGATATATGATAATGATAACATGTCCAGCTCAGACACAAATCTCTAGATTGATAACGTATTTTTTTCTCCCAACAACAAAAGAGAGAGAAAAAGCTAGTGATGCCGTAGAAGGCCAAGAGGAAAACAAATTTTCAAAGCACAGAATAGTCTTTAAAAAGATTACTTATTTAAAGTCTTGCATTTTATAGTTTTTTCTAATGATATTTCATGTAAAAATAAGTAGCAGCCATAATTAAATTGCTCCAGACCAGTGTGATTAAGACAGGTCTGTACATTATACATTATGATCTGGTAAATAGTTTTTAATGTGCTACCCATCTGCTTTTAAATCCATTGCGCCATTATAAAGCAGGTTCCCTCCTGCATCAAATAGCTTTAGATATAAATGACTGATAGCATGCCAAGTGAGGCTGGTGGAAAAACTAAATATAAATGCAGCCACTCTGTTTTTCTGTTAGGAGCTGTTTGCATTGTATATCATCTCTCCTCCAGTGAAAAACAAGCTCATAGGTCATCTCTGGAGTGGGACATTATGACCCACAGTCACATGTCGTTAGCCGATGTCTAGCAACTGCAGAAGTTATGATAAAGGGAAAAGTGTGCTGATAGAGAGTATAGGGTCTAGACCAGGAAAAGGTTGGGGCGGATAAAAAACATGGGCTGGTGTTTGACTCTACTGTCCAAACCTAGACAAGTTATGACTGTTATTATATTTAACATGGTGTCAAATGTAGGTGTGCTGCTGTTGGTACAAAAGGTCAAATATGCCTGCCATTGTCGGTACGCCATTTCAGGAATAACAGAAATACATATATCTTTATAGGTGTTCAGGTTCGTCAGCTGCTAGATAAGCTTGCCAAATTTGCTGCACTATTTTTCTTTCTAACTAGTTATCAAATTGTACTGTTATGAAGTAAGTGAGTGTGGTTGAAACTTGAGCTGCACTTGTATTTGTACTCTCTTTTTCTATTGAAGCTCACAGTTGGTGTGGACATCATTTTCAAGAAACTGCAGTGAGAGCAAACAAAATGACAATCATTTGCACACCAAAAGAAAGGGAATTAATTCTGTTAGCTACAGAGCCATGACTTTAACGGTTTCAAAATGACAAACTCAATACTATAACTATGAGCCCGCAGACAATGTAAGTGATGTGGTGATGTGATCAAACTCACAGTCACATCAATCCACTTAATGTACACTGACGTGATTGTTGCCAAGATCCAGCACAGGTCAGACATGCTTGTCTGAGTCAGAACAAGAAGTCTCATATTTAAGATGTGTATTGTAGTTTGGCATGAGTTAACTATGGGCCAAAGCCCCAAATTCACTGGTTGGAATGTGAATGGACTTTAGGGAGAAAGGGCAGAATTGGTGACTGTCTTTCTTTGGGGCTTGAAAAAACAAAAAGCAAAAAACAAACAAACCGGAAAAAACAGACCTGTACAGTGAACCATTTCTAAATCCAGTCTAAACATGATTGTCCTTAAATTCATTAGCCTGTACCACATCAGTTTTAGGCCCAAATCTTTAAAATACTAATATGAGAACAACCAAAGTCAAGTCTGTGAAATTATCCTAAGAATTGTACGCCACGGTGAATAAGATATATAATTTAACTCTACACCAACACGCACACTTATTTCTTAGTCGGCCATGTTTTTACATCAGAGTTATTGCAACAATGACGTGGTGAGTAGTCTTCGGAGTGTAGAGGTCATATGGTTGTACCGTGGCCCGGTTTCAGTAGATTTAATCAAGTCAGCACAATGTCAATATAGTTACTTGGAATGGCAGTAAACATTGTCACAGCACTTCTCAGAGGCTGCAGACTGTCGGGCTGTCTTCCAAACATCTGGCCTGCTGTGATAGCCATCTCAACAAACCCAACTGACAAAAACAACCCTTCCCTCAAACTTTTATCCCTCTGCTCATCTCCCTGTCTATTTTACTTCCTGTTTTCAAATGACTGAGACCCTTTTAGAAACAAAAAAACATTCGTAGAGTCGAAGCATCAGCACATCTGAGCTACAAGCAGATAACAACCACATGAAACCTCGTATCAAAACCTAAAATCACTGTATTTTTCACCTCATAGTTCAGTAATACAGATCACCGACAGCCAGTACTTAAGAGGATCTACTGTGTAGCCTCAAGTGTGTGTGTGTGTGTTTGTGAGAGCAAGAGAGTGAAAGACAATGGGGACCGTTTATTCTGTTGCAAACAGGCTTCCTGTAAGTTATTTATAACTTAGCTGATAACTGACTTAGATGTCTGAATCTGTCCAAACAATGCGTTATGTATCAACCTGTACATCAAAGGGATTTAATAAAGTGAAAACAGTATACAGATGCTGTAGATGGCATAGACGGCAAGAATCATCCCTATTCATTCATAGATCAGTGCAGAGGGATTTACTGAGTTGTGGTTTGGCCAACTTAAACTTTGTTTTCTTAGCCAACATTGGTTGGAGTGTCGATCTTTTCTCATTCTATATATAAAGATTAAAAGAGGTTTATTGTCATTGGTGGAACTAAATGAAAAGTACCCATCCATCAGTGCAACAGGTCTGAAGGTAGCTTTGAATAATGTTGTTTGAGCAGGAAAATTCAGTGAATTAGTCTGTATTAAATCAATATGCGCCCCACCTAGATAGTAATGGAGAGATGAAGGAATTAGAAACACTGGAGATTTCTGTGTTTTGATGAACTGAAAGACACAACCCCAAAAAAAGAAGTGCCAGTTTACATATTCTGCATATCTGGTGTTTGTGAAGGTACTGCACTACTGTTTCTTCCTTGTGTCCAGCCGTTATCTGTATCACGTCCTTCCAGGAGCTGGCAAAAGCAAGCGCGGCAGCAGTTGGTTCAGCCACGTCACCTCCAGTACATTGTGGGGCTTGCTCCATTATTTGGATCCCCCCCCCCCCCACACACACACACACACAGACATCAGAAGCACTTAAGTTCCAATTCTTCATGGATGCCTTGCACTGTCCTTCACTGACCGATTCAGTGTCTTCCAGACAGTCCAAGGTTGGTTGTGACCGCTGGGATGAAGCCTCTCTTCATCTGCTAGGGCTGTCTGGCTCCCAAGGCTGCTCCGTCGCTCCTGCCATCCGGCAGTCCTGGTATCAGTTGGAGTGGTCTCCGGAGCGTCACTGGTGTCTGGAAAACTCCTGGAGCCGAGTTGTTTCTGGACGTTGGAATGTTCATGGAGTAGAAGCCGGTTGTTGGTGACCTGCACTCCTCCCAACAACTTTAATGTGGATAATATTGTAATCTACAGCACTTCTTTCCACACTTTACAATGTTTTGAACCCAAGCTCCCGGAGACTGCAACAAGAGTATTAACATCAACTGGTGGGCAGCTGTTTGACAGCTGGCATGCTTTTTTTTGTTTGACTAACACGATACTGTAGATAAGTCAAGCCAAAAGGAACAAAAGTGCCATCCCTAGACCTTTAACTTGTAAGACAGAGCTGATATGAATCTTTGAGCTCACATTTGCCTTTTATAATTCTTGACCTTTATAACACAGCAGCTGCAGCAGAAGAAGTTGATAACACATCTAGAAACAAAAATCCTGCAAGAGAACAAAAGGATCTTCATCAGAAATGTGGAAAATGCTTGTCAGTTTCTTGTATTTATGATGTGAAAATTGTTACAACCAGCTGGTGTCTCTCGCTACCAAACAAGGTGCTATGTCAAAGTGAGAATGTTTTACATCGTGCAGCAATACTAAATCAATACTTTTTATTAGCAATAAATCAAATAACTTGGTCACAAACACACTGAGGTTTATCACCTGACCATAGACCATAATTTTAGTTTATGGCTCGAAGCTTTACTGTTTAGGTTCACCCTCCTATCACAGCTCCTCACACATTTTCAGAAGCAGCAGGTAAACCAATTTTCCTTTACCTGTCCCCCCCCCACCCCTCCTCCCAAAAAAAAGCCTTCACGGTGAATATAATGGGACATATCACTTAGAACGAGGCAGATATTTCCCTCCGGAGTTGGTGGAGATAAGCCTGGAAGTAAAATCAACGTCAACACTGGACTTCATCAGGCAAACAAAAACACATCCCTGAATGGATGTTGCTGCTTCTCCTTGATGTTCTCAAAGGAAGTTTCTTACTAAAAAAATAAACACATAAAGAAAGTACTAAACTTTATGTACAACATTCTTACAAATTACACCAAGCATACAGGTAAATGCAAAAAGTCCAGCTATAAATACCTAAATGAATAACAGAAAGTTGGTTAGTGTCATTGCATAACTTATCCCAGTTTTCAGGTTTTGTAACTGCAGCTTGTTTCCTTTCTTGAACTAATGTAACACTATTAGAAATTCTTCCTCACTGTTTGAAAAGAGCCAGTGGCCAAATAGCAAGTAAACAGCACAACTTTCTGTACAGTTTATTGTTTCAAAGCAGCAAAGAAAAATAAAATTTCATTAGTTTATAGATCAAAATTGTCAGCTAAGATATTTGGCATTGGATCAGTTCATTGACTCACTGATCCTTCATTTTAAGCAGTATTGGAGGTCTTTGCCCATCAAAATCAGAATCAGCATACAGTACAGACCAAAAGTTTGGACGCACCTTTCACCTTTCATTCATTCAGATGAATAGGAAAGCGTGTCCAAACGTTTGGCCTGTCCTGTAAATCTAGATTGACATAGTGAGTTGAGGAGCAGCAGGAACCTAAAGAGCACCAACCCAAATTTACTGGTACAATGGAGTTGTATCATAGAAAAGTGTCGTTGCACCCGAGAATATAAAGTAATAAGGAATCATTTTGAAGATTGATCTCAGCTCCCAAGGCCACATCTGGAATTTTTAATATTTATAGTCTGACCTTTAAAGTTGAGAGATTTTGAAATTTAAAAAATCATAGATAAAAGAGTAGGGGCAGGCAGTAAGACGATATCTAAGTGTTAGATTAAAAAGTTTCTATTTACATATTAATGATAATAATGTGATTATATAGTGCAACTGCTGTGAAGTTCAAAACTTAATCATTTATATTATTCAGCAACCTGGATTCAGTAAAGAGGCTTCACAACCAGAGACTCAGACTTCTTTTTTTGTATCAACACTGAAGAAACTTTGAAGCGTCTGACGAGCTTAATGTCACGGTCATAATCTTATCCTCCTGACCGCCAGAAGAAAAAAAAAATGTCCAATCACATTTTTCCACAATTCCCCAATAACTGTGAGGTAATTAGAATACTGAATACATTTTTTTTTTTTTTTTGAAAAATGAAAGCTTTTATTTTTAAGATATCATGTGTCCACTACAGTGGACTGAAACTGAACTTTGAGGCCCAATACATCTGAATGTTTGGATATCCTAGACAGCCCATGTAAATAGAATTCCCAAAGAATGTCTTCAGTTCTTCAGGAGTGGTTTTCAGTGTTGCTCCAGACAAGGACTTAATGCTGATTGGTGCACAGGGCCATTCCTTCAAACACGGAGTCATCAATGTACTGCTTAAAATAGTCCATTGGGGTCCAGTTTTGGTGTGTCATGGCATCATTGCTCTGAATAATGGGAGCAGAAAAAGCAATACAGACATAAAAACAAAGTTTAAAGTGATCATATAACTGATACTGTATGCTCTTCAATAAAGGAGTGACAATGTTAAATGCTTTGAATTTCTTAGATAGACTTGTGAACATCTCTGATCACAACGAACAATAAGACAGCTGATGATAATGGTACTGGTACAACAATACCACAGCGGAGCATTAAAAAAGATAAATCAAGATGCAAACATCTATTGATTTATTTGGATAGTGGAAATACGAACATCTTACTGTTGTGAAAGTTTGAAGGGAAGAAAAGTTAATGTTTATATATATCATGTTCACTTAAAGGACAACACAGAGCTGGGGTTTTGTGAAATAATTTTTCATGTTTTATATGATGCATTTTTAAACGTGTCCAAGGATTTTTAAAGTTTTTGCATCTTCAGAGATTGCTAAACCTCAGGCTGATTCTGTAGTCATACTTGCTGCATCACAACAGGGAACATGATTAACCTATGGAAAATCCAACACAACTGGTTTGTTACCTGGTTTGCTGTAGTATTTGCTTTGGGTCCAGGAGTAATAAAACGTGTTGATTCTAAGTATAGCAGAAAGAATGGATGGTTGAACCGGACACACAATTAAATTTGACACTGCTCGAAAATTCCATCATCAAAGGTAAGTAATATATGATTAAGATTTGAAAAGCAAGATATGATGACTGTAATAATTGTAATAACAATAATTGTACAATTGTTTCTTGCAGGTGTTGAAAGCATATTGGAAGAGACAAAAGAACTGACAGGTATGGATTTCTGAATCGACAAAGCCAATCATATTTGCAAGTGTCAATGTTTTATTATGCTCAATGAAACTTCATTTGTCACCGAATGAGTAGGAAAGAAGATTTGAGGCTTTGGGCCCATGCAGGGAGATCTTATTCATCAGCCAATTGTTTGGCAAACCGGTTTGAATAATGGCAGAGGCAGCCACTGAGACGTGGGTCCATGGAGATGGAGATTATGTGTTTGATGCCCTTCAGGAGTGAAATTTCTTCTTCAGCTGCAGATTCCACTGCTTGCAGCTCACACTGTTGACAGTGATGCAACTTTTGATGTCAAGCAGAGAGGAATACACAAGGGATGAAGGAAATCCAAGGGACCCTTGTCTCCAGACGCCCCAGAGCGTGCCTCCAGGCTGTTGCTTTGGCACAGACCACTAGGGATTCAATATCACAGGGGAAGTTCACACTTCCACACCCAATCTGTGGATACCTCAGCCAACACCATCGACAGAGACCCTTCCTAGCTGTCCCATCCACAAATGCAGTCTTTTTTTTTCCATTTTTTTTCTTTGTTGGTTCTTTTTAATGCCTGATCCCTGTCTTCCTGTGATTAATTCACTTTCCTCCAATAATCCTGCCGGGAGTTAAATTTATGCGCAAAAATCTTTAACTATCTCTTATATGATTTGTACATTTGAAACACTGAATGAAAAAATTCTGCAAAGCATGGCATTTTCACTCAATAAACTTTGAAGTCTTTCATATCTCATGCAGAAATTAACTAGGCTGATAAAAGGTAACACTAAACTTTAATATGACAGATCTGGAATTTATATCTTAAATTAAATTACTATGGCTGATATGTTTCCCAAATGATCCATGCAGGTTAAAAGAATTAAAGATATAAAGATGATGATCTCCTCATCCGAAGTCACTGCTGCCTTCACATATTTGATAATGCTTAGGTGTTTGTCACATGCAGGAGAAGCACTTGAAAACAATTAGTGTTATTGATTAGTTTTTATTTTTATTTTGGCTTGTTTGTTTTTTTGTTTGTTTTTTTAGTGTGTGTGTGTGTGCATTTCATAATTCTTTTTCACAAACCCTTCTGCATTGACATCATCTACCTTTTGTCACCTCAGATATATTAACTGTTGTCAGCATTAATGCATTCGTCCCTCACTTCTGGACAATCATTATCTATCTGCTGTGCACAAAGCCATGATAACATGCTGCAATACGAGCAAACATGAGCTGCCATGTCATTCCATTAAAGGTTTGATAAAAAGCCAATTCTCGTGTTTTTGCACATTTCTTTTGTTCCGTTATGTCTGAAAACAGTAAATGATGTTGTAATGCGATGTGCCTTTTAAAACTTACAGTTAGGCATGTAAATGGTAACTAAGGGAATCCTACAGAGATATAGCATGAAGGATCCATCTTTTCTTTAGTGGGCCAATATTACAGTATGAACATGAGAAAAGAGATTGTGCAATTCATGTTCCTGCCCATATTCACATACTACTAAATAATTGAGGGTGATGTAAGTTGCATAAGTTGCAGAGAGTCATGGAAGAAAATGAGTAGCAACAAACTGCAGGTTTCATGAAGACTGAAATGAAATCCATCTATCCACCCATTATCTATATTGCTTATCTTAACAGCAGGCTGGAGCCAGTCCCAGGTGACACTTCCAACAGGTCACAGCTCCTGCATACTTAAATGCACTCCAAACATTCATAAGGCCTCATGGATATACACAAAACAAAAAGCAAATCAATACATCTAATTTTTTCCCGCTAAGTACCTTTAAGAGACCCCAGGTCTGTGCTGCATCGCATTTTGGAAAGCACTGGCCTAGTTGGGCAGCAATCATTAAAGTGAAGTATTTTCATATCTAAATATGAGAGCCATTGCTTTTTAACTGCAAAGCATGCAAGAGAGAAGATGTGAATGCGTCGTGTATTAAAGCCATTTCACCTTAACATACAGCCAAAAAAATAAATCGGGCCACCGGAGATAGCTCATCATTTCCATTATCTCCATGGAGGGATACACCGCAGGAGTCTGTCAGGTTCCAGCTGATCTATCAGGTAATACGTTTTTACCTGAATGACCGCTTCAGAGCTAGCTCTACAAAAAGCAGATGACATATTGCATCAATATTTCCGACTGGCAGAACAGGTAATGTACAGTGTGGCAGCAGGTGTTCTTATCAGCAACTACTCGCGTGTACCATTTGCACTTTCTTGAAAACTTTATGTATCCAGGGAAATATTGCCGATAGCAATGATCTCGCGCTCTCTCTCTATCTCAGAGAGGCTTGCTCACACATTTATACTTATTTCACACCTGCAAGTTGCCCATTTATTCATAGCGGTACCTGTTTATTAATCTGTTGTTGAATATGGGTGTTGTAGAGAAGTAAGGGTTGAAGTGAAGATCTAGTGAACCTCTCATGTCTCAGCTGCACTTGCATGAGCATCTCTTTTTCCCCCTCTGTTAATCTTGGCTGCATTGTACCTTTAAAATAACTAGCAAGAAATGGACCGAGGGCAGGTGGCTCCACTGGCAGAGTACCTGAATAAGGCGGGCTATACACTTGAGATCAGAGGGGAGGTCACAGAGCAACTGGGACAACAAGCAACCACAATGGAAGTCTTAGAATTGAAAGAGAACTACTATGTGTGGCTTGAGCAACTCTGTGGCTACAACCTGTGACCGCACATGTAAAGCTTGATGCTGTGATCCTTTTTTCGTGAGAACTGGGGGTATCGAGAGGGTCATCTTTAAGTATAAACTGTGAGTAAGTGGCTCAGCTATAACTTTTATTTTTCTGTTCAGCAGGAATTACAGGAGAGCATGGGAGTAAATCTGGTGAATCAAACAGCCTTATAACAGTCCCGACTGGGCCGGTTAGATTTTGCACAACGTGCCTAACTTCTTCCACACTTTTGTGACACGCAAACATCTGATTCACGCTGAAAATCGTGCCAACAAATGTATAAAGAGCTAAGGCTTAAAGACGGGGAGGAGATGTCACCATACCAATAAACTGTGTAAGAGCAGGAGCGCCAGCACAAAGCAGAAGAATGGAAAAGAGGAAAGCGTCCGGAAACCATTTAAGGAGGAAGAAAGCAGAGATTTTGCCTTAATCCCTGCGAGGCAAAGCAACTTAATGGAAACGTCGCCTTATCGGGCATGATGCAGAGGCCTTACCAATGCTTCTGCTTGACTTTGATGTGTTTTGAGAGAGGGAGACCACAAAAGACAGCTTCACCACATGCACATAGAGCCTTGCAGCCTTTTAGTAGGCTGCACAGTGCATAAGATCTTTGTAAGCAAAGATACTGTGTTTTCAAAGTACTGGGCTTTTTAGCTATTCCTTCCCCATGTGACATGCACCTTATCAAACTGCATTTTAGTTTCAAATCCAGTGTTGGGCATGTTACTTAAAAAGAAGTTATTTGTTATAGTTGCTTGTTACGTCTCTTGAAAAGCAACTGAGTTAGCATTTAACACCTCTGACTAAGAATGAAGAGTTTGCCCCAGGAGTCAAAAATAGTATTTTTGATAGATGGCATGCGAAAGGGATCTGACTTCTTCCGGATAATACACCAATGTCCTTTCAGCAGCTCCAGCAGAATTTTACATTGCATCCAAATACCTTTTTGGGTACCTTCAAGTCTGTAATTTCATTCTGTCAAAGGTGAAAAGTCTCCCCGCGGACACAGATTTATTTTTATTGAACCATAAGGACTCAATACCTTTTCTTTCTCATTCTTAGTCGCTGTTCTACCCCATAGACCCATCAGATATCAGCAAGGTTATACAGAAGTGGGAACGTGATCTTGGTGGGCAATATATCGAAGATGATTAGCATGAAGCAATAGCCTTGATGAGAGAAGCCCAATGTAAGATACTCCATAGATCCCACATAACACCATCTATTCTTAATAAGATGGATAACCAGGCCTCTCCTATCTGCATTAAATGTAAACGGACTGTAGGGACATACGTTCAGTGTTTCTGGGAGTGTCGTTTGAGTTCAAGGTTTTGGAACAATGTAGCCCTGGAAGTGGATAAAAGTTACCAAGGGTTCAGGTCTCTTCATATTAGGCTTGCCTTCAAAAGCTTTGTCTGTCCCTCTTTGTTTTATTTTAATTTAATTATTCAATGTATGTATGTTTATACTTATTTATACTTATACTTGTACTTATTTATATATACTATATTTTTGTTGTATTATTTTTATTTCTTTTCTTTATTTATGTATTTTAAATGTTTTATGTTGATCTTGTTTTTGGTTTCCCTTGACGTCAGCCTCTCTGTCATTGCATCAATGTCATTTCAGATTTTTTGCTTCGACTGTACATGGTTGGGAGATGACACAGTATGTGTATATGTTGACAGATGTGGTGGAAGCGAGTGGCTAAGGGACAGGAGTGGAGCGTGCAGTGTGATGGCAGTGGTGGCTTTTTTTATGGTGTTTCAGATTTTGAAATGTTGGTTGGCACCTCCTGGCCATCGTAGTTTTTGGGTGAGGAAAGTCTTGAGCTATATGAGATTTTAGTTTGGATGGCGCTACATTTTGATATCTTTGTAAATGGAAAGCACTAGTTTGCTGTTTACGTTTTGAAAAAAAAAAAAAATAACTAGTTACCAGGGAAAGCAACTATTTCATATTTTTTTTTGTAGTAGTAATAATTTTAACTTTTTTCTTTCTAATGTAAATTTAAATTCAACAGTTTTTCAGTTATTTGTAATAAAATTAAATTGTTTATATTTTAAATGAATGAAATGGAGAGCTAATAAAATTAATTAGTTTTAGTCAGAAAGCACATTAATACCATAGCTGTACTTCCAGTATGTAAACGCCACCTTTAAAATGTCTTAACTCACCTCTGTGCCATTTTTCATGGTCATTTGTGTTTGTGTGTGCGCTTACTCAGTTCAATTATACAAACACACACCATGCAGTTGTCAGTAAAGTTAACAGTGGCAGTGTGTTAATGTTGGAAATAGAAATTAGTCACTGAGAAAAGGTAACAGTGTTTATTTTATCACCTTTCCAATCCCAGGTGACTCCACAGATATCGCTGTTGTACTCTAACATGCATTTGTCTTTATGATTTATGTGAAAAACTGTAAATGGAAAGTTGCAACTGTCCACAAGCTATCCCGAACTAAGAAAAGGTGCACTGTGATCATGCTCATTTAGCTTTAATTAATGAAAAAAGATACTTCTTAATCTGGCTCAAGTGCTTTTTTTTTTTTTTTTTTCCTGAGTGAAGCACAAATGTGCCACTGCCTTTGTCTAATATGAGGATCTAATTGTGTACTGCTAAAGCATATCCAGGCCTTTATTAAGTCCAAAATACAATTAAAAAGCAAGTGATATGTGAAACATGAGGTCATCCTTCATGCAGTAATTAAGAGACAGGCTGCGTTGATTCATGATGAGAGTGCTGAAGACACTATGTATTGAGGACGTTTGATGAAATATTAATATATCTGTAATAACAATGCCTTTGTACGTTGTTCCAGAGCACAAATGCCAAATTCCCGGCAGAGATAACAGCAGCGCTCTGTAATCACCATAGTGACAGTGTTTCTGGTTTTAATCAAAACACTGTGATGATCATGTAATACTAGCTGCCCACATCAAAACACTGCAAGTAAACAAAAGCAGAGACAAACTGCTCTCTGTCATAAGCACTTGTTGGTTCTGCTCAGTCGTGTGTGGCACCTGGACTATGATCTACTCCAGTAACACAGCAGAGACAGAGAAGATGCAATGACGTGAAATTCATCTTTAAAATATTTTTTTACAGAATCTTCTATACTAAACCCTCATGCACACACACACAAACACACGCAGACTGGTGGCTCTCAAGTCCATATATACTATTAAATACATGGAAGTTTTACCAATCACCCCAAAGCAATATAACTCCACTATGATAAAGATTACATTTCTAGCTTGACCTTCCAGTCAAAGTGCAAACCATCGATTCAGTGAAAAGTTCAGCAGTGCCTCAACTGTCTATCTGCCTGACTTTTAATCACAAACCATGCGATGCTGCTTAAAGTCAGCCTCAGATTAGGAGTGTTTTAAAAAATACTCACAGATATTGAAATCTGGCTGCAACCTCGCCCACACCAGACACACACACAGAGCACAAAATACAACAGGGTATCTTTTCTTGAATTATGAGCCACACTCAAACTACAAGATTAGAAAACAACAATGCATCACAGAGTCCAGGATATTACTAAGATTATCTTTCTAGTGGAGCTGCTCATCACCTGGCTTTCTTTCTCAAACACACACATACGAACACACCTGTTTCCTTCAAATTTAGGTTTTCGAGAAATTTGATGTGTTTGGGATATTGCAGAACACCTTGCCTTGATGGCATACTACACAAACCCTCTGCTACTGCCGGCATGGGGTCTCTATTGAAGTTCAAACACCTTCATTCAAGAAGAAGGTTTATTGAATAATATCCTGTAAGCCAGCAGTTGATCCTTTCCATTCAGTGGAACAGTAAGATTTCTACAATTTATTGTCTTCTTTGATGGAAAGCTGAGTTTCTGCTATAAACAGGGCCACCAAAGCAAGTGACTAGCACATGTGGCTCATTTGGATGTGGAGCAGCACATACACATCAGAAAAACTGATTTTTGGACAGCAAAGCAGTGTTTTGAGGAGGAAAATGACTCCAACATCTTTGACTGGAGTAGATTTTAAATGAAATATTCTCTCCGATCACGACAGACCTACTCAGCATCTGGTGATTTTCCACATTGCAGAGAGTGAGCTGTTTAGATCAGCTGCACTGGATATTTATTCAGTGACATGTAGCACCGCTGTGGCATGATTTATTGTAGCTGAGTTGTTTTGTGTCATCATTTAACCTGAAATAGCAGATCAGTAAAAAGACTCCAGCCTGACATGTTAAGATGACAAATTACAGGGAATGCTGCTCTGACACAAAAGGACAGTTGTTGCTCCGTTTTCTCTCTCTTGCACACTCTTGATCGGGTCAGCTGACCGTACTTACAACTAGAAGTGAAGTCAGTTGAAATGGCAAATGAAATTTGCCTCTTAATGAAAGACCTGACAAAAGTCAGCCATACTCGAGGCATATATTTGATCACAGTCTTTTATCAGTGGCCACTGGACAGAGCTCTCTCATTACCAAACACACACTGTGTCTAATGTCCACATAAATGATGCATGATGCTGGTCGCATGGTGGGAGGAAGCGGGTTATGGCCTCTGAGCACCACAGGCCTGTCCGCTGGGATCAACTTACAGTTACAGCTTAAAAAAAAGTGCAAGTCTATGGGAGCACTCCTATGGAAGGTAAATAAGAACAGATTACAGAAATTACATAAACTCAGGGATAGAAATGATTTACCTGGTAGCTTGAGGAAGTAACTACCAATGCTCTAAGATTGTTGAATGTGGGTTTCACTCATTACTTTTTAAAATAACATTTTTTTTTGTCAAAAACAAAATTATCATACAAAGAGAACTTCACCATTGAGGAGGCCTAGAAATGTTAAACCTGTTTGCAATATATAAATAAGAATGCAAAATATTTATTATTTCAGTGCCTTTTTAGTTTTAGTCTTTACTTGTAAAGCAAACTAAAAAAAAACAAACAAAAACACTCAAACAGGGTTTGGCGGCACAGGTTTAAAAGAAAGTAATTATACATTTACAACTTTAAAGGTTAAACTCTATTAAATTATTGAAATTTTACTTACATTCATCATACAATCTTATCAGATACTCTTCAGATTGACACAGTAAGTATTTTTTTTCTTTCATGATTCACTGCAGATAGAAGCAATAGAAACTGATGAAGCAAAAATTGATAGTGACCAGATCAGTATTGATGTACAGCAAGAAGGACATTGAGCAACTTTGATCCCAGATGAACAAGAAGGGAAAAGAATACTTAAAAATTGAGATGAGGTGATGGCAGGTACTTTTATTTAAAACAGTCACTAAATTGTCTTTTCATTTTATTTCATTTCTGCACAGATGTGAGGATATTCCATATTTCTTCGCATTTAAAATTTCTTCTCAAAAATCATATCATTTTTGGCAAAAACACTTTGCCTCGCTGTTATGTGTTGGTGATACGCTCTGTATCAATTTAGCCAAATATATATATTGACAACAAATCCTCACTGGGTCTTTATTTTAGGAGACATGGCTGCCAAGAAGAAACAAAAAGAAAAAAGAAAGTCATTGAAAGTTCCACAGTAGCTACTATACAGAGCTTTAAAATCACTTCTATGTCAACTGCTGTTCTCTAGAGTTGACTGTCAGCTTTGATTTAAAAAAGGCAAATTCATATTTACTGATAGGACGTTCACGTCTCTACTGGTCAAAGTGTCCATCAGCAAGGCAATGAACCTGCATATTACACTCTATTCTTTCAGCTTAGAGCATATGGAAAATTACTGTAATTTAGAAAGTGATGGGAAGAACTACATGTTATTGCTTGCCATGTGGATGAATTGAAGAAAAAATTAAAAAGAGGCGTGCTCCCGGTGTCATTACTGAATCTTTAACAGTTAGATAGCACTGTTCACCTTTGAGAAGTATGACAAAATTGCCATCATATCCTATATGTAAAAATCACACGGGAATATTGTTTGGAAGTTACACTGTCAAAAGATGTCAAAAAAAAAAAGATAGCTGTTACAAAGACTGAGCATTGTGGCTCAGAGTGTCATATTAGTAAAGCTCTATGAAGAACAGAAGCCAAAACCAAAGTTGGCCCTTTCCCATCAGTGCGACCTCTTTCTGCAAAAATATCTGCATCATCTTATACCGCTTGCCATATGCCACCATCCTAGATTAATATGATAGAATAATGCACCAAACAAATTACACGTCATCTTCTCTCTCTACCCTTTCATCGACGCCATAGAAATTTTTTTGGCCAGTGTTTGGACAGCATTATCTATGTGGCACAGGGCCCTTTGTTGCATTGAATAATTTTTCCAAGATTTTCATCAGAAGTTCATTTGAAAACTTCACCTTTGACGACACTTGTGCTGATTTTGTGTTTCTGGCTCCTCCTGCTGCTTTTCACACGGCTATAAAGTCAAAGGTGATGCATCAATCCATTCTCAGGGCAGCGTGTGGTTTAAGTAATGCACAGCCACAAATCGTATATTCTTCTCCCAACAGGCTTCTCCGCTGCACATTTACCCACAGGTTACAAAATCCTGCAGTGCAGACATCAAGACTGAAATGTACCAGTCAAACCAAAGAGACAGGCTAAAGCAATTAGAGAAGATTTTGGCAGGCTCTCGGCCCATTAGAAATCATTCAGTGTTTTTTAGATTCCGATTTCAATTTCACCAACCATTTTAGCAACATAAAATTAGCCATCTGTCAACATGGAGCATTGGCAAGATTAGAGCGTTTCTCTCCTTCAAAAGGTGCACAAATCCCCTTTCATGCCTTTGTCTCCAGATTATTGTGGTCGGAGTAATCTGTTGACCAGCTTCAGCTCGTTAGAAGCAAGCTCACACACTTGAATGAATCACTTAAAATACATTTCACTGCTTGTTTTTAAAGAGGTATAAGTGGCCCTGACCTCCTCCTACACGATCCCTCTCTGAATACTCCAGTATTCATCGCTCTAAGCCTGCCAACCAGTTGTTGCCGACTATCCCAGAGGGCAGATTCAAGACAGAGGGCAGAAGGGCATTTATTATCGAGCCTCCAAAGCTCTTCATTGCATTTTAAATATCACTATGAAATACTTTCTTTGTTTGGATTTTAATCAATTGTGTTATGTTTCTCTGAGAGGAAGTGAGAAAAAAAAAATCCAAAATCAAAGTCATTATTATTGTTATGGTAATCGAAGCAATGGTATTAACACCAATAAATTTAATATTAAGTAGTCGCATGATCTCTTTATGGGATGATGGTGTTTTTTCATCTAACAGTTCACATGCTTTGCATACGTGCTTTAAACAAGCCGATCATATTGTGTAGTTTTGTGTTACCTGTTTTTATGTGCATTAGATAAGTATTACTGGAGCAGTTTATACATTACAGTTAGCTAAACTGCTTTGAAAATTAAGTATGTGGCTGGCAATTAAAATGGCAGGTAACTTTAGTGTCTGCCAAAATTTATGTAGCACTCACAGAATGGGTTAGATCTGATTCACACGTGTCAGTCGAGGCTTTGGCAGCATGAGAAGGTGATAATGACTGTGTTAGGTTTAGTTCAACAACTTTTTCTAACGCGCCAGCTAGGACTTGAAACTAACAAAAAAAAGCATATGTATATGTGTGTATACACACACACACACACACACACTTGTATAGAGCATTCAGAGAAAGATTGTGGTCAAGGCTGAACAACGTTTTAAGTCATATTTGAGGGCTGTAATAAGAGCTGAGCAATTACACCATGATTCCAAATTTAAACAAAAAAAAATCAATGACAATCTTGATGTAAAGATGACTGAGGTGAGACATGAATTCCTGTTTTATGAGGGCAGAAAGCCTACGAAGATAAGAAGTCTCTTCAATTTTTTTCACTGCATCAAAGAGCTTTCAACGTGTGAATAAAGAATCATTTAAATGACAGGAAGTTGCCCGCCATTTGAAACAACAATGGACAGGTAAAAGGTCAAAACTGTAATCTTCCTGAGAGGCGTCGAAAGCCCCCTGGCTACACAATGATTGCAGTCCTTCTGCCACAGAAAATCAACTACAGCCAGTGTCTTGGTTGTATTTTTTATTTTCGTGTGTGTGTCTACAACATTGTTTGCCAACAGAATTTCAACATGCAGATGGCTTATTTTTGTGATCGATGATAAGATGCAGCGAGCAAAAGCAGAGGAGCTGTCACGAAGAACACTTTCTTTAAAATGTTGCAGAAATTTAGTTTTACAAATCAATAACAGCCAATTTAACATTTCCCTCTTCCTGCCTTTAACTGCTCCGGCCGTCCTTTTTCTCAAAATCACAAAATGTCCCTTTGCTGATACACTCTAGTAACTCAAATGAATTTCCAATTAGGCCAAACTAGCTCTGGTGGGGCAATAACACTGGCAGAGAAAATATAAAGAAAGCTCTCATTCTAAATCTGACTTGTAGAGTCTGGGGACTTCATGTCTGGAGTAAAGCAGGGGCAAAATAAATAAATCTCAGCTTTGACAGCCCAAACATCCCCTGGTTAGAAGTGACAGCACATCGGCTACAAGCAGACACTGAATCAAGCAGTCATTAATTGGACAATGGGGTCGAGGTAGCACTGGGTCTAACGAAGGTTGAGGACAGGCTGTCTCATTTTGATTTACTTAACCGGGTCTGACATCTGCTTGCTCAAAGTTATCAAAGGATATTTCCTCTGTAAGTGACTTACATTTAAATGTGAGTAATATACCATCTTACTCTGCAAATATCGCAGTGGGATATGTTCCTGAATTACTTTAAGCAATGAATGGCGGTTTAAACATGGACAAAAATCTAAAGTTGAAAAACAATTTTTGTTAAAGGTTGGGCTAAATAACTTGGAAATAAACTGCTGTTTTTCTGCAACAGTGAAATGACACTTATTAAACAATATGTGTAAGCGCCAAGAGTATCAAAAGTGCTTCTCATCTCATACATTCACAAAATCAGAAAAATAGAAGCGACTTCTTGTTGTGGTTTTTAACCAGACGATTTGTTTGACGAACCCTAACCCTGTATTCTTGGTAAATGTGTTATATTTGATCAATGATGCTGTTCGTATGTGAACACTGACTTCAGAGCCATGAATCACAGAGCTCCGTGTCCTTAACTGTCAACTGTCAATTAAATTTGTTGCAGTTGTTTTTGTCTCATACTTCCAATCATCTTTGGCCTAGTGCAAATGTACATAACATGTTTGCACATACATATATGTATTTTATTATGGTTTGTGACTTGCAGGGATTTCTTTTTGTGCTTGTGAAAACTCACTGGATAATTATTTTGGTTATTTAATTATATAAATTATTATTCATACTGCAGATTTATTTTCCAAAAGTTTGATATAAGTTTGAGTAGCAGGTTTATAAGTAGAGGATCCCATGCTAAATTAATTTGTTTATATTAACCTTCCACCTTCTCTCGTGTGGCCAAGAACTGATTTTTTTCCTTAGTGTGCATTTGCTGGTGTGTGTTTGACGGAGACAATTAATCACACTTTGAAAATAATTTTCTTGGGATTTCACGGGATGAATTTGTCATTTTCATGAGTTTAGGCATACTTAGCAGGCCCCAACACGCCATCCATTTCTCCAGCCGTGCATTCAATCAGGAGGAATCCTCAGCAAAGCCAGGTAGGCTTTTCAATCAGCTTCACTAAAGAGCCGACAGGAAACCTTGTAATCTCCAAATAATTGCTGACAACTCATCCATGTTCTAATACATAATGACATGCATTAGAACATGGATGAGTTGTCTGCATACAGTATTACACATATATGCTGCACCTTTTATACTTTTTTTCTCAAATATTATGATATTGAGATATATGTTGGCTTTGATTTATTTATGGAAACTATTCACATAGTATTTAAGGTGCCTTCACTCAAACATTCATTTTATTGGAATACAGCACTTACAGCACAACACTTTATTTAATTTAGGTGATGCAACTTTGTCTTTGCGTTTCCACTGAACATTCACTTGTTATCTGATTGCTCTAATGAAAATGATGTGATTCACATTAAGTTTTACTGAGAGAACATACTCATTGGAGATTAGAGAACTTTCATATTTTAATATAAGATTTTTTCCTGTCACACTTCAGGTCTGCAGATGTTTATGCCAACATTGCCACCTTTCTGCTTGCTACAACCATAAAATTTTTGTTTTTATTTTTTTTTTTTTAATCTATGACTTCTGATTCAAGAACATTAGTCTCTCTTTTTAGAACTATTTTGTTAGTTCATCTCTACATTTGCACTGTACAACATGAATAAATGTTAACTTGCATTATTAATAACAATAACTGTGATAAGATAATAAGCATGTATATTTGCTGAGGTCAAACTGTTATACACGCACATTTTCAAAATGGTCATAAGGTGCGTTTTGCCATGATATATTTTGTTGAATGGATTTTTTTTGAATGCTTACAGATTAGATTCAGACACAACGATGAGCTTTTGGATTATTGATATCCCAGTTATGACAACTTTAATTTCCCACTAAAATAAATGAGCAACATTAGATCACTGACTGGCTGAAACAGAGACAAAGAAAAGCTCAGTCATTGGCAGAGCAGACTGACATCTTTTGTGAGACCTTCCTAAATTGAGGGTCCATTAAGTAGCTTCAACAAGCATTTGCATGTTGCTTGAAATGCATCTCAAAGTGAAAAAGGTGCAGCTTCAAACTGTTTTAGGATAGTGATATAAAGAAAGGATGAATAAACATGTGAATCAGCCTAACATGGTCATAACATGATACTGTGTGGTTTCCAGTGTTGCTGTCAGTCGTGCAGACACACATACAATAGTCCACCCTCCCATCCTCCTGTCATGATTTTGTCCCACCAAAACCCAAACACAGTCACAACAGAGTAAATGGCCAGAATGTCAGAACCAGAGGACGAACAGTGGGTAGAGTAAAAGCTAGACGTTTTGAGCACTTCCTATCAGAGTTTTCTGAGTTTATATCAGAGTTAGTACTTAGTACAGATAAAATCATTATACTGGGAGATTTCAATATACATGTTGATGTAGAAAGCGACAGCCTTAGTTCTGGGTTTCTTTCCCTACTAGACTCAATTGGCTTTTCCCAGCACGTGAATGAACCCACTCACTTTTACAATCATATCCTTGATCTTGTTCTAACTTATGGCATTGAAATTGACAAGCTAACAATTCTTCCCCAAAATTCTCTCCTCTCTGACCATTACCTTATTACATTTGAGTTTACTTTAATGGGCTCCACAGCATTGAGGAATAAATTCAGCTATAGAAGATGTTTATCTGAAGCTGCTGTGGCTAAATTTAAAGAGAACATTTGGTCATCATTCCCAACAATGCCATATCTAAATTCAAATGAGGATTTCTCCCATACGCAGGTTGATGACCTTGTGACTAGCACTATGGCCACACTGCGTTCGAATCTTGATAATGCTGCCCCTCTCAAAAAGAAAGTATTCAATCTGAGGAGGCTGGCTCCCTGGTATAGTTACCAAATCCGTACCTTGAAGCAGACATCAAGGAAATTAGAAAGAAACTGGCGTTCCAGTAAGTCAGAAGAGTCTCACAGAGCCTGGAAAGATAGCCTAAAAATGTATAAAAAAGCTCTCCGTAGTGCTAGAAGTTCATATTACTCAGCACTCATAGAAGAAAACAAGAACAACCCCAGGTTTCTCTTCAGCACTGTAGCCAGGCTGACAGAGAGCCATAGCTCAGTTGAACCAGTGATCCCCTTAGCTCTAAGCAGTGATGATTTTATTAGTTTTTTTTCAGACAAAATTCTCACGATCAGAGAAAGAATTTATCAGCTCTTGCCTACGTTAGATAAAAATCCCCTTCTGAAGACGGCAACTGCTGAATCAGCTGCGGCGCCTCTTTTACATCTGGAATCATTCTCACCTCTAAATCTCTCAGAGCTAGCTTCTATAGTTTCATCATCCAGACCGTCAACCTGTCTATTAGACCCAGTACCAACTAGCCTCTGTAAAGAGATCTTTTATTTAACTGAGCCGTTCATTCTAGATTTGATTAATCTGACTTTATTTCTGGGTTATGTACCTCAGACTCTTCAGACCGCGGTCATCAAACCCCAGCTTAAAAAGCCTAATCTTGATCCAGATGTTTTGGCAAACTATAGACCCATATCGAACCTTCCATTTATTTCTAAAATCATTGAGAAAGCTGTAGCAAAACAACTACACGAGCATCTGGATGGGAACAGTTTGTTTGAAGAGTTTCAGTCAGGATTTGGAGCCCATCATAGCACAGAAACAGCGCTGGTTAAAGTCTCCAATGACATTCTAATGGCCTCAGACGATGGATCAGCCTCCATACTTCTCCTTCTAGATCTCAGTGCTGCATTCGACACCATACATCATAATATTTTACTACAGAGACTGGAACATGAAATTGGAATTAAAGGAACTGCACTAAAGTGGTTCAAATCCTACTTATCAGATAGACATCAGTTTGTTCATGTAAACAACAGCTCCTCCTCATGTACTGTAGTCAGTCATGGAGTCCCGCAGGGTTCGGTACTTGGACCAATCCTCTTTACGCTTTATCTGCTTCTTCTAGGCAACATTATCAGGAAACACAGCATCAACTTCCACTGCTACGCAGACGATACTCAGCTGTACCTATCAATGAAGCCAAATGAAGTCAGTCAGATAGTCAGACTGCAGGCATGTCTTGAAGACATAAAAGTCTGGATGACTGGAAATTTTTTACTTCTCAGCTCTGACAAAACAGAAGTTATTGTACTCGGTCCTAAGCACCTCAGAAAAATACTATCTAATCATCTCATCAGTCTGGACGGCATCACTTTGGCTTCCAGCTCCACTGTAAGAAACCTTGGAGTAATTTTTGACCAGGACATGTCCTTTGTCCCTCACATAAAACAAGTTAGTCGGGCAGCTTTCTTCCACCTGAGAAACATTAGGAAAATCAGAAACATCCTCTCTCAGGATGATGCAGAAAAACTAGTCCATGCATTTGTAACTTCGAGGCTGGACTACTGTAACTCATTACTATCTGGATGTCCAAACAAATCTCTAAAAGGCCTTCAGTTAATTCAGAACGCTGCTGCACGAATATTAACAGGAACTAGGAAAAGAGATCACATCTCTCCCGTGTTAGCTGCTCTTCATTGGCTGCCAGTAAAATATAGAGTAGAATTCAAAATCCTTCTTTTAACATATACAGCTCTTAATGGCCAAGCTCCATCATATCTCAGAGAGCTCATAGTTCCTTACTGTCCTAGCAGGCCACTCCGCTCTCTAGATGGAGGTTTACTTGTGGTTCCTAGAGTCTCCAAGAGTAAATCTGGAGGCAGATCGTTGAGTTATCAGGCTCCTCTTCTATGGAACCAACTCCCAGCATCGGTCCGGGGGGCGGACTCTTTAGTAACTTTCAAGACCAGGCTTAAAACTTTCCTGTATGACAGAGCGTACAGTTAAAAAGTCCTCTACTCTTTAGGTATGCTGCTATAGGCCTAGGCTGCTGGGGGAAGGACTGAGCTTCTCTCTCTCTCTCTCTCTCTCTCTCTCTCGCTCTCTGTCTCTCCCTGTCACCCTCTCTCCCTCTTTCTCTCTAACTCCCTCCTTGCATGCGCTGATAAAAACCATCCTTCTTAAAAAAAAAAAAAAAAAAAAAAAAAAAAAACACAGTTTCACCCAGTTCTAAGCATTTATACTGCATTTACTAACCATGTTCTGCCAAAGTCTCTGTCTCTCCCAGTTCCTCTCCTCTCTCTCCCTGTCCTCATCCTGCAGGTGGTGACTCATCTCCATCCCATGTTCCTGCAACACCTGCTGGTCCCATATAGCATGAATTCTGTATTACAGCTCAACTCCATGAACTTCATGCAACAACATGTTCCTGCCTACACCCCCCCCCTCCAATGCCTGCCTGCCCGTCTCTCTCTCTCTCTCTCTCTCTCTCTCTCTCTCTCTCTCAACCCAACCGGTCGAGGCAGATGGCCGCCCCCCCTGAGCCTGGTTCTGCTCGAGGTTTCTGCCTCTTAAAGGAAGTTTTTCCTTGCCACTGTTGCCAAGTGCTTGCTCATCGGGGGATCTGTTGGCTCTCTTTAAATAAATTTATAAAGAGTTTGGTCTAGACCTGCTCTATATGTAAAGTGCCTTCATGTAACTGTGTTATGATTTGGCGCTATACAAATAAATCTGATTTGATTTGATTTGATTTGACTTCAAAAACTCACTAAAATCAGGCAATTCTGTGTCTTCATTATGCCGAAAAGTTTCCAAACACAGTTTTGAAGCAAAAAAAAAAACAAAAAAAAAAAACAGTTATTTTTGCCACACCAGTACACCTGATATAAATTTCCACATCAGCTTCAGAGATTTAACATGACCGCACTGTACTGCTCTTCATGGAAAAAGCGTCATGTTTTTAATCACAACAGCAGAGACAGATGAGTTGGCAAATTTTAAATTAAATCTGTATTCTGCAAGCCTGGAGAAACTTCAATCTTTTCAAATTACATTCAGTGTTTTTTTTTTTTTTTTATGTAAACAAACATTGGGTCTAGATAATGTGCGCCCCCCCCCCCCCCCCCCCCCCCCCCCCAACACCACCACCACCACCACCCACCACCCACAAAGAGAGTCATAAACTGCCAAGGTGAGGTATTTTTCACAACCTTGATGAAGAGCTCCATTAATTGTTGAGGTTTGCAGAGGGGAAGGAGCAGAGGATACAACAAAGGAGGATGAAAAATAATTGTTGGGAACAGTTCTCATTTCATCACAGCCTGGAGCCCAAGGAGATGGGGCTACAGTGTTGAGCGGTGGGAGGGAGGGCGAGGTAGAAGATGGGGTAGAGGAAGATGGTGTTTAGGAATTAATTGCAGGAGGAGAGTTGCTGCAGGCCTACGAACTGAAGGGAGAAGGAAAAAGTGACGCACGATGGTCAGGCATGACCATTTTGAGGGACGGTAGAGTTTGGATCTCGTTCCAAAGGAAATACTGATGACACAAAAGACATAAATATTTAACGCACTTGTATGAATGTTACTTAATATGTTTTTCTTCAAAGTGACCAACACTCATTTTAAAATCAAGATGCCATGTCAGGGAGTATTATTGTGCCAGATACTAACCCTTTGGCAGGTTTTGCTGGAAGTTAGCTGCAGTGATGTAAATCTGTGACCGCTTCCAACATCACAGCTGGGCCCGCAGCCCAGTTTTTCATCATGTGTCATATCTGTATATGTGGATAGTACTAAGCACATTCATGCTGTCTGAAGTCCACCAGCATTATGTTATCACAGCCAGTTAAGCAGGTGGTTTTTTTTTATTTAAAAACCGGGTTGTGCAGCATATATAGCACATACAGAGGGCTTGGATCCAGGCACACTGTAATTCATCTACAGATGTGCTCTGTTTGATTTTATCCTCATTCAGATCTGGATTGCATTAATGCATGGATTTACAATTTTTTATGCTTTTTTCAAGTCTTAAAATAATCAGCTGCCCATACTATCCTATTAAAGACTGCCCTTAAAGATTTCCGCATCCAGGTTATCAGGGACAAAACAATATGGCAAAGTCATTATTGTCCATGTTGTGGAAGAGGCATATTAAAACCTCAGGTTGGCACAGTGAACAGGATTATTAGACTGGGTGATGTTATTTTGTAATTTGCATCCCAAAGAAAAAATAGAGGGAAAAAGATGGAGGCTCTGTAGTATATTTTATTTTATATTTCTTTTTTCTTCTTCTCAGTTTCACTCAAATATATATATATATATATACTGTATATATATATATATAAAACAAGTTGAAAGAGCACTTCTTCTGCTCTGTGACTCAATGCTATCCCACTCTGAAGGAGAAATTCAATTAGATACAGGCACCATCATCCTGGCCTTCATTTAACTGTCATCATTCAGTTTCACGGGGGGAGTTCAAACATATCACCCCCACTGATTGATGGCGGGTAGTTGGATGACTGGAATTGCTGTTCTCACCTCAGTTGTAAGACAAGCCACCTCAGCAGATAGTAATTGCTCCGTGCTCCAAGGTTCATCAATGCATTAAGTTATTGGCTTGATTGAAATTATTAGTCTCATAGAAGGGAAACAGGGCAGAGAGGACCCCTTTCCATTTTTAGAGTGTGGAGAAAAAAAAAAAAGATAAAGACTTGAGGATCAGTGAGGCTCATTGTCAAATGTGAGCTTGCATGTATGTGAGAAATCATGCTGTTCTTTTCATGATTAGCTAATATTACCAATTGAGAAAAATGTCCAGAAAGAAAAATGAGAGAAAGAGGAAAACCCTAACATTATCCAGTAATGTGCCTCCTGGTGAGAGGCTGACAACACAATTTTCCATTCATGGACGCTTTATCCTGAAATTGTCTTTTTGCAGACGAAAATTAAAATAAAAAATAACGACGGTATGGTTCTGTGAGCATAGGCCCGTTGGTTGGGTGAAGGTTTACATTAAGGACACATGGATTGGCATGAATTCTTGCATAAAGAGGAATTCATTCATGTATGTGATAATACCTGATTCATTACTGAAAGTACAAGAATTAACAGTATCTCATGCATCCTTAAATGCAAAAACGTTGCATTATTCAATGCAGCCGCTGCATTTTATTCCATTATCGTGATGACTGAGTTATTAAAGGGTGAGTTCACCCAAACACAACTGTCTAAGCAAAGTGGGAGCTGAGATGAGAGTAGATGGCCAATGAAGAGACAAAGAGCTTTGGTTCATACTCATATTCATAGTTATCTCAACACTGCGAGGTCTATGGATTACCCAAAAGAACTGGAGATTTACTGTTGTGACTTTAAACAGTTACAGTATGTTTGTGGTACTTTGAGCAGCACAAACACAACATCATGTTGCTGTACTTACATTGTAATACCAGTGGTGAAGATCTCCAACCCACCAACTAAAGCACATTCAGTGCCTGCCGTGTTAATTCATTATCTGAGCATGTCCATCTATACTGAATAATATATCTGAATCGGAATAAATGGGAGGAGAAAAAAAAGTCACATTAAAGAGCAGAACACAGGAATTCATCAAGGCCACACTGGAATTTTTGTATGAACGTATATACCCATAATGAGAACTGATAAAACTAAGATCATTCTGCTTGGTAACAAACAGCAGAGCGTCAGCATTAGTACATATCTTGCGTCTCCTTGTGTCTCCTACTTGTGCATCCTTCATCAAACAAACATGCGAGTTCACTTTTGGAACTCAACACTACAGTGCATCTTTGATATGTTTAGAGAATATAAACCAAGCACGACTCTTTGGTCTGAACTAGCTGACCTGAGTCCATGGATCTTAGTCCTGACTAAACATGGAGAAGCAGCATTAACGTTTATGCTTCAAACAAGTGGAACAAACTGCCAGTGGAGGTTATATAAGCACCAAATGTCGATTCTTTTAAATCCAGCTTAAAAACATTTGGACTCTGTCTGTAGTCAAATGCACTTAAAAACAAATCCGATTACCAAGGAGTAAAAAGAATTTCACGTGGCAGAGCTGGAGGACTTCCTGTGCGCAGGCAAACAGAGAATATCTAGCAGTGTCAGGGTGTTTGTATGACTTTCATGTAATCAAAGGAATGAGAAAATATTTCCATGGCTGTCAACACATAGTAAGGCCATACCACCGCTGACATCAAAAGAAATGGTTTGACATTAAGTCAGATGCCAACATTTGTTTTACTCAAGTCAAAACATCTACGATTGAAATGGAAGAGACAGACAGAGGGAGATGGATGCGCTGATTCACTTCGCATTTGACATTATGCTATAAATGTTTTCGATCTGCTTAGTGAGTATTTAAAGATAATTCTACATACCAAAAAGAATGGTGGAATTTAAAACACTCATTTTATCATTTATGACTTTCACCACATACTTTAAATGTCTATCGGTGCACTCATAATAACACAACAAGACTTCCTATGATGTGTCTTTGTTTTGGTACACTTACTGAACTTCCATTTCTTGTATTCTCGTCAAATTGATGCAATAATAATAATGTAAAGACATTCTTTATTTCTTTTTTATCATGTCAAAGACTTGAAGAAAAAAAGGGAGAAAAGAGAAAAAGAGATTTTTAAATAGCTCAAAAATTTCAGCTTCATCTCTTGAACAATGGTGTGATGGACACACCTCCTTCGACCCATTACAATCACTCTCTCTTAAAAGCATTAGTATGTCTTTGGTTACCTTGGAAACAAAAGTTGAAAAGGCTTTGCCCTGAGAAGCACAAGGACACATTTTAGTGTTATTGATGAGAATATTAATCAAATGTCAAAAAGTTAATAAAGGCCAATATATTAATTGATTTATCATTTTGAGTTGAGTGTTAGATGGAGAACTCTGTGTACAGGAGCCTGACTTTGTCCTTTCCATTTCAAAACAAGTGAGGCAGCTAAATTGATAAGTGATTAAAGCGGGACATGATTGATAGTTTCACATCAGCATAGCTGACCATGATTGTCTAAGGAAAGTTTCTTCTTTTTTTATGTATACACCGCTGATTTCCCTTTTAAAAGCTATTTATGATTAAGTTTTAGCCTTAAAATTGTTGCTCTGCAGCTCTCTCAAAAATCTAAACATACTGACATCAAGCATCAAAAATACCAGACCAGAAAGGACCACTAACATTTCCAATACTCTACTGCTACTATTGCAATAGTGGACCTGAAAAAGGAGGATGCTATTTTCACAGCCATATGCAGTTTCCCAGGAAAATCCAATGATATGGCGTAAAGGTCACGGGGTTAAAGTCCCAACGTATTGTACTCTGCTGCACGGGCTAAAAAAGATATTCTTTACTGAACTTAATGAACATAAAGTTCAGGTCTGAAGGGTTTAAATGCGCACAGTTCAATGTTGATACTAATCCTTTGACTCATGGCAGGGCATTTTTGTGTGAGCAAAAGCGGGCTGTTCCTTCCCCGGCAGTAGTACAGATAACACAAAACTTCTGCGTCATGACACATCAGGGGTTTGATCCCATTTATTCCAATTATTTTTGTGGGGGTTTTTCTTTGTTTTTTTGGAACCATCAACTGACACACGGAGGAAGACATCTTATGAAACACCTGTTTGCAAATCACGACTTTAATGTTATTATTATTATTTCATCCCTAAGAGCTTTACCTTCTCCACATACCCCCTTTGTCTCTCTTTGTGTTCAATGTAAACTTTGGCAAAAAAACGTCAATTTTGTCGTGCTGCTGAGTAGTCCGTTTCACACCTATCAATCCTCCCCTTTGGTGCCACAAAGTTATTCACTGCTATTTACATTCTAACCAATATTGCTGAGCCAAATGTATCAACGTCACGGTCTTACCATCTGAAAGTACACATATGCTGTTGTAAATGCATGAGGGATATGGCCCTAATACACTTCCACATCCATTTAATCTCTGAGTGTTCTGAAATCACAATGCATCACGCTGCATTAGTGCTTCCAACAAAAGTGCCTCGTCTTGCTGCCTTCCTATAGATGATTAGTTAAACTCTGTGGAAACTTGTTGCCTTTTAATGAATGTTACAGTTCCAGTTATTCAGGAAAAGGTCTTTTAAAAAGGATCTTTTAATTTCATCGTCACGTCTGGGCTTGTCAACACCTCCCAGATGAGTACACCTTTGTTAATTACCAGAGAAAATTCAACACCACTCTGAGGGGATGATGGATCGCAATATGCATCCTTCAAGGCAATTATTACTTTGTAGCACATGTAATTAAGCAGGGAAATATAATGTAGCGAATTAATTATGATTAATGGAGCTAATTTGAATGGACAGATTAAGTGCAGTGTTTTAATGCTGTCATATTTTACCTTTTCTTTTCTTTTCTTTTTTTTTTTTTTAACGAACACCATCTCACTCTGAAGGTCCTTGTTCCCTTCCGCCATACATCAGACTCTGGAGACCTGAGAGGTGACAGGAGAGAGATGTTGAAGATGACAACTCTGCAAGGTGTTTAATTTAATGCTCACATTGTCTGTGTATTTCAAAAGCTCAAATCCCACATTGTCAAAGGTTTGGACTAATAATGACACATTGCATGAAGCTCCCTATGGACATGAAGAAAACCAAGTAAATAAAGACTGCATTATATGTCTGATACCTAAAAACCTTTTTAACCCTTGAAAACATAAAATTCCAATTGTCCACCTGGATTTTTTGGATTTTTTTTTTGGGGGGGATTTTTGGATTTTTTTTATTTTAACCATTCACAAACTTATGGTAATTTGAAGTACAGTTGTGCAAATATGCTTCCGGTGCTGCGCTCAGTTTAAAAGGGTTAATACTCTTGATTTTGATGAGCACTGATTAATTTTACTCTTACTATTTCGAGAATATGCTTCATATGTTTTGTCTGGTCGGTTTAGAAATTAGAACAAGAACTAGCCATGATAATGTAACACATAGCTGCTGACGCTGCCAAATCAATTGGCTGATGAAACAAATCAAGTAAAATTTGATGGATAAGTCAACATTTATATCTCAATATCTCCTGTATTGACTCATTTGAAGATTGAAAACAATAACAACAAAATAGTTGCAATAATAAATGGCGGTAAAAGCAACCTAAAATGACCTACAGGGGCAAATCGACACAAAACCACCGTGACTACATAAAATACCTCAATATAACGAGAAGGCCTCGTCTCATGAGAGGTGAATTCTTAGTAAAGGTAGACCTCTGGAGATGAATAGGAGCTTAAAAGTAAAAACTAGTGCTGCTGTGCTGCAGAGAAATTCTACAGAGTTGGGGTGCAAAAGTTAAAATCCACTTCTTTGAAACCTACGGCAGTTATATTTTAGTCCTTAAACAGGTTTTTGAACAGGCACTAGGATCTTACTAGAGCCTGACAGACAACGGCTTTCATAAAACTGGTCAATTCTGACATCACCAAAGCATAACATTAAGCATCTCTGAAGTTTGGTTACTAAAGAGCTGCGACCACGGAAGGTACAATATCAGGCATTTATCGGTTTAAAGGTTTATTTCAAGGTCAGTGTAGAGGACAAATATGGAAACTGCCACACCTTTGACATTCAATTGTTATACTTCCCTGTCAGCCAACATGTGCGCTGTATACACAGAAATTAAATTTCTAGTTGCCAGTAAAAGCAGCCTGTAGCATGAGCCATCTATCAAGTCAGAAGCCAGTCAATGACTTGCCCTTGCTCAGTTCCAATCGTGTCAGCACAGGTGCCTGAGCTCTCTATATGCTGTGAGAAGACCTGGCTGCAAACTGTGACAAACGCTTGACCCTACTTGAAATTGTAAAGACCTAAACAAATAATAAAGCCACTATTAGCTTTTCAGTCAGTAATGTAGGATTCATCACACATGCAACAGCTACTTTTAAGTGGGAACTTTATCTGCCCAAACACTCACTCAGTAATGTCCTTGTGTTGCCAAGCTCTACGAGCCAAAGACATGAATCACTGGCTGTCATTAACAACATTGAAAAATTGACATGCAAACAAACCATCAATTGTCCATCAATTATGTTGTTCCAAAGTGGAGACTGAGATCGAGTGTTTGGGCTTCAGCTGAATTGCTAACAAAGCCTGTCAGACGAGGCACTTTTTGCGAAGAAGAATAATGCATCAGTAGTTGGATTAAAAGAGTGATTTGTCAAAATCTTATTCAAATACAATTAATGTGTCATTCTCATGATGCTGTCTGACTTTTTAAAGGTATATATGAAAAAAAATGTGCCAAGGAAAATTTAAAAAATTACAGTAAAAAAAACAAAAAACAAAACAGGATCTTTCCTTTTCAATTTCGACATTGATGGAGTAAAAAGCAATCAGAAACGTTGACCTGGTATGACAATAGAAACAGTTGTAAGGCACGAAATTCATTATATGTTCCTATGTCTGATGGAGATTCATGAATATGGAAAATTCGATGTTAATGAATAGACTGGTGATTTGTGTAATGCCTGTTAGCTCGGAGACAAAGGTCAAACACTGTCTGGAAGACAAAGGCCTTTACCTCAGTATTTCTCTTTCAGTGGTTCAGGTCTCCGGCAGCGTTTCATACGACGCAAAGAAAGTCATATGGCCAGTTTGAAAGATTAGCGCTCCCTACCAGTCATGTATGCTATTTATGTCTGGGTGTACGCAATTTTGTCAGGTTGCAGGTACCGCCATTGTCAAGCTGTGCGTCTGCACTGCAACCTGTCTGACATTCCTCTCATTAGCTTGCAAATGCCCTGTCCTATGAATGACAGGCAGACACATGGGGGTGTGAATTAGAATTCACCTCTAATCACTCTCTAATTCACGCCCTGTCACTCTGGAGCCTCGCTCACAGCACTCTTTCTGCTGCATAAGCACTCCATAGGTGAAAGCTGATGTGAGGACTTCAAGCACCAGAACCCTCCACATGCGCAGTAAACCAGACTAAACAAATACTGTTCCACATCGTATCCACAGTCACATCAGTGCACCAGTGAAAGTGCGTATATATTTCTTTCTCTACAAAGGTTTGTGTGCCTGTTTCCTCTCAAATCCTACACTGACTGGCCCAGTGACACTTTTCAGGCCAGGGAGGTGGTTCTGTATTTGACCCTAACCCTAACCCTAACCCAATTTCAGGACCTATTTCAACCATGTGTTCTATATTTAGTGCACTTTGGCGGATAGATAGCCGATGCATAGCTAGCGCATGCTTATGCTTTGCTTAAACATCAGCCTGCTATGTGCTAATTTAAACACCGAGCATGGAGGTGAAATGACTCCCTGACTTATCTACATTCAATAGGTCCAAAAGCTTTTATCGTCCTTCTCCCAGAACCTTTGTGTGTTTGTTTAAGCCCGAAAGAGTTCATTAATCAAATAAATCATGTGGCATGCAGAGCTTAACAGGTGACCCACAAGAATGTCTTTGTTTGCTAAATCAACATAAATTACAGTGATTAGCACACTGATAACTGCAGTAATGATAATAACGACAAACAATTGTGAGGAAATTATACTGAAGTAAAAACTAGCTGAAAATCAATTAGTTGAAATGAATAGGTTCGAAATGACTGTTAAAAAATACCTCAAGGGATTAGTTCAACAAATATATATACATTAAAGCATCTTTTGTTGATTTTGGTGTTTTCCCCTTGGCAGTGTTCCAACAGAGTATGGTATTAATAATTGTTATGATCACCATCATAGAAAATTGGTCAAATGGAAACCTGCACTCAGTGAGTTCTGGGTCTAAATCAGGCTTTTCCTAATCAATTCATTATGAATGACTTTTTCTTAAAGGAAAAATGCCAAAAAAAAAGATATTACAGCCCAAAATAGTATCCTGATAATATAACCACAGGCAGATAATAAGATGAATTATTTCTGCACAGATTAGAGATTTTACAGAACAGAAAATAGTTTCTAGAAATAAATATTGTTTCCAGCCATATGACTTTTTTCCCCCAATTCGCTTTAGCTTGCCCTTGAATGCAGAGTTTCTCTTCAAATATAAATCTCAAACTAGACTTCTGGAAATATAAGATATAAGAATGTTTCCTAAAAGGGTTGAAAGTGTACAACAGGCCGAAATAATTTACCACAGTCATAAACTTAACTGTTTAACAAGATAACAAGGTACCCATAACAGCATGTGGTTGTCAGACTATGATGGGCAAACAGTAAATAGATGGTGCCGAGTTTGATGAGGAAAAATGCTTATGAGACTTGCAAACTATTAACAAGGGATCTGTACCCGTGTGCGTGTGTGTGTCTGTGTGTTTGTGTGTTTACAGACATTTGCAGAAACACGCAGATTGGTGTAGGCAGGTTGCTGCAGTAACTGTAAGTTATTAGTCACCGAGGACCGGGGCTGAACTCAATAATTTGTCACCTTGAGATGTTAAACAGTGAAGTAAACAGAGCCAGGATTTGGCCCAGCAGGCATCATCACTAAGATTACAGTACATTATTGGTTTAGAGCAATGTTGCTGTAATTACTATGCAAAATGACAGTTACATTTCATCTAGCGAGAGACAGAAGCACATAGATCGGACAGAGATACTTTATCCAAGGGCAGAGCAAAGGTTTCATTGCATAGCATACTGAATCATCATTGACATTTCAAGTACCAGACTTGAATTTTCAATCACCTCCTGTATCAGACCTACCTCGCACAGTGTGTGGCATCTTGGAATAGACGAACTTACATTCTTCTGGACAAACAAGCTTTTCAGGACAATTTGTCAGCGGACATAACCAGGCATTACGTACTGTAGCAACTATCCCCCCCCCCATTTCTTCTAAAGCAGTCTGCCAATCATCAGACGGGGACTGAAATAAAATCAACTACATGTGAAGCAGCTCTCAGACTTCTGTAGATCAAGTGCTTTGTTGTGCTGTTGTGAGAGTTTTTCAACCTGCTGGCAAGTATTAAACATGAAGGTAGAAACAGCAGCCGAAAATCCTGTTTGACTGATGAACATAACTGAAGCAGTCTGTGCATTAGACTTAACCATGTGAATGTTAGTTTCACTGCCCATCAAATTCATTTGGCGGTGCTGTGCTTATTGTTACGTGCGGTGAGGTGACCAGGTGGGAATATTTACAAAAGAGTATAAGATTAGGGAAAAAAAATAGAAGAAAAACAAAGCAAGATCCAAGAATTGTTGCTCGACATATTAACAGCAGTGGTGTGTTTCTCATTTATATGCTCAAATGGAAGAACACAAAAAAAAATAAAAATACAATCACTGACATACCTTAACTGTTTTGGAGATAAAATTTCTGAGTTGCACATAACACCTCATCTCAGGTCCACTAAGCCACCCAACGTGGATGAAAATTGCTGATGGGGTTTTGGGAAATGCAAGTATGAGGCACTTCAGTAAAGTGAGGGAAAAGCAGCTTAGGTGACTTTGTTCCTTATGAAAGAAATCTCACCTCTGCATCTAAAGTGAAAAATGCAACAGTCCACCAAAACAATAAAATATTCTTCCCACAAGAAAATGGATGTTGGGTACCTAAGTGAGTTACATTAAGGTGAGCCTCTCTGAGTCGCTGTCACATTGAAAAGAAAGGGTGAGAAAAGCCAACAGACGTTAAACAGCTTCAGACAGGAAACAGATCCAGCCAAGCAGACAGCCTGGTCAAAAGGTCACCGTGGATGCTTTTGAACAAGACAGCTTATCCTGAAAACACCTGGAGAGATTTGATCTAATATTATGATTCATTGCCCTCTATAAAACTGTATTTTTATTTTGTATGTGTACAGACAGCGCATTAGAAAGCACTGAATTACAAGATGATTCAATAATGTTGCTAGAATTAACATTGTAGCTCTGTAAGGGCTGTGGTCAATTGAAAACTGCAGTTTTTAAACCAAAAGCCCTGAATATATAAGCATTACTAACAAATAACTCAAAGTGCAAGCATTCTTGGTGACCCTCAAATTTTTGCAACTCAAAAGACATTTTGCCTTTGGCAAGTTTAGTCAGCTGCGACTAATTAATAAAAAATCTGCACACTTGCCAAAATACAAAATTCATTTCTTTTGCTGTTGTCTACTCAATACAACGGGCTGTGCCTTATTTTCGCCAGCCTGTGACCCCACCCCCCAAAAATAAAGGTCTTTTCCGTATTCTTCTCCATCTTTGTGTTAACGTCCTTGAAAAAGATTTACTGAGCATTTCAATGATGCGGGAGAGCACGACGCACATTTCAAACAGGTCGGGGAATTAATCACAGCGTTGTGTGAAAAACTGACTGAGGTGGATGGTGAAACATAGTCAGACTCCTTTGACCATCTTTGACTCTTTTAGGCCCATCAGAATTAAAAAACATTATTAAATCGGTTGTTCCACCAGTCTGTGAAGGCTCTGTAAACTGGAGCACTTATTTCACATACTGACAACACTATTCCTCTGTTACATTGTAAAACATTGTCAGCTCTTCTTTCTCAGAGGTTTATGACGATCCTTGATGCAACCACAACATGTTTAATTCTACGCAAACCAGCTGAACTGGCCAAGAGTTCGGCTAAATGGAAAAAATTTAAATTTGAATCCCATTACTCCTTTCAGAAACAGGAGTTCAACATTATCATCTTTTTCCCAAGTCCATCTAAGTTCAACATACATATATGCAAACTATTTCTTGGCAATATGAATAAAATATTGTGTTTCTGTGCCAGAAAGAAAATAAGAGACGACGACTCCTGTTAGACATGTATGATTCCCTGAGGTTTTGACAGAGCCTGCGGGGGGGATAATACATCTCCCTGCTGTACTGCAGGGAGGCCCACATATTGCTTTTGGATGCGAGTTACATGCACTGACTCAGATATCACTGATCAGATTTTGGAAAAGTGATAAATCCCAGCCAGCTGCAGCATTTCAAAACCCATCAGCAGATATTTACTTCTCAAATCAAGGCGACATATTGGCATCTTATGGGCGACTTGAGATATCATTTGCGTGTGATGGCCCATTGGCTGGAGGATTCCTGGAAGCAGTTAACTGAACTTTTTTATTCCAAACAGCATTAGGTATAAGTGTTTTTGCTGCTTAATGTCATTAATTTTACTCTGTTTGGATGCTTAAGGGCCGTGGTTTAACTCCACTTTTTCACCTCTCTTTTAATGCCTAATTTTGATCTACTATTTATAAATAACTGAGACGTGTGTGAGAAAACTATCCGTTCTTCCCGGACATATTCAAATGAAAACATTTTTAATAATCAACACAATATGCTATACAAATAAAACTGATTGTTGGTAAATATTTTGATTACATGCTCATCAAACAGAATGTTTTTTCCCACTACGGCTCGACATAACAGGGCACAAAAGGAATGAAATGTAGCAGAGGCAAATGATTCTGTTAGACACTCTTAACTGTCGTTATATCATGAGAAAGAAGTAGTAAATTATTCCCTCAGAAGCCGAGTACGCCTTAGCAGAAAGAAGAGGAGAAAGTTAATTGGCTGTCTCCTGGCCAACTGGGATCTCCATTCACTCTAAGTTGCAATAGAACCACTAATTATAGGACACAATGCATTGTTATCTCCTGGCTCACTGCATACTTTGCAGGTCAGACAATCAGATGCACCCTGTAAAATCACAGCAGAGCACATCGCGGAGAAGACGCTGTAATTAGCCTTCAGTCTCCCATGACATAAAAGCCTGGACTGTTAAAAACATCCAGAATTACTTACATTTAGTAATTCTTTCAATTCATTCATTCATCCTCTACCACTTATCCATTTCCAGGTCAGGGCTGGGGTTGCTGGAGCAATTCCCAGCTGACACTGGGCGAGCGCTGGACAGGTCCCTAACCCCAAGTCCATCACAGGGAGAGTCACACAGAGAGTCACCAATCGACCTTGTTGTTGTGGGGCAACAGCGCTAACCACTGAACCGATGTGCTGCCCTTCAGCAATTCTGCCTCCAGAAAATTATAATCATATACTTTATTTATTTATTTTTTTAAAGATGAAATCACCTTGAGTATGTTTTGGTTACATGAACTGTTTTTCAGTAGATCTAGAAGTGTACCAACAACTTAACAGGTGGCTCAAGCGTCACACAGACATTCACGGTCACCATAGGACGAGACCCATGACGTTGTTGAAAACAACAAAATCATTTCAGATGATGTTTCAAAATCAGGAACTGGCTATAAGCTGTCCAGCCATGTACTGGGTTCTGACCTAATCATGTTTTTCTAGTGCAGCCAGCACAAATATCTCAGGAATGTTAATGTCTTTTAACTGGCCAAAAGATCTTGTATATATCCCAACATTTACTGAATTTCGTGTGAGAAACCGATTTGTTGCATCTGAAAGTCCTGACTGGGTGTTGTGGTTTACATCCTTCTTTTGAACGGCTGACTGATCAGATTCATCCACAATGATGTTCGTGTCCGTTTCAATTTCACCAGCATCACTAATGGAATTACTGTGTGTCAAAAAAACTGATACTGCTAAACATCTGTATATCATTTATATAAAGTATGGATTGAAAATGATCCTTCTTCACTTATTTTAAGTTTCTAAACTTGATCTGACAACCATAACAGTTGAGTCGAGCGATGTCTGACAATGGGAAGCTTAAACACCTCCAGGTCCGCAGCAGCTGAGCAGCTCTGCGTGCTGCCGAGGGCAACATCTGACTTGGAGGAACTCTACGAGAAATTCGAGGAATGATTACTCTCCTGAAGCAAATTTAACTTCTCTCTTTTAATTATCCTGACCTCTTTACTGTGGGTCAAATAAGCACCCACCCACATTTTTGTAATGCATGACATTAAACCTACAAATGAACAAAATGAGCAATAATTCACTGCAACAAAATCTATGAATCACAGAAGAAGCTATTTTAATCACAGTGTGAGGTTGAAAAGTGATTCTCCAAAAGTCGACATTGGACAAATATTAGGATTATACGTCTGTTAGCCTAAAAGGAAAACAAAAATAGCCAAGGTCTGAGACTGCTGCAGTCGTGGGAGAGTTTTTCTTTACTCTACTTGTTTCTCATATAAATTTGGTATTTATGAAAAAGCATGCACCTAAGTTACAAGCTGCCCTTGCAGGGCTCACCTTCCACATTCTTGACCTTGCAGACAAACCAAGGTCAAGAATGTGTGTGCAATGTGTTATTTATTCCAACTGAAAAAGTAATTAGTCATAACTGCATGGAAACAGCGGAGAAGGAAACTTTAACTCCTAGATTTATGGAAGTCATCGATGATGTCTCCCATTTCGGAATTAACTGCAGAAGAGATAGGGCCATTTCATCTTCACCATTGTCGGAAGAGGAGACTTCATAGACACGTCAGGGATTTGCTCCTGACAAGTCTGTTTTCAGAAAAACAATCTGAATCAACAAGCAACAGAATATGATGCACATGATTACGGAGGAGTCTGCAGAGATGGTCAACGAGACGGAGCCGTTAGGTAAACATTTCAGGTTATGTCCAACGTGTGGCCGGTATCTGCACTCTTTCTGTGGAAAACAGCACGACTTGGACTCTCATTACAATAACACATATTGCTAACTTTCAATAAGAATTCAATTTGATGCATGCTCATGTGTAATTCAGGAACTGATTCGAAATTCACTTTGATACCCCGGGTCAATCTGCAGCTTCATCCAAATTACTAAAAATGCAAGAACCCATGAGTCCCCACAGACACACACACAAGGTAAATGTTTCTTAACAAATGAGTAACTAGAGGAGTAATGGAGAATTGGAAATTAATTGGAAATTAATTTCAAATAAGATTTATAGTGAAGGAACATTGTGTCTACTAATCTTTTACAAAAAAAGATCACACCCAAGAAATTATTAGTAACCAAGGTGTTTTAGCAAAAAGCAAACCTAGAAGTCAGTTATCATCACATTCATTAGATAAATTGCAGTTATTAAACTAAAATCATCATGTAATTGTGATCCTTTTCATCCAAACACTATAATGCAGGTTAAGCCGATGTTTATAAGCAATTTAATGTGGTCACCCTCTAACCTTTCGTAACGAGATTTCTGTAGATATGTGTTAATTCTGACATTTAATACTGCTTAACTAATTTCCCAATCCGAGCCAACTTTCAAACTCCTGAGAGGAAATGAGAGGCAGCAAAGGCGCATTTAGGACAAAGTAAAACGAAAACGATTCTTTATAATTTCATCCTAATGGGAAATAGTACAATATCTTTAATGTCAAACATCAATCAAACTGGAACTTTTGAATGTCACTGCCAAATTCCACAAAGACATCAAAATGTTTAATTCATTCACTTACACATCTCACAACCACCCACAATTAATTTTTTCTTCCAGCTGTGAATAGCGCCTCCATTTCCTTTGTGTGCTGCCTTTGGGACGAGCAGTGCATCAGCATCGCGATCATGATGTCATTTAGTGTGCATCTTGTTTTAGTGCGAGAGTGCCGCAGCTTGGAGCTTTTCGGATGTGAAGGTTATGCTCAAAATCTTCTTTGTATCAGAGTAGCAACGAAACCAACAGATGGTTGTTAAGATGGGTTAACACCTTTTACATTTGTCTCGTCGTTTTGCAGGTCAGGATGGAGATCTTCAGCTTTGTTGGGTGGAGCTGACATGAATATCATAACCACACTGCACAGCAGGGCTGCTCGCTCCTTCCCACAGAAAAGAGCCTTAAATGAAGAGTTGTGCACTCTTCGAGTGCAAATCTCTTTGTCTCATCTATTTTCACACGCGGCGCTTTTAATTCCTCAGCTCCACCCAGTAAGTGCCTGACCCCTGGCCCCCCTCAACATCACTTGCTGAGTAGAAAGTGTAGCATGAGTTGGCACTTAGATTTGGGCCTCTGATTCAGGCGAGCTCAGTCTGAGTAAAATTACAGTCTTCAGCCACCTGAGTCCGCTTCAAATGTCAGCAATTCAGCGGCTCGTTGAAAGGGAAGGGTGAGGGGTTGGGGTGGAGGTGCTGGGGCAAAGTTAAATGTCAAGTAATGCTTTTAAACTAATTGCCTTCAGTGTCTTTGGAAAAAGCCACTGTGGGCCGGTGCTGATTGGAAAAGGGAAGCGCCACGAATCTGACCACCTGATGAGCAGATGGAATTGTTGCACGCTTCGTGGAAAAATCTGAAAAAAAACAAAAAACTGTTGAACAAAACTGCAGTTGCATAGAGCAATCTGTGATCCGTATGTTGTGTTACAGCGCATTAGGTTCAATAGCATGTTATTTTAATATTATTTCTACCATACGGGTTTAAATAACCCTCTGTGTTTTGCCTGACCTTAACAAATTCAATGTTTTCCAGTTGATAAGACGTACAGATGAGATTGATGGACATTTTTTTTTGTTTTATACACAATATGTTTCACTAAGGAGAGTGATGTGGCTCATTCACACAGCAGTCAGTTTGAGATGAGAATAAATCATATCAGACTTTTGATAAACTGAAAATAACCTTAGTGTGATTGACAGCTGCTTTCAAGTCTTATAATTAACACAATAAGTAAATATTAAATTTTATTTCCACTAGCTCAAAACTCTGCTTAAAAAATAAGCACATTTTCATACGAACTTGAATTAGCAAGACTGTTAAGAATTAGTGGATTATATTTTGGGCTGTAGTATGTCCTTTTAATCAAATAAAATGTGTGTACAATGTTAAGAGATTTTGTTATGAGGTCCATTTACATTTTGTATATTTGGAAAGATACCAGTCTTTGTCATATGAACAAATGCCTTTTGACATCATTTTGTAGAATTTTTTCAGATAGTTTTCATTTACATTTTTCAAGTCAGAGGCGATAAATGAAATTAGCTTTTAATTAGCCTCTGAAACTATTCTAAAAAAAGACTAAAAGAAGGTTATGTTTCATGAACAGTAACCCATATTTTTTCTTTCTATAAATATGAAGCCTTTCGACAGTTGCCTTGTTCAAAGGCCTGTTCTGACCTTTGAATCATCACAATCCAACCCATGAGTCCTGTTCATGATTAGCCTGCGGGGATTCAGCTGTATTATACGATGAAAATATTTTGTGTTTGGCTCGAGATCTTATCATCAGACTGTTTGTTGAAAAACAGAAGTCTCAAAAGTTACCTCCAATGCCTCATTTTGATTTGTAAACCTTCTTATTGGCAAGCAACTGGAATTAGAATTCCTACCAGGCCCGCTGATAGTCAGAAGTTCACCCAACGAGAAAATAAAACCCAAAACAGACCAGGTAAGATATATTACTGCTGGAATCTTGAGTAACTTTGTTAACCCTAAGATTGCTATCAATTTGTATCATTAATATGTCATTTGCGAAAAAACAAACAAGAAAAATCATCATCATCATCAGAGAAACTGTATGACATTCAAACATACAACAAACGTACAAGATGTATATACGACACAAAAATAATGTTACTATTGAAGTGCATTACTATGCAAGGAGGTAGAAAAAGTGCTTCAAGTCGCACTTCAGCAGATGACCATTTAAAGAAGTTTTGTTAAGGACCCCTTTAAAAAGCAGTTCAAGTTCAGATTTTCTAAACTGAGTGAATAAATTAATTTGAACTCTAAAAAGACTAAAGTCGTGTTTGTGAATAACAAATCTTTCGCTTGGCTTTACGGGATGTCAATTTAAGTAGCATTTCAGTGGAAGGGAAAATTAACCACTAATTAGACTGTGACAAAAGTACAGGCAGCAGTCTGTTTTAGCTTCTCATACAGATCTGAAATGAATATCAATTTAGGGCCTGGCATACAAATTCAAACTGTACAGAAGTACATTCGGGCTCCTTTTTCATCTGGCCATCTTGATCTTGGTAGAGGAAACTTATTTTTGGGCAAATAAATTCATCCAGTGAAAGCTTAATTAACCAGTGATTCATGACTTGGGTTAAGCCCAACTCGCCCAAGCTTTCAGAAGAAATCTTATTTTCTTGGACATCGATTCCTTTATTTTTTTCCTCCCTTTTTGCTCAATGGATTAGTTTTATGCATACCTGACTCATGATTTCTTGTAATGAGTGAACGCACAAACAATAAATACAAAGAAGGAATTGAAATATCAATCGAATGTATCAATAACAGTAAGTCAAATTTGGGAAAAGGTTAAAAAAAAAAAAAAAAAGAGAAAAGCTGATAGAGGGAATGAAGAGGAAAGCAAAAGTGATAAATCAGAACATTTTGCCATAACAACTGGAGAGTTTAAACATGCAAAATTATAAACAATAGCTTTTAGTGTATTCTTAAAACGGTATGTATGTGTCGCTACCATTTAAATGTAGTATGAGTTAAAGAAATATAAGTTGGGTGTTAAGGCCACAGTAGCTATGTATCAGCTAATCCACACACTAAATGATGTCAGGGTGGAGTTATATGGAGCAAATATGAGACTGTATTTTCTGGGCGAATGTTTCCTTCTTTTTCCATGAAGTTGGGTAAATAAGATGCCAGAGCAGCTCCTTTATTAAAAATGACTGCCATCAACACAAATTGATGTTTGAAAATATGCAGATAGACTACAAAAATTTGATATATAAAAAAAAAAAAATCGGTACATCTTTATATTGTGGCATCTGCTTTCAACCCCTCTCCCACAAATCCCACAGCTGTGCAAACAACAAGAAGACAAAAACCATTCCCAAATAACGAAACCACTGTTTTCCTTTTGACAAGCCAGGACTTCAGAGTTTCCAACAGGTTGACAATTTAACAATAGTTGCGGGTGGCACAGCATATGATTGATGTGCATGCAGAGTTTAGAGGCGGAGAGTGTAACTTGTGATTTGCTATGCAATTTTCAGATATTCCCTAAATCCTTTTGCACGCAGGTTATCAGGAGCTAGGTGGCTGCACAGGGACAAGCTAATGCTCTCCAACCAGTGTGGTAGCACTGCCTGACCCACAGCAGTGTGCTGTGCCGCTCCATGTTGGAGGAGAATTTGTGTGCAAAAGAGGTGGTCTTTTTATGCAAGCTGCAAACACAGATAGAGCTGCGAGGATATGCTGGCATGTGAAAATAGGAGAGATGCCATTTTTCAGAGCAAGTGCAACACGAAACTGTACCAATATAAACAGTACTGTCTCACTGTATTCTCATTTGATAATATGTTGAAAAAGTGCATGCTCCCTTTAAGAAGCATTGTAATTTTCTTGTGGAATAAGATGGATGTTAAAAAGTTCCCATAGCAACGAATCACTTATGAAATAACTGAAACCTGAATTCGGCCTGAGTGGTGAAAAAAGTTGACACGTATAGTCTTAATTATTCCCTCCCCCATCTCAAAACCTACCTATGCTTCTGGGATGCTTCTAATTGAGATACACTGAGAGTCTGAAAAGGCTCTTCAGACAGACAAACACCCCCTCGCAGCTCAAAACCTCGAACCACTTCCACATATTTATGAGCTGGTTTGATATTCCGCTCTTGTTATGCAGCCATTCCACAAACTGGATGGTATGATTTCGAGTTACTCTCAAGGCTGTTTTTGTTTGTTTGTTTTAAATACTCAGTTTTTATGGACTTCTGTCTGCCATTGTGGGTTTCTCCCTCAGGTTTATGCTCTGCATTGAAACAACATCCATCTTGCGTCACGAAATGCAATTGGATGAAAACACTAAGCTTCCCCATAGTCTTGTCAGAAAGGCTGTCCTGCTGGTCAAAAGAGCTTCCCCAAAGCGCGCAGTAACAATTGAGCACGGTGGGAAATGGTTTTGAGTCTTCCAACGACTTCTGTTCACCAGCTGCTGTGTGTCAAAACTGCACACAGTGCTTTGAAGTCAGTGACAGCTACACTGTTCACCTCTTCACCTGCCATTGTGGGTTAGTCTGCAACACAAAGGCTCAAACAACCAAATCTGGGTCTCCAAGCTGACCGCCTCCTTCGGCGGGCAGGCTTATTACGGAGGCCTTGATCTTGATATTTCTGACACAAATTCTGCTGCAGTTCAATGTGACCTCACCAGTCTGTGATCTGTCTGTGGGAAACGTTGCTAGCAAGGCTGCCTGAAGTTACCTGGACAGATTCACATAAAATATTTCCAGCTGAAACGTCCACCTCATGCATTCCAACAAAATGGGCTTCTTTACATCCATGAAAGGAAAACGAGAACTGGGTGAATTTTTAGCAACTGCTGGTGCACATCCTGTGCCAACTATCCTCCTTTTAAGCAACACATAGCAGTGCCCGTGACCAAAATAACAAGAGAGTAGGTAAAAGGGTAGTAGTGTGCATTGTGCACTCTCCATCATGTGCTATAATCAAACATTTTAAAGCAAAAAGTACTTCTTCAGGGCTTAATAATATGGTTTTCTGACAAAGACAGCACAGCACAACTGATTGAAGTAGAACGTTGGAAATCTACAGCAGCAAAGACACTGTCACATTTATTTATATTGAGAAGCTATCCAGATCTTTGACGTCCCGTCTGTATTAACAGTATTGACAGTACCAGCCATGAGACAGGGGGGCCATTTTCATATCGTGAAATATGGCCTACAACAGAAGCTGTATAGATGTCTGTCTGTCTGTGGACTAAGACCTTTGAAGTTGAGATCAAATCAACGTCGTCATGTTGACGGGTAACGAGATGATCTCATCTCGTAGCATAATTTAGTTTGTTTTCTGGTAATGAATTTTCTATACAAACTATCCTTGTCACCGTTGAATGACTCCAAGTGTTTGGATTTTATGGGGAGACCCACACTGATAAAAAACAATCAATTCTTTGATATTGTAGGGGGGAAAACACACTGTCTGACAACTGATCTTCTCATACAACTTTTAAATCACTACAGACTAAATGAGCTAGCACTCCATACTCTGAACTCATATGCCCCCTTAATCACTCTCTCTGGGTGAGTGTGGTAGCATAATTTCCTGTTCTGGATGAGACTAGTGTACAGACAATGCTGCCCAGGCCAAAGCAATCTGCATATTGGAAAGCATGAGGAAAGGGCCATCAGATTACCATTTGGCTCCTGAAGAAAAACTCTTCATAAAAAATATAGCAACGTAGATTAATCACATGCAGGTACAATCTAAATATCAAATCCATTGTAACCACAGTTGTAATCCATCTGAAAGACTATTAAAGACATAAGGTTTCTAAAAAAAAAAGCTTTTGCTTCAACTCAGACAAAATGATCATCCGCATCGATTAGTGCCAGAGGATAGCCACTCTTACACTCACTGCAACAACGTAGCTGTTTTAATTCATTATTTAGCTGTCTTGAAAGGAAACCTAAAGGAAAGGTGCTAATTTCACGCTTTGCAATTATAATTTGCCCCTTTTCTTGTTAATAACTGCAGCGGACATTTTTTTCCACAGATGATAAGATAAGTGTTTATTGTAAATAAATCTACCTTTACAGAATTACTAGTTCTACAGTAGTAGTAGCAGTAGCAGGAATACTTTATTAAAGATAGCTCGGAGGTTCATATTAAAATAGAAATAAATTAACATTCAAAAAAAGAAAAAAATACAACAGACATGTCTACATAGATACATGAATCAAACAATCGTTAAACATACATCCGCTGACGTCTGGATGTGTATCTGATCATACTCAGTGCAGGGTTGGATAGGCCAGCAACAATGCGATTTTCAGAGTCATGTAACCTACAAATACAACTGTACATTAGGTTTTGTAAAACAGCAGAGCAGGTGGGTGAACCAACACTGACCAACATTTGGCTTGTGCTGCTACCGTGTGGCACCTTCAGCAGTATCCTCACACAATCATTATAGGCCACATTCAGTTTCTGCATGCTACACTTCCTGTAGCAGCACCACAGGTGGGCAGTACACAAAAGAGTACAACAGGATCTGAACAGTGTTGTCTTCACAGCTACTGAACACATACTGTACTTTCGGACAGTATGTCGTACAGCTTGGCGTACAGCATTCAACATTGTCTGTTAATGTCCTTGTCATCAGAAAGATCACTTGATATGTAATGGCCCAGATATTTTACATCATCACACACACAAGATAGAGCCAGACAGTAGGAAGTCAGGAAACAATAGATTTTTATCGTCCCTACTTCTTGGTTATCATCGTATTATTTTTGCTGGCATTATATCTAATCAAATTCTGAGCCATAATGTGAGCAGACTCTGAGTAACTGTTGCAGGCCAGTACTAGGAAACCAGGACTAAAGACCAACAAGTCATCAGCATACATAAGGTGTTTGACTCCTGAGTACCCCAACCTGCTCCACAGTCATTTAACCATTCAGATAAATCATCCATATATATACATTGAAGAGAGAAGGGGACAAGATGCTGTCCTGCCTGACCCCATTACTCACATTGAATGGGTCAGACAAAGAGTTACCCCATTTCACAGGCATTTGCTGGTTAACATACCAGAAAGCTAGTGTTCTTACAAGGTGTATATGGACCCCTCTCTGACGACGGTTAGCAAATATTTCGTCATAGTTAATGCGATTGAAGGCTTTCAATAGGTTACATTCATTTTTAAAACATATGTATACATATTTGAACCACACTTCAGTAAATAATGCAGTTGTAGTTAATGGATTTACTCAATGTGTCATATTTAAAAAAAAAAAAAAAGCAATATGAAACAAAGTGGAACGAGTACTTGACCTGAATAATGGAGGAAGATCCCAATATTGGTACAATAAAGTTAAAAATATATAATTATTCACTTTTTCAGATCAAATTCATTGCTTACGTGTCAAATATATTTGACATGTAAGCATATATATGAAGTACATGATTTATAATGAAAGTGTCTGTGTTGCCTTTTCAGTAACTGCAGTACAGACTGTATCGGTGATGAATGACACTTATTCTATACTAAGTTACAAACATGATGTCTCAGGATGAAACCTCAGCCGGGTTTACTGAGCGAATGTAGACTCTAAGATGATGTTGAACATGAACATTTGAATGATTGGCTAAAATACCAAAAATTGTCTGGTTCCAGTTCATCAGTGATAAAATCTTAAGCTTTATCTTCTCTTTTGTTCCAATAGACCAGAAAAAGCTTTGGGTTTTAGACTTCTGGTCAGATAGCAAGTCATCTGGAGGCGTCATTTCAGGCTCTAAGTAATTATTGTGGGAATTTTCCATTATTTTTGTAAGATCAATTATTTTTTTTTACAAAAACAGAGCGATATTCCATAATGAAAACAATTCCAAATCACAAATCAACCTATGAGCTCAAAATTCGGGCAATCTGATAATGAAATCATTTTCCATTTTGGAAATAAACTGCTCACCTGTATTTGTCTTTTAAGTACATGAAATAATTTAACAAAATAGTTTAGACTTGTGGGACATTTTCACAAATAATAACTGTGTTGGGCAGCACAGCGTTCTAGTGGTTACGTTTACTAGTTCGGTTCCCGAATGAATGAATGAATTGAACAACTTTACTTTATGGCAGTGCTGAGGGCAGCAGGTGAGTCACTGGCTTAATATATATTCAAATAACTTATTTCACTGCTGTCAAAGACAACTATAGATTTATGGCTGCGTTAATATAGCTCCTTACTGTGCGTTTTTACTCCTCTCTGACTCACTGGACCAGATAAATGAAATCATGCAAAGAAAGTAAAACTGCTATTTATACTTCAGTTATAAATTGTTATAATCAAATAATAAATAAGTTCAACATTAACATGAATCCGATGAGAAAATAAATTCTCTCAGGCAAATATCGCTGATGTAAGATACTCTACTTCCACAACATACTTTTATTTGCTTTCATTCTCTGCAAATTTTATTGCCTTTCAAAAGGTGCCAAAAAGGCCAAAGTATTTGGCGTAAATCTTCCTCTGCAGCATAAACAAACCTCCCAACTACAATCTGAGGCCAAATCCATTTCAACGCATTTCTGTGAGAAAGTCTGTTCAGTTGTCTTTGTGTCTTAATCTGTGCAAAATGTTCTCTGTTGAATAAACACCTGGCTAGTTTGAAGTTAACATCACATTATTCAAGTCAAAGCTTTTCTCATTTTCATTAGAAATTGCTGCAAAATAGTTTTGAATAGAATTTTAAAAATCAATGGTTCTCCTTTACACTTTTTTAATTTGTGAACAAATTGTTCTGCATTAAAAAAGTACTGAAAATAATAATAAAAATAATAAAGAAAAGCCATAATGCACTCATCTGTGAAGCAAAGGGCTCGGCACTGCAGTGGGTAACCAGTATGTACAGCTGGGGTGATTGTTGGGTAGTGGATTAATTGAGTCCCTGGCGTAATTAGTCAGACAGGACAGCGGGCAGACACAGATCCTCAGCATCTCTGATGATGTGCCGTTTGTGCTGTGAAAGGGGTCATTAGTCACTCTCACCATGGCAGCTGGACATCTTCCTGAAATTCTTGCGTACGTGTGTGTGTTTGCTAAAGCCGTAGTAAAGGAGACGAGACCACACAGAGCAAACATGAGGCTGTTAGGTGTTTGGTTTTTGTATACACTGTGCCAGCTGTTTTTCCTGCTGCAGTCTTTGTTGCCTGACTCTAAAATGTCAATTGAATGTGAATATTAAGCTCTGTTTTCTATCAGTCATCTTATTTTTTCATTGCTGTGGCCCTGAAGCTTTCCCTTTGCTCTCTCCTGGCACACTGCCCTGGACAAACTTGGCACGGTCCTATCCAATTTGGTGCTTTCCTAAGATAGATAAGTTTGCTTTTCTTGCTGCTGACAGACCCCCTCACCTGAAAATATATGTTTACAACAGCTGAACTTTCTTTTCTCAACTTCTCTCTGAAGTTACACATTACGTTCAGCTGGAGATCAGCTCCACCCATTGTTCCTCTCACACACACACACACACACACACACGTTTTCTCACCGTCACCTCTAAATCAAACCATTCGATATATATCCTCTGTTTCCGTGGTAACTGGAAAAGCAATTCAAGCATCCATTGACTGCTGACCCCTACAAATATATAAATGTGTATTTTCATTTAGAGCCAATGAAGCCCGTTTGACAATGAATTACAGAGGCGCTTGTTTCTCTGGACATTGCAGTCAAGAAATTGATATCCAGCAAAGAGTTCAGTCATTTATTTGCTGCTATTTTGGCATTAAAAGTGAATCACACAAAGCCCAACTGTAAGGAATAAATCTTCATATGTAGCATTCTGTTTGAGGTTTGAGATTTTAGATTTTTATCCACAACAATTAGTGTGCGACAATAATGTTGGTCAGAGTTTAACAAACAGATGACAAACATGAGGAAAACAACTTGCGTCTTCTAATTTCAAACACTTACACTGACTCCCAATGATGAATCATTCAGAAAATTATTAATAGTCCTCCAGGAGAAATTTTCAAAGATTTACATGGGACAGCTTTTCCAGCATGACTAGAATAAATGAAGTACTTAATTATCGCTGTTCTGTTTGTTAAAACACTTAAAACCTAAAGCACAGAAAGAGATTTTAAAAAGTTTAAAAGGGGAAAATTAAGATGAACAAAGCAAAACTAATTCTGAATTCATAAGTAAGATTAAGATGCAAATCAAACACAAATAATAAATACCTGAATAATTATAAGGAGTTTCATTAAAAGTACAAACTCTCATCATATTAAAACCTGCATTTGCCTTTTTCACAGAATTATCCGTCTCAAATACAGTACACTACAGCTTAGTTATTATTTACCATTAAAACTTGTTATTGTCTTTACCATTGTTACCAACATTAAAAGAGGTTTTTGTCAAGAATTAATGAAAGCTTTATTTAATTTGGGATACTGTAGAGGTCTACAAATTATGGATACAGCTTCATCAATTAATATAATGTAATTGTTCATCTTGCAGCAAAAGTAGGACATTTTTAATTTTCCTGCACAGTAACCTTGACAAGGATCCCTGAACAGTAAATTCATTAAACTCTGGCTTGACTACATTTTTAATGACTTATCGGCAACTGAAAATGGAGCTAATATATTTTGTGTACAATGTTAACATATGTGGAAATCCTGTGGCAGCAGGTGTTGACCGCCTTCTTACTCCTCTTGTGGGCAGAACTACAGAATAAACCATGCCTAAAGCAAAACACAAACAGGTCTTAGGAGGTTTGTAAGAAACGTGGAAATGGGATCGTTAGTCTCCTCCATGTTTGTGTAGCATGCATGGATAGCACAGGACACATTTTAATGGCATTACCTGAGACTACAGACTACACGGACTTCAGGGAAGCATGTGAATATAAGTGGTTTAAGTAAGAAAATGAACAATTTCTTGAAATGTAGGCAGTACAAGCAAAAGATAGCATGACCTGCTGCGATGGGATGTGTGACCAAACGGAGGTGGGGTCAGATAAGACACTCACTAAAACCATTTGCATGTTTTCCTCTTACATACTCTGTAGACGGTCTGTTGTCTGCCCCCGTGGAGCACACATAGACAAAACTACCACAGTGAAATACATTATTCATATTGTTTGAGGTTGGGAGAACATCTCCCTGTTGTTTTTCTTTTTCATTTGGTTTATAATGATAAAAACGTTTCAGCACAATGGTGTTTCAATGACCCAGGAACATCTGGCTGGATTAGAAATGAAGAAATGACTCTTCTGTTGTCATGTTAATATTTAATGGAGTAAACAGAATGCAAAAAAAAAAAGTAATGTAAAGATTCTGTCTGGTGTGGACAAATGGTTGCTTCTCCTTTTGATTTGGTCTGTAATTGGAAACAATAACACAAATAGATTCATAGATTTGTTACAAAGTCGGCAAAATGAGGATGAACACATTTGCTGAGTTTGAGTCTGCTCAGTCAGATTCAGTTGCATGAGACCACACACTGGATCTCCAGAGTAAACTGGACATGTCACTCCTAAAACAAAAACATAAACTCAGCACATATTTTTTTAATCAGTCAACTGGCTATCCAGTCAGCACTAAGCTGTACTTTTGTCCACTACCTGTCATCTCAGCCAGGCCCCTTCCGCCTGAAAACCCAGGGGGAATAAGGGCTCCCCTTTCATCACTGACACTGTCCAGTACAAAGAGGAGAAGAGAGCACAAACACATCAATCTATACAAAAATCTAACACACACAAGCTCAATTCACATCAGCAGATTTTATGATTTGCTCTGGCTCTGTTAAAAAAAAAAAAAAAAAAAAAAAAAAAAATCACATTAGAAAACAAAACGGACGCACACTCAAACAATAAGGCAATGTGTATTATCTGTGCTTGTGGTTTAGTAATGAGCGTTACTGTGTTTCCTGAAGAGTTATATCTATTGGAGTTCCGCATGTTTCCTTATTATTACCTTTTTTTCCACAAACGAGCCCGTTCATTTGTTGAAAGCTGAATGACAGTCATTCAGTTCAACACAACAAGCTGAAATGCAAATCAGTTTGGAACATCATTCTTCATTTGGATGAGTAGTGTTCGTTGACATCCTGTGCAAACTCTGGGTTTTCATCAGGTTTATGATTAAAATAATTTATGGTGTGTTTTCCCTATTTAAACACCGACCTGGAAATAATTTCTGAATGCTGCTTTTGTAGCATTTGCAATTATAAAAAAACTAAACAAAAAAAGACAGCCTTTATAATCAGATGTGAGAGCACTTGAATATGGCACTTGGCACATAATGACACACCTGGAGGAAAAAAAAAAAAAAATCAGATAGGAGCAGCCAAAAAGGATCAAAGCTTCGGCACTACTGAGGACACAGCAGCTTAGGGATAAAATGGAGGGAAGCCAGTTTGGCAGTGTCAGTCAGCGATGTGAAAAATTATTCCAAACACCTAATAGTAGGCAGAGTGTGTCTGTGGTGAGCATATGCTGTGGTCAGTTTTCATCAATATAACTGTGGTTCCTAAATGTGATCCTAAAGGTGATCTTATATTTGAAGGGGATTAAATGCTTAATTTCATCATGCTCTGAACAGAGAGAGTATGACTTGTGTAGGTAGCTTTTACAGCACGTTGTACCAAAGATGGTTTTTGCTTTTCACGTTGCTCAGGTAGAAAATGTTTTCAAGGCTGACTACATTGAATCATTCGGTTGAGTCAGAGTTGGCATGCCCAGTTTAACCTACAAGACATTTCTGAAGGCCTGTATAATGTTCACAACAAAATTGGTTCAAATGTCTTTCTCCAGCTTTACTGCAAAAAAACACTAGAGAAAAAAAAATTTCAATCATGTCAGATTTCCTAACTGTCAGCAAAAATGGCATCCACACATCCAGCTGACCTGCATAAAAGAACCTTAACAGTCCAGCTTAACAGAAATTCCGTTCACACTTAGTCTTGGTATATAGCTGTTACTTTGTATGGTCCATTGTTATCACTTGAAAAAATGTGAAGGATTGCTTTAAGACCTCACTTCATGGTTGAATGCAGCCTTAAAAAGATAAAACATTCCAACCGAAGTCGAAAACTATCAATCTCTCTTAAAATTATTCAGAGGCTTTGCATGTGAAGGAACACAGAAGAAGGAGTCAAAACTATTTTGATTTTCCTCAATCATTCATTACCTGAAGAGTATAGAACATTTTGTTGATACAAAAATGAGTTTTTCCACAGTTTTTTTAGGCCTATAAAGTTATGTACACTCTTTTTGACAGATTCCATTTCAGAGTTGATGAATTGTTGTGCCAACTTGGCAAAAGCTGAAATTACTCACTGCCATCTGACTACACAACACCCAGAAGTTCCCAGTCACCAAAGTTTCTGCGTCCATCTTTCCACTTCCCACTGATTAACAAGGTTTAGGTTGCAGCAGCAGCGGGGTACATAACATGCCACCACCCCGCACCCCCTCCAGAATTAATCTCCCCCAGGTCTTTCTGAGCGGCGTTCCCCGGTGAATTATGTTCACCGGATATGGCCTCCCAAGTTAGACATTTCCAGAATATAATCAGATAGCCACGTGAGCTGCCTTTTTTTTCCAAAATAAAACAGCAGCAGGTTTCTTCCAAGCCCTCTCTGAGGGCCTCCACATTATCTCCAAGGGCTTCATCTTCAGGCAGAGTATGCTGGCAGACTTTCTTCTGTCAGGTTTTCCCATTCCATCATACTGATTTAACATTTGCTTTCGAAGCACGCTTAAATAAGACAGATGTTCCTGTCTATATAAGATGCCATCATCTATGGCAACAGCTGTCTGAAGCATATGCACCATGTGAGGGCTTTTATGGAGCCCTTAACACAGGCAGTGCTTATGGCGTACCCAAGCGAGTGTGAGACAGAATGAGTTGCCATTTTAGCAACTACAGCGCCGCAGGCACATTTCAATCATATGGTTGCTTCAAAAATTGTTCAGACTCGTCACGTCACCTACAACACGTTTTTAAGTTTAAATTCGACTTCAAATGGGGAAACACAGTAATGTTATTGAGCAATTCACAGCAATTCACAGGATAATGCTTCGACAAACTGCGGCTGACTGTCCAAGATTAATCATTTTACAGCATAATAGAGACTTGATCCTCTGAATGTCAAAAACAAGAATCTATTCAGTAATGAACAGTTGAAGGTTTTGTGACAGGATATCGATTACAGTAGTTGTGAGGTTGAAGTTAATCGTCTTCTCCTTCAGATATTATGCACACAATTGCTGTGAACCAGCTAGCAAAAATAAAATGGCCCTTGGCTGTCTAAATCCATACACACAAGTGGATCTTTTTTGTGCTCACCGATTTTGGTAGTATAACACCATTATAGCTAAAGCCCAGACTCAAATTGGCAGAACATCTGTGGAAACAACTGCTTTGTCTGTAGATTGATGTGGCAATTTCATCTATTTAATATTATACCTACAGCAGATTGAAGTGTGTAGAAAGTGGAGATGGCTCAAAATTCTTTCCTGAAGCAACTGTAATGGCCATATTGATATATTTCAGATTTGAAGCGCTGCGTTGAGTCATTCACTCAAAACCGCTGAGAAAAAAAGAGTCTGTCTCAACTGACTTCCAGATTAAACTGGATTCTGGTCAACAACATAACAATCTGTTGTGCCATCAGGTGGGCAGAACGGCAACCAGATAACCTCATTTTCTAATTTGGCTTTCATTACATGAAAAATGCATGGATTCAGATTACCCATTGATATCTGATATGAAGCAGGAGGAGCACAAAGACAAATAGTAGTTCAAATAGTTGCCAACTTTCTGAAAGAGGTCAGCGGTCTAAATTGGGAATGAGAGAGAAGAGCAGTGTTTAGGATGAGAAAGCACCCAAAATGTGAAAACAGCAGACATGCCTTGAAATGCAGGAATAATATGATTGAGCTTTTCTTTTCTTTTTTTGCTCCGTATTTGGATGCAAAGATAGCATGCCTGTAATCATGAAGAAAACATATTCAACTGGAAATAACTTTCTTACCTAACTCAAAGGAGAGGTGGGTGAGGTTTGTTTAAGCGTTAAGTCTTCCTGTCACATTCAGTGAAATGTAAAAAACGGGAATAGAAAGACAGCAGAGACAGAGTTGTTTATTTGTATTCCCACTGTTCGTTCCCCAAATAGTCACTGTTACTGCTGATACAAACTGACCAGGCTGAGAGTGGATGAAGGATGTGTGTCATCGAAGACACTTTTTGAAATTGATTGATGCAAAAATGGCCCTGTCATGGACTGGTGACCTGTCCAGGGTGATCCCGTCCTCACCCAGAGTGAGCTGGGATTGGCTCCAGCACCCCCCGTGACCCAGAAACAGATAAGTAGAAGATCGATGAATGAATGATGGAAAAATATACCATGTAGACAAAAAAAAAACAAAAAACTCTTGTCCCTTGTTAGTGCAATGCACCATAACCGGGATGATTGGGTGGGTTGTAGCTCATCAGAAAATGTCAGTCATGAAAAAAATGTTCATAACAGAATCATCATCCATCCATCCATCCATCTTCTACCGCTTTTCCATTTCCAGGTCGTGGGGGCTGCTGGATCCAATCCCGGCCAACGTTCCGTGTGAGGGCAGGGTTCATCCTGGACAGGACACCAGTCCATCACAGGGCCAACACACAGAGACAGACAGAGACCAACAACCACTCACACTCACCCTCAGACCTACGCTCAACCTAAGCTCAACATGCATGTCTTTGGAATGTCTTCTAAATTTTCTTCGTCTGTGTCAAAACAGTCTGGCAGCCATATGTTTACTGCAGTAGGTTTTGCTTGATGTAATAATTTTTTGGCCATTAAAGGATCCTAACATAGCTCAAATGTAGTCCTTCCTTCTTTAAGTTTATATGAGCATTTTTAAAATCACAAAATGATCTTCATTTTGTTACCATCTACTAAGAAAACAGTTTGGGGAAACACGGGGGAACATTTTTTAACTAAAATGAATGAGCATAGACATAAAATGCATCAAGTACAGTTACAAAATATTTTCATCATCAGATTTAGTTTTGGGTTGTTTTTATTTTGGTTTTTTTTAAATAAAAAATTATTAAAATAATAATTATTAATTAAAATAATTTCAAACCTGATTTGTTGGAGTTGGGTAATTTCTTATGATATAGTCCACTTCATCAAGCAAATTGGTGCTTTGTCAGGGGAAATGACATGTCAGTATATGTCCACATCCACTAAGCTATCAAGGCGTTGTGAAATCAAGGTTTGACAACCCTTTTGTGGCGGTCTAAGAAGAGTGAAACTGAGATCTTGGAGGAAGCTTTACTGTCGGTCAGCCATGAAGATGATGGCACATATGAAGAGCACTGATGCAAAAGCACATGACGAGGTAGATGGAGAAAGACTGCTGCCGTCCCCAAGGGAGGAAGACAGTGCCTTATGTTCCCACGTGTCCAACTTGGTTCTCACCTGCAATGTGCACATAGCTGCACAGATGGCCAGACGGCATTTGCATGCAGAGGAAATCACTGCATATGGGTAGATCAGGTTGAGCCCGGGAAATGAGAATAAGAAATTTCATGCTCTACAAAAACCTGTTTACTGTAAAAAGAGCTGTTTCCATGTAAGAAGTCAGCAATTGCATTTGGAGCCTTGATCTTGTTTTTGAACCAAAGCTGGTATATTATATTTAGCATATTACAAGACTGTGTTGCAGTCAGTGGAGTTTTCTTCTCCTTTATGTCTGAGCATTTCCTATGGCGGAGCAGAAAGGACAGACTATGTTAAGAGACAAACAGCTCTCTCTCTCTCTCCATCTTCAATCGAGCTATGAAAATAGAGATCTTTAACCACATTTAGTTCTGCTCACACTGCAGTAATCAATTTGTTGTGCTCTCAAAAAACACCGTGAAGAAACACAGTTCAAGTATAAGCATAAACAAGAGGACTAGTTTCATTAGACATCAGTCTTAAACAGTCTTCGAGCAGCTAAATGTGAGGGCATTTATATTTTAAAGGTGCGTCACCTTTTCTAAGTCAGAAATGTGTTTCAATTTATTTATAATGTGCACTTTTGGAAGCAACCAAACAAAATTGTTGCTCACTTCTCTAATGTATTTAAACTTTGTTCTTAAAATA